>NW_028318374.1:4335000-4660000 GCF_062004578.1 Staurois parvus
GTGCGATATGCAGAATCAGATAGCATGGGTGTGAACACCCATGCGATCCGATTCTGGCGCAGACTAAAAAAGGGTCCTGCGCTTTTTTGGTGCGCATGCGGTGAGATTTGAGCCATGCAAAATGCATGGCTCAAATTGCACCGCACAGAAATCACATGTGATTTGCACAGGAATGCGGTGTGGTTCTTGTGCAAATCACATGCGATATTCCACACCGCATCAGTGTGAGCCCGGGCTCAAGCTTTTGGAAATCTGTAGATCCCTTAGTCAGGCTTTAAACATTTGTGGAAATGGTTCTGAAATCCACATATCTATACACGGCGTTAAAAGGAGGAGCAATACTAAAGTCAGCCAATAAAGGGGATGAACTAAATTCCATTCCTAATGCATTAATTAATGGCCAACACTGTACAATACTCTACTACTGCTATGATGATGATGATGATGATGATGAAAAAAAAAACCTGAGAATTGTATGGTGCTTTCTGACAATGCTTAAAAACCAAAACCAGAAATGTCCATGGAAAGAACTCCAAACCCTAAATAGATAGGAAGAGTCGGTAGCTGGGCACACACAGTTTTTTTCAGATTTCTATTTTTCCTGCAATGTGAGTTTACTGTCAGTGATCTCCATAGACAAGTATTGGAGATGAATACATAGGGCACATCTAGAGGGGTCACAGTCTGGGCAGGTAAAGTGCTGGAATAGTGATGATTGGAAAGTGACAGTCCTCTTATTAAACTCTTCTTATAGGACCTTCGTCCCCACTACTCCCTACAGTCAGCCGCTCTGTGAATGGCTTCATGTGAACTCAACTTCATTTATGTGATACCCTATTCAAAGACACTGAATGTCACAATGTATTCTATTAGCAGGTCATTTTTTTATACTATTATTATACAGGATTTATATAGTGCCAACAGTTTGCAAAATGTTATATATGTTTGCATGTGTATTATGTAAGATGTAGATAAAGCATATATTCACTGTGAGCAAACATGAGATAGATAGATAGATAGATAGATAGATAGATAGATAGATAGATAGATAGATAGATAGATAGATAGATAGATAGATAGATAATATACATTTCTATAAAGGGATCATGTACACATATCTACAGGATGATCATGTACATATTCTATAGAAGAATCATATTCATTTCTATAGGGGGATCCTGTACAAATTTCTATGGAGGGATCATAAACACTTCTATAGAGAAATATGCATTTCCATAGAGGGATCATACACATTTCCATAGAGGGATCATACACATTTCCATAGAGGGATCATACACATTTCCATAGAGGGATCATACACATTTCCATAGGGGGATCATACACATTTCTATGGAGGGACCATGTCCATATTTCTGTAGACAGATCATGTACACATTTTTATTGAAAAATCAAACACTTCTATAGAGAAATATGCATTTCTATAGAGGGATCATATAGATAGATAGATAGATAGATAGATAGATAGATAGATAGATAGATAATTTCTATAGGGGGAATTATTATACATTTCTATAGAGGGATCATGTACACATATCTAAAGGGGGATCATGTACACATTCTATAGAAGAATCATATTCATTTATATAGAGGGATCCTGTACAAATTACAAATTTCTATGGAGGGATCATAAACACTTCTATAGAGAAATATGCATTTCTATAGAGGGATCATACACATTTCTATAAAAGGATCATACACATTTCTATAGGGGGATCATACACATTTCTATAGGGGGATCATACACATTTCTAAAGGGGGATTATACACATTTCCATAGAGGGATCATACACATTTCTATAGGGGGATTATACACATTTCCATAGAGGGATCATACACATTTCCATAGAGGGATCATACACATTTCCATAGAGGGATCATACACATTTCCATAGAGGGATCATACACATTTCCATAGAGGGATCATATACATTTCTATAGAGGGATCATACACATTTCTATAGAGGGATCATACACATTTCGATAGGGAGATCATACACATTTCTATAGGGGGCTCATATACATTTCCATAGGGGTATCATATACATTTCTATAGAAGGATCATACACATTTCTAACATTTGATGGATAATGTGTATCATATATCTATAGAGGGATCATATACATATTTTTATAAAGGGATGCACATTTCTTTCGAAGCATCCTATACTTATCTACATAGGGATCATGTACATATATATTTCTATACAGAGGAATCTTACACATTTTTTTAAAGGTATTCTGTCTAAATTTCTATAGAGAGATGTATGCAGACGGATGCAGCAGTTGGCTGGTTTGTCCTCGGGAAGCCCCGGGACTGACATAACCCAGAATGCCGCTATAATCCTCCCCGACCTCTCCCCACATTCAGTGTTCAGACTCGGGCTGCGGGCTGTGGAGGTCCCGGATCATCTACAGGGAACGATTTCCTAATCACAATGATGTATAATAACGTGTCCCGATGTGATGGGGGCTGAGTGCAGGACGGGGACAGGGGTCGGTTTAGGATCATTATGGTGCAGCTGAGGAATAATGAGCATTTGTCTGACATTAACATGGAGCAGAATAGAAGAATACCGGAGACATATCCTACACACAATCCAATGTCATTCTATACACTGCTGGCTACAAATATTAATACAACTACATATTACATACATATTACATATTACATACACACAAATATATCGGTAACAAAATGACTGGATTCATATTATTTTTGTCTATACCGTGCGCATAATTAACATGCAATTTTATTTAATTTCCTCCATTCATATGTAATTCAATGATATGCAGATTTTTTTAAATTTTTTTCTCCATTCATATAAAATTGAATGATATGCAGATGTTTTTAATTTTTTCACCGTTCATATAAAATTGAATGATATGCAGATTTTTATTTTATTTTTTTCTCCGTTCATTTAAATGTGAATGATATACAGATTTGTTTTTATTTTCTCCATTCATATAAAATTGAATGATATTCAGATTTGTTTTATTTCCTCCATTCATATACAATTGAATGATATTCAGATTTGTTTTATTTCCTCTATTCATATACAATTGAATGATATTCAGATTTGTTTTATTTCCTCCATTCATATGTAATTGTTTGATATACAGATTTTTTCTTATTCCTCCATTCATATGTAATTGATTTATATGCATTTTTTTATTTCCTCCATTCATATGTAATTGATTAATATGCATTTTTTTTATTTCCTCCATTCATATGTAATTGATTGATATTCATTTTTTTTCATTTCCTTCATTCTTATGTAATTTATTGATATGCATTTTTTTATTTCCTCAATTCATATGTAATTGATATGCATTTTTGTTATTTCCTCCATTCATATAAAATTGACTGATATGCAGATTTTTTTTCTAATGTCCTCCATTCATATGTAACTGAATGATATGCATTTTGTGTATTTTCTTTAAACCCACTTCTGCTCTTCATTCTGTGATGTTTAACGCCGTATACATAAAACATCTCATTTCTTGCACTAAAATCTGCTATTTTATTTCTGATGAATGCAGACAAGTCCGCAAAAACTGAATGAAAGTACAATGTCAGATATTTCGTTACGTAGTAACTGTATCAATCTTCCCAGACATATACCAATAGCCATAAAGGAAAGTCTGCATTGAAGAGGTACCATGTAAAGGTGCCCATATACATGTATATAATTATATTAAATAAACTGGGATAATAGATCTTCTACACCTAGATAGTAGTAGGAGCTGATATACAGCTTTCACACACTCATCATGGATGTAGATTTAAATACTGTGGTATACCATATCATTAATATAGACTATATATTGTATAATGATGATGTACAGCATTATATATTGTATTAGTTATATATGTGAATGTACAAGGTAGATGGGTGAGAGCAGGGATTGTATATGTTGTACATAAATGTACAATTAGAAATCATTATCTTCAATGTATATCAGCCTTAGCCAGGGTATATGGAACATTCTGAACATCTAAATTGCTGGAAACAAATATCTCTCTCAAGCGGACTCTACTATGATGATAAAATGATGGCAGCATTACAGAAATAGAACCATTATGAGGTTAATCAGGATTATTGTAATGCCGTCATCATACCATCCGATATAAATGGTATATTTAATCTATACCTATTAACAGTAACATACCCATTACAAATTGTATAATTATTCCTGTAATCACTCTGAATGAGGAATTTCTGTTAATTTATGAATACATTTGTTACCCCATAACGATCGTTCTGTAGTCAGTTGTTAAACTTACCGACTATTGAGAAATCAGTTGGTATCCGACCTTCTATTCACTAAGCGGCTGCTACCCATACATACATAACCCATTCCTGGGCAGTTGTTACCCCTAGAAGCCATCTGATACCTCTAGAGACCATTCAGTGGTCAGTCAGTACCCCTAGAATCATTCTGCATCAGATGTTATCTCCAGACACCGTTCAGCATCAGTTATCGCCCCTAGTAACCATTCAGCATTAGTTATCGCCCCTAGTAACCAGCATCAGTTATCGCCGCTAGTAACCATTCAGCATCAGTTATCGCCCCTGGTAACCATTCAGCATCAGTTATTGCCCCTAGTGACCATTCAGCATCAGTTATTGCCACTAGTAACCATTCAGCATCAGTTATCGCCCCTAGTAACCATTCAGCATCAGTTATCGCCCCTAGTAACCATTCAGCATCAGTTATTGCCGCTAGTATCCATCCAGCATCAGTTATTGCCCCTAGTAACCATTCAGCATTAGTTCTTACCCATACATACCATTCAACATCAGTTCATATCCCGAAAAACCATTCAGCATCAGTTATTAACCCTAGCGACCATTCAGCATCAGTTATTATCCCTAGCAACCATTCAGCATCAGTTATTACCCCTAGTAACCATCCAGCATCAGTTATTGCCCCTAGTAACCATTCAGCATCAGTTATCACCCCTAGTAACCATTCAGCATCAGTTATTGCTGCTAGTAACCATTCAACATTAGTTGTTACCCATAGATACCATTCAACATCAGTTCATATCCCGAAAAACCATTCAGCATCAGTTATTACCCCTAGCGACCATTCAGCATCAGTTATTACCCCTAGCGACCATTCAGCATCAGTTATTATCCCTAAGACACCATTTAGCATCTGTTTTTGCCCCTAGTGACCATTCAGCAACAGTTATTGCTCCTAGCGACCCTTCAGCATCAGTTATTATCCCTAGCAACCCTTCAGCATCAGTTATTGCCCCTAGTAACCATTCAGCATCAGTTATTACCCCTAGTAACCATTCAGCATCAGCTGTTTCCCCTAGTAACCATTCAGCATCAGCTGTTTCCCCTAGAGAACATTCAGCATCAAATGTTACCCCTGGTGATCATTCAACATCAGTTGTAACCCATAAAACCATTCAGCAACAGTTATTGTCCCTAAAATCTATTCAGCATTATTTGTTACCCCTAGAGATCATTCACTAATCAGTCCTTGCTCCCGCTGACCATGTAGTAGTCAGTCCTTGCTCCTACTGCCCAGTCACTAGTCAGTCCTTTCTCCCACTGACCAGGCACTAGTCAGTCCTTGCTCCCACTGACCAGTCACTAGTCAGTCCTTGTTCCCACTGACCAGTCACTAGTCAGTCCTTGTTCCCACTGACCATGTAATAGTCAGTCCTTGCTCTCACTGACCATGTAGTAGTCAGTCCTTGCTCCCACTGACCATGTAGTAGTCAGTCCTTGCTCCCACTGACCATGTAGTAGTCAGTCCTTGCTCCCACTGACCATGTAGTAGTCAGTCCTTGCTCCCACTGACCATGTAGTAGTCAGTCCTTGCTCCCACTGACCATGTAGTAGTCAGTCCTTGCTCCCACTGACCATGTAGTAGTCAGTCCTTGCTCCCACTGACCATGTAGTAGTCAGTCCTTGCTCCCACTGACCAGTCACTAGTCAGTCCTTGCTCTCACTGACCATGTAGTAATCAGTCCTTGCTCCCACTGACCAGTCACTAGTCAGTCCTTGCTCCCACTGACCAGTCACTAGTCAGTCCTTGCTCCCACTGACCAGTCACTAGTCAGTCCTTGCTCCCACTGACCAGTCACTAGTCAGTCCTTGCTCTCACTGACCATTCAGCAGTCAGTCCTTGTTTCCACTGACCATTCAGTAGTCAGCCCCCCTTTTCTTGGACCACGGGGCAGGTAAGTTGGTTGTAAGGTTGAAGCAGTCCTTCTTCCATTCTCCTCTGGTCCCTATAGTTCACAGTATCACAGCACATACCCTTCCATCCATAAAGATCACACACCTCCTGGAAGGGATCTCACCCTCCCTGTCCTCCCCATTCATGCCATGGCAGCGCTCCCTGGGTGTTGTGTGTATGGAGTAGGCTGCAGCAGCCCCATACCGAACGATAATTATCCTGTGTCGGTGAAGAAGAGCAGATCCTCTGCCTGCAGCCATCAGACCCCTCTGCACACCAGTTCCAATTATTTGCCTTGTATTCCATGTCAGCCTGAGCGCTTAATGCTAATTAGCAGCATACCGCTTGATTTTCAGCTAGTCTCTCACACACATGGATGGAGGACTCACATGTTGCTTTTTGTCCTAATGAGAAAATCTTTTTTTTTTTTTTAAAGTCAGGGTCTGTGCAGCTGGTAAAATGATAGCAGTCCATGGAGAGGACTATGGAGGGTCTAATGGGGGGAGAGACCAAGATGGATAGGAGGACTATGGATGCTGAGCCCTGGATAGACAGGTAGGGTGGCAGGGTCTCTATGACTGCCTTGTGGATGTCCTGTGGCTAACTTCCATTCTCTATAGTTAGCAACCAGCTCGTTGGGTAACTACAAGTCCCAGCAGGCAGCATCAGCCAACCTATAAATGATACTTTCCTTACTCTCCATTGCTAATCCACTGGCCAGATCAAAAATTCTGGCTCATTGCTGCATGCTTGTTCCAGGGAGTTGGCCAAAACCTTGAAGGCACAGCCAGCCAGTGAACCAGCAGTCTCAGAGTGGGGTTAGTTGTGACAGCCCCTTACTTCTTTTGGTAATCAGTCCTGGCTGTCTTTCATGGTAGGGGTACCAAGCTGCTAGAGACAGCCAAGAGTATGCAAAGTATAATACCCATCTCCACGTGGGGCCCATTCACATTTACTGGTGTGGTAATGCGTTGGTTTCTTTTGCATTGTGACATCACAGAAAAAAGGGGAACCATCATCAAAGCTGGCTTTGTACTGCGGCAATGCGCCAAGCGTTGCAGCGCCATTCATTCATTCACAGTTGCCTTACTGTGTGTTGTGGTGTGCTGCGTTGCCAAAAAAAGGGTCAGGTCCAGTTTGCCCGTGTTGCATGCAGGGGTGGACTGACAACTCATGGGGCCCCCTGGGAATAGGGGATCATGAGGCCCCTGTGTCCTTACCCACACTCAAACCACACCCCAAAAAAGCCTATGAAAAGGTACCAGGGGCATCTCATGGGGCCCCCTACTGACCCAGGGCCCTCCGGCAGTGCCCGAGTTCCACAAATGGTCAGTCCGCCCCTGGTCGCATGAATTTTGTAGAAGTACATGAGCATTTTTGGGGTAGAATTGTGCAGTTTTAAAAGGAACAGCAGAAAAACATGTTTTTAAGCGCGTTTTTCAGGCGCTCACCTTTAAAGATCTATAGAGGCCAGGAACACACAATTTTGCTCCTGTACTACAAGTTGCGCATACAACGCTGCAAAAAAAAGCCTCAAGATCCTCTGGGTACACCCACACCAGGGGCGGACTGACCATTTGGAAACTCGGGCACTGCCTGAGGGCCCAGGGTCAGTAGGGGGCCCCATGAGATGCCCCTGGTACCTTTTCATAGGCTTTTTTGAGTTTGGGCAAGGACACAGGGGCCCCATGATCCCCTATTGCCCAGGGGCCCCATGAGTTGTCAGTCTGCCCCTGACCCACACCAATAGTAAAAGCGGGCTAGGATGGTGGAAGGATGTGCAGACTGTATAAACGTGCACACTAGTATTGCCCATGCGCTCATGTTCATGGGGTGAAGGAATGCAATCCCCAGTGCTGTAATATTCAGGGTAAAATATCAATTGCCCAAACAAACAGTTCGCCTATCAGTTTGTTGCATGATAATGTGGAGTATTTTTCTGCCTCGGGGCTTATTCTCATAGCCCTTGCCACCCCTCTGAAAAGTGATCCGTGGTTGATTGCTTTTCAGAGTGCAGGTGGCTGGGAGGCAATATGTCGCCTTCTGTATTAAATCTAAAAAGACTGAATTGCTTCACCACAATCCTGTGCATTGCATGCAGCTGCAGAGTGGACCCAGTAACCCTAAGTTCACACGTAAGCGTTTTCTGCAGAAACGCAGTACAGTCCATTTAACATGGTTTCCTATGGGACAGGTTCACATCTCCGCGTTTTCACCCGGTGCGTTTTTTAGAAAGGGTCAGGGACTTTTTTGAGCCCTAGGTTCACACACACGCGTTTTCTGCAGCGTTTTGCAGAAACTCAGTACAGTCCATTTAACATTAGTTCCTATGGGACACGTTCACATCTCAGCGTTTTCACCCGTTTTAGAAAGGGTCAAGGACTTTTTTGAAAGCAAAAAGTTGCGTTTTTGGTTCTGTAGACTTTAACGGAAACCCTAAAGAAAAGCATGTAGTGCGTTTTAGCCACTTTTTTGATGCATTTTGCATTTTAAATCTGCCTAGCAACAAGAAAAAAATGCAAAATGCGTCAAAAACACAGGTGCAAAACCGCAGAACGCAATGCAGGAACGGATCAAACGCAACCTGCATAGGTGTGAACCTAGTCTTATGGGTCGTGTTTAGTACTGCACACCAAACGCAACAAGGTGTTTCATTTTTGAGGCAGGCGTCTTATCTGTACAGCCCTGAGCAACTGCATGTTTGGGTTGGGGGGTGGTAAAATCGCAACTGAATTGCCTGCTCTTGCCACCCCTTGGCCGCACATCTGAGCCATTTCTATTGACACTACCTCCCCCAGCAACACAAAATAAAAAAATCTTGTGGGCTGTGTTTTCTTGATGCGCTACGTTGCAATGCTTATTTCTACACTTTGCAGTTGTATTTCGTGGCCCTGAGTTTGCTGCACCTTTACTGCAACAACTGACCACCCTGGGCTGCCTGAAGTCACATGGGCTAAGGCTGTGTAGATCATTTTAGCCTCATAGTAAAAGGTTTAAAGCATATCTCTAGACCAGGGGTTGGCAACTGTGGCCCTCCAGCTGTTGGTGAACTACAAGTCCCACCATGCCTCTGCCTTTGGTAGTCATGCTTGTAACTGTCAGTTTTGCAATGCCTCATGGGACTTGTAGTTCTACAACAGCTGGAGGACCACAGTTGCCCACCCCTGCTCTAGACAAAAGAAGACTGTTCATGTCCCACTGAGGAAATTCCCTACACTTCCTATCCTGGGGACACAACAGGAAGTCAGAGGAAATCTCTTCTTAGGCCCAATTACAGTATTGCGGCTCATTACAGTGACCCTGTCATTACCAGGTCCATTAATAAGCTGGCCCAACTTCTAAAACAAGAGGCCATATACTTACCTTTCATGTGGCCCATGTGGATCATCATGTTGCTGAGTCCCAACCACTGCAGGTATTCCTCCCGCTGCAGTTCCTCCCACTGGTTTGTATATCCCACTAAATGACATTGGAGTTGGGGGGCAGTTACTCAACACATTTTATTTATTTCAGGTACTTATATAGAGCCATCAATTTACGCAGCACTTTACATATATATTGTATATTCACATCAGTCCCTAACCCTCAAGGGGCGTACAATCTAAGGTCCCTAACTTACATTCATACATACACATACTAGGGACAATTTAGACAGGAGACAATTCCCCTACCAGCATGTCTTTGCAGTGTGGGAGGAAACCGGAGTACCCGGAGGAAACCCGCACAGGGAGAACATGCAACTCCAGGCAGGTGGTGCTGTGGTTGGGATTCACACCAATGACCCGAGTACTGCCAGGCGGAAGTGCTAACCATTTAGCCCCTGTGCTGCCCACATCTGAAGGCAAATTGCATAAAAGAGCCCGGTCATTCTTTCAGTGCATAAAAATGCTAATTTTTGTCAAAGCAAAACACTGCAACGTATGTTTGTAGTGGTGATTATAGCGCAGATACATGTTTATTTACTTTATAGCATATATATATATATAGTGGATTGGGTTGGCTTTTTTTTATTATTACAGGTATTTCTATAGCGCCGTCAATTTACGCAGATATTGTACATTCCCGGAATAGCGCCAATCCACAATTCTGAATCTGCAGCTGTACAGTGGCCTCAGGAGTCCCATTGGATGTTTTCCCCTTTATTCCTGTTCTTGTGACAACTGTAGAATTTAGATCTCCCATCCTTCTGTTCTCTGGTGATAGTTGTCACCAAAAGCAGTGTTGTATTTAGCAGGGGCGGACTGACAACTCATGGGGCCCCCGGGCAATAGGGGATCATGGGGCCCCTGTGTCCTTGCCCAAACTCAAAAAAGCTTATGAAAAGGGTACCAGGGGCATCTCATGGGGCCCCCTACTGACCCTGGGCCCTCGGGCAGTGCCCGAGTTTCCAAGTGGTCAGTCCGCCCCTGGTGTGGGTGTACCCAGGGGATTTTGAGGCTTTTTTGAGCCCCCAGGGGCGGACTGACCATTTGGAAACTCAGGCACTGCCTGAGGGCCCGGGGTCAGTAGGGGGCCCCATGAGATGCCCCTGGTACCTTTTTCATAGGCTTTTTTTGAGTTTGGGCAAGGACACGGGGGCCCCATGAGTTGTCAGTCTGCCCCTGGTATTTAGGTTTTGTGCTGCCCTAGGCAACGCAAAATTTGGCACCCAACCCCCCCCCCCCCCACCTGCAGAGCATTCCACTACCACTGCCTCCCATACACCAGCCACCATCCGCCACTGCGAGACAGAGAGACACTCGCCTTCACAGCTCCGGACATCTCTGGGAACAAGTGGGGCTGTGCATACACCATCATGAAACCCATAGCCTCTCTCGGAACCCACCAGGTCCCCATGCCACGTCTTCTGAGGGACAGTGCTGCCCCCCCTGAAAAATGCCACCCTAGGCAAATGCCTTGTTTGCCTTGTGGTAAATACACTCCTGACCAAAAACAGCAATAAACACCTAGCAGAGGATCTACCCCCTCTGATAAAGTAAAAACAAAAATAAACACAAACATTTAGCTGGAAATCTGCTTTACCACTTGTTGGGATTCTTTTTATTTTCTTAGAGCTACACAGAAGAGTATTGGCTGCATAATCATGCTACTAATATTCCTAGAATTGGCAATTAATTGTTAAACACCTGAATCTGTTTGGAGTAAGCTGCATAAGGAGCCTGGAGAAGAATGTTGTAGTGAGCAATGTCCATATGATTAGAGTATTGTGTGATCATGCCAGATTGATCAGTGCTACATCCTGCTTGTATAGCCTATTCCATAGGGAGCCATGTGTTCCATCTGCTTAGCAATCTATTGCTACACCTGATTAAGCCCTGGTTCACGCGGATGCGGTGCGGAATTTGCAGCGGTTTCTGTGCGAATTCCACACCGCTTCATAATCGCACCTTGTTCATGCGAACTGCTGCGGGTGTGTATGTTAAGTTAACATCCCGAAAGTGGTCCACATAACGCAGTGCAGAATCGGATTGCATAGGTGTGAATACCCATGCAATCTGATTCTAGTGCGCACTAAAAAATGGGTCCTGCACATTTTTGGTGCGGTGCGATTAGAGCCATACAAAATGTATGGCTCCAATCGCACCGCACACAAATCACATGTGATTTGCACAGGAGTGTGGTGTGGTTCCTGTGTGAATCACATGCTATCGCACCGCATATGTGCTAAAGCTAAACGCTGCACAAATAGACCAGACACAAATGAATGCCGATTTGTAAACACTTAGTACCTCATAAGGGCCGGTTCACACTATAGAAACGCAGTCCAGATGCGTTCCGGATATGTTTTTACATGCGTGTTTTTTTATGTGTTCCAGTTCAATGTTTTCCCCTTTCTTTTTTTTTCAATTGAAATAGGGACATGTGCATTCCAGTGCGTTCCGGTGCATTTTTGATGCGTTTTACCACGTTCCAGTACAGTTCTGTGCAGAAAAAATGCAGCATGCTCTACTTTTTTTTTCTGCAATCGGAACGCACTGGAACTGCAAGCACTGATGTGAACTATGACATTGGCATCCATACAACCTACTTTCTGTGTGATTTGGATGCAGTAAAAAGCAACTGATACACATATAGTGTGAACTGACCCTAATTGGCTGCGTTCAGTTGCAGAAAATAAAGTAGAACATGCTGCATTTTTTCTGCACAGAACTGGAACGCGGTAAAACGTATCAAAAACACACTGGAACGCACATGTCCCTAACTAAATTAAAGAAAGAGAGGGGGAAAATGAAATGGAATATATAAAAAACGCACTGGATCGTGTCAAAAGCGCACTGGAACGTGTAAAAAAACGCACATGCAGAAACTATTCCATAACGCATCTGGACTGCGTATCTCTAGTGTGAACCGGCCCTAAATGTATGTTTTAAAAGCAAGCGGCGTGAGTACCTGAATGTGACCTGGTATCATCCCTTTGAACTCCTTGCACAGCAGGGCTGGGTGTGAGAGGTAGAAGCAGTACAAGAAGCCAATAAATTCATCTGCTGGACAGGAAGGGTGCTGATAGGAGGAGAGAGCAGAGTGACAGAGATGAGCCCATCAAAATGCTGCTGCTTCTTTCACTGACCAGTCATAGGTAGGGGGTGGGTCCAGGACATCCTTGGCCCAGGAAGTGGCTATCGGGCTGAGGACATCTAGTGGCAGAAAACTATTTTTCGATTGAAGTATTGCAGCAAAAGCTATTTTTATTCATTTTTATCATTTTATCTTTCTGCTTTAATTGTTTGCATAGTCAATCTACTAAAAATCTCTTGTGTAGCCTTAGCCTAATGGGATGACTGCCAGCATGTGTTAAAATATCTCAGCAGTAAAAGACAGCGGGACACATATTGTACACTTTATTATTATTATTATACAGGATTTATATAGCACCGACAGTTTGCGCAGCGCTTTACAAAACGAAGGCAGACATGACAGTTACAATACAATTTGCTACAAGAGGAAACAGAGGGCCCTCTTAGAGCTTACAATTTTCCATCATATTTACCAAAATCATATATTATGAGGTCAGAACTAAACACTCTCAATTTGCATGCAATCTGGCAGCACCTTACACCACATAAATCTAAGGGCCGGTTCACACTATAGAAACGCATTCCGAATGTTTTTGCATGCGCATTTATGAAGAGTTTTTGGCACATTCCAGTGCGTTTTTGATGCATTCCAGTGCGTTGTTTATGCATGCCAGTTCATTTTTTTTCACCTCTTTTTAAATTTTATTTATTTCAGGTACTTATATAGCGCCGTCAATTTTACGCAGCACTTTACATATATTTTGTACATTCACATCAGTCCCTAACAGGGGTGGACTGACCATTTGGAAACTCGGGCACTGCCCGAGGGTTTGGGGTCAGTAGGGGGCCCTATGAGATGCCCCTGTTACCTTTTTCATGGGCTTTTTTGAGTTTGGGCAAGGACACAGGGGCCCCATGATCCCCTATTGCCTGGGGGCCCCATGAGTTGTTAGTCTGCCCCTGGTCCCTAACCCTCAAGGGGTGTACAATCTAAGGTCCCTAACTTACTTTCACACATACACATACTAGGGCCAATTTTGGACAGGAATCAATTCACCTACCAGCATGTCTTTGGTGTGTGGGAGGAAACTGGAGTACCCAGAAGAAACCCACGCAGGCACAGGGAGAACATGCAAACTCCAGGCAGGTGGTGCCATGGCTGGGGTTCGAACCAAAGATCCTAGTACTGCCATACATAAATTTATTCAATTTAAATAGGGACATGTGCATTCCAGTGCGTTTTTGGTGCGTTCCAGTGCATTTTTTATGCATTTTACCATGTTCCAATACAGTTCTGTACAGAAAAAATGCAGCATGTTCTACTTTTTTTTTTTTTTTTTTTTTTTTTTTTTTCTGCAACCGGAATGCACTGGAACTGCAAGCACTGATGTGAACTATGACATCGACAACCACATAATCTACTTTCTGTGCATGTTTAGATACAGAAAAAAAACAACTGTAGTGTGAACTGGCCCTAAGGGAGGTCAATGTCATAGTTCACATCAGTGTTTGCAGTTCCAGTGCATTCTGGATGTGGAAAAAAAATGTAGAACATGCTGCATTTTTTTCTGCACAGAACTGTACTGGAACGTGGTAAAATGCACGGGACGGACTGAAACGCACTGGAACGCACATATCCCTATTTAAATTGAAGAAAGAGAGGGGCAAAAATGAACTGGAATGCTTAAAAACGTGTCAAACGCACATGCAAAAACGCATCTGGACTGCATTTCTATAGTGTGAACCGGCCCTTATGAAGTACTAAGTGTTTACAAATCAGCATCACACAGAAAGTAGGTTATATGGTTGTCAATGTCATAGTTGACCTAGAAGCTTGCACTTCCAGTGCGTTCCGGTTGCAGAAAAAAAAAAGTAGAGCATGCTGCATTTTTCTGCACAGAGCTGTAATGGAATGTGGTAAAACGCATCATAAATGCACCGGAACGCACTGGAACACACATGTCCCTATTTGAAGAAAAAGGGGAAAAAATGAACTGTAACAAAGAAAAAATGCACCAGAATGCAACAAAAACACGCATGGAACTACAAGCACTGATGTGAACTATAGCATTGACAACCATATAACCTACTTTCTGTGCGTTTTGGATGCAGAAAAAAAGCAACTGAAATGCTTGTGTGAACTGACCCTAAAGGAAATTAAAGAAGAAAATTGTATAATGTATGGCCAACTTCAGGGCCCATTCACATTGGCGCGGTGTGGTAAAGTGTTTTACTGCGTTGTGTGCCATTCACTTTAAATGACACCCCAACGTACGGACGCAGTGTGCCCGTGTCACAGCATACTTCAACGCAGGGCAACACAGGGTAGCGTGTCGCAGTGCATTGCAAAGAAACGATCGTGTCTAATTTTGAGCACATTAGGCCGCCTTGGGCTGTTTTCATGCAACGTGCGGTAACGCACTTCAGAAAAGCGTATGCGCCCTCAGGTTAGATGCGAACGAATGTAGCGAATGCGCACTTTTTTTTTTTTTTTTACATTTTTCTGTGCTGCAATGCACTAAGATACATCAGGGCAAATTTTTCCCCAGCATGCCTCTGTGCAAGACTTCAGATGATCATGTTCAAGCAGAACAAAATGCTGAAGTATATACAGATGCCTTTTACTTGCAGTGGAGAAGAATGCATCCAAGTGTTCACATTCCCCTTAGAATGGAGAGTATTAAAGCCCAGCCGCAGGATATTACAGATATTCCCTTAGCACTCACTAGGCTGCCTAAAGCCTGCACTGCGTTGTCACCCTGTCCTGACTTCCCCAGTGCCAGGAGGCGGGGCTGACTCTGTGGGCGGGGCCAGGCTGTCAGCTCTCCCCTGTGTTTGTGCTCCTGGGATCCTCCCCCTGCAAAACAAAACTTTGATTGCAGCAGAGCAGGCAACAGTGGAGCTTGCAGCTGCCAGTCAGGAGCTTGGTGTGGGGGGCAGCCCAGGGGCCCCTGGAATTGCTTGCCTTTTTTCTTCTCTGCTCTTCTGTGGCCCCTCTGGAGTTGGGATGTAACCAGGTCTGGCTGTGCCATGTATTGGAAGGGCGATCAGATGTTTCTATGTAAACTTGAAGACAAGGATATCCCTGCAGTGCATTCTGACAAGGTAAGGCTGCTCAGACAATGAGGCTCCAGGCTGCAGCCTGCCTGTGCCAAACTGACACTTCTATGGGGGGGGGGGGGGATGATAATGACACAAAAAAAGAGAAATTATAATGGCACAAAAATTAGAACAAAAAAAGGCACAAAAATGAGAAAAAAACGAGAAAAAAATATGACAGAAAAAAAGAGAAAAAAAATTATGACACAAAAATGAGAACTTATAATGACACAAAAATGAGAAAAAATATAATGACACAAAAATGAGAAAAAATATAATGACACAAAAATGCGAAAAAATATAATGACACAAAAATGCGAAAAAAAATAATGACACAAAAATGCGAAAAAAAATAATGACACAAAAATGCGAAAAAATATAATGACACAAATTAGAAAAATTTTACAATGATACAAAAATGAGAAAAAAAATAATGACACAAAAATGCTAAAGAAGTTACAATGAGAATAATGCAGAAATGTTCACATTGCAAATCTTACACTGTGCTTTCTTTGCTACGTTGTAACCTTCTTCCTATACCAGAGGAACATTCTCCAGGCATTGCAATTGCATCACATAATTACAAATGACATTGAGCTTTCATTGCTACATTCTAACCATTCATCTTCTAATAGCAGGACTTTTCCCAGGCACTGTGTGTAGAGTGGAATCTATCTGTTCTGTATGGTATTCACCTTTAGAAGGAACAGCAAATGCAAATTTATTTTGGAGATTTCCAAGTTCTTTGCAGTTGAGCTGGATTTAGAGGGAGCTTTTGTTTTATTCTGCTTAATATCAGATCAGTGTGGGGCTATTTGATGACACCTGGGACCCCCCCCCCCCATCTAGAGGGATGTCAGACCCCCTCCTTGTTCTGGGCACTGACAACTACAGCAGGTTGGCAGCACCCCAAAGGTGGCAGCACTTGAGAGTCGTCTCAACCCCCCCCCCTTCCAACAAAAATGAACATTCTAATTTTTTTTTCGTTAGTTTGTTAGTTTGTGAAATCAAATGGTAAAACTATAAAACCAATTTAAAATCCTAAAAGAATGCCATTAGTTCTGAATCATTTGTGTAGGATTACACTGAATTTGCAGTAAATTAATAAAGTTGTCATACAAGTTATAAAGTAATACAAACCAAAAGCAAAAGGTTCCTAAATGTATGGCAATAATAAATATGTAGTAAAAAAGAATAGTGACGGCCTGTGTGCATGTGATATGAAGAGTTTGATATTTTTTATTGACTGTGTGTTTGCGATATAAAATATAATTTATTATATTTGTCTGTGTATGTGATATGAGTATAATCTAATTTTTTTTATTCTGTCTGAGTATATGATATAAAATACAGTAAATATAAATTATATTTTATATAACATACGTGCACACTAAAAAATAAATTAAAAAAAGTATACAATGTGTATGTTATTTATATTTTTACTGTCTGTGTGTGATATAAAATATATTTCATATATTCTTACTGTCTATATGTGATATAAGATTTATATTTTGTACTGTCTGTATGTGATATCAAATCTAATTTATATTTTTTTTAGTGTCTGTGTGTGTGTGTGTGTGTGTGTGAGATCTAAAATGTTTGTTTATTTTTTTACTTTCTGGGTGTGATAAAAATATAAATTAAAAAATAAAAATTATATTTTATAACTGTGTGTATTTGATTTGCATATAAATTTATATTTTTACTGGCCGTATGTGATATAAATATAATTTTTAAATGTCTGTGTGTTACTATTATAGCTTAAACTTTTTTTTTTTTCTAAAATCTGTGTATGTGATATAAATATAATTTAATTATTTTTAGCGTGTGTGTGTGTATTTATAATATTATTCTAGCACTGAAGTGTGACTCTGTGTAACAGATATAGATATATATATATATATATATATATATATATATATATATATATATATATATATATATATATATATATATATATATATATATATATATATATATATATATATATGTGTATGTGTGTGTAAAATCTTTTACACAGAGTCACAGATATGTGTGTGTGATAGTATTATTACTTCTACTGTTGGTTATTTTAATATATATATATATACATTTTTTTTTTTTTTTATAGAAGATTGGTTAACTTCAAGGAAGCAGAGTTTAGTTCGTGTCAGTGTCTGTTCCAATAGATTATTAGAGGACCCCCCCCCCCCTTAGCACATATCGGAAATTGATCCGTTGATCAGTTGATAGATGTCCCCTCTGTACAGGATCATCCCGCAGGCTGGGTACTCCGGTATAAAGGCTGCTGGATTGTATATTCGCAATCGATCTCTAAAAATATATATATATATAAGGAATTGTTTAGTCCTTTAGGGGATAGTCTAGCACTGATACCTATTGTTCAGCATCTAAACTTATAGTGTAAAGCGATACTTTATGATTATATATAAAATAGAATTAAAATGTAATAAAAAAAAGTTTGAAATATCCAAATTTAATAGGACGCAATAATTATCTATATTATTCACTGTGAAAAAATTAATTTAGATACAAGGTCAATACGCCATGGTCTCAATTCACAAAGCATAAGGGTAACTATCTTTTTCTGGGACATGCAACTGTAATTTTTAAGTTTCATTAGGCTCGCTAAAAAAAAATAACTCACTTTTTTTTATTTTTAATATATTTATGCTGGTGTATTCGGTCTGCGAAATGAGCCTAAATAGTTTTGCTGTAGTCTAGCCTTATTGGCTGTGTACAGTATGCTGTAGTATTTATCGCATAGATATTTGTGTCTGGTTTTTGGTAGCTGCATCCTTTATGTAGTATTTTAGCAGTTAATCTTTTGTATATTATTTAGATATACTTGCATTTGTAAAACGATCTTTATTGACTTTGGTGATGTGTGTGTAATAATGTATGTTGTATAGTTGGTTTTTATATTTTACGTTTAAAATTAGTCAGAATCATTGAAATAAAGGTTTGTGTGTGTGTGTGTATATGTATGTATATATGTGTGTGTGTGTGTGTGTATGTATGTATGTATATATATATATATATATATATATATATATATATATATATATATATATATATATGTATATATATATATATATATGTGTGTGTGTGTGTGTGTGTGTGTGTGTGTGTGTGTGTGTGTGTGTATGTATATATATATATATATATATATGTATGTGTGTGTGTGTGTGTGTGTGTGTATATGTATATATGTGTGTATGTATGTGTGTGTATATATATGTATATATATATATATGTGTGTGTGTGTATTTTATTTATAAATACAAATTTGTATAGATGTATAGAATGGAGGTTCACCTAACAAATTTAATGTTCACAAACTGAAGTGAATGTTATCAAATTTATAATCTCAAATATCAAATTGTATGTTAGTATATTAGTAAATAAGGTGAAGATGTGAATTATTACGTGCTGTATTTTTCATTTCCGTTGCACAGGATTGGCTGTTCATACTGATCACCTTTACCTTCTGTACTAACATTCACTTTGGAAAATGAAAATATACTTTGCTAACAGACTGTCTTCCTTTAGAATTTTTCCTTTTAGAAAATCAACCCCATTATGTACAAAGAAAACAAACCAATATAATACAAACCTATTCAGTACTGCAGACTACACATGGACCACTCAATATATGTGTGAACAATTAAATGGAAGTTGCTGTGTACTGTTGTCTGTGTGCCATGCACAGAATATTGTGCTTTCTGTACCTGTTTATATCTGTGTGTGCTGTATTGCAGTGAGTGCAGTGTGGTAGGATTGTGCAGCATTAGCTGTCCTGTTATTACAACTGTGTATTGCATGTGGTGCAAGTAAGATGATGACTGTATCAATGAAAGTGAATTATTGCTCATTCATCAATTAATGAGTGTGCAGTGTGTACGTGGTCAGTATTCAGGTTCACTAATATTTGTGTGCATCATGTTCGTTACATTTGTGTGTCTTTCTGTGGGCAGTGGGTTTGTGTACTTGTGTGATTCCTTTAATTATAGGGCACCACACACAGCCTGATATTCGTGCACAGCCCATTTTTATGTTTTGCTCTTATGTATTAATTGATTTCTGTACATTATAGTGACAGTTAATTAGTGTGTGCTCCTAATAGAAGTGTACAATTTATACACCTTTGTGTGGCAGTAATATTTGTATTTTGTATGTTATATAGATTTGTGTGTCAGTTCTTTTATGTGACCATTATATGTTTATTATAAAGTTTTGCATGCTAGTAAACACCAGTTTTTGTGTGTGTGTTTTATACATAAAGAGTAGTGTACAGAAGACATTTGCATTCAGTACAAGCTATACATTTTCATTAATATTAATGTGTAGAATGTATTGTGTACTCTTGTGTACCAGTTTGAATGTTTTATACTCTTGTGTGCCAATACCGGTTTTAAAGTCTTTTATACCCTTGTCTGTATGTGCCAGTTTGATTGTATTATACTATTGTGTGTCTGTAGCAGTTTGTATGTAATTTTTGCCCTTGTGTGTCTGTACTGGTTTGTATGTAATTTTGTCCTTTTGTGTGTCTGTAGCAGTTTGTATGTAATTTTTGCCCTTGTGTGTTTGTACCTGTTTGTATGTTATTTTGTCCTTTTGTGTCTGTAGCAGTTTGTATGTTATTTTGTCCTTTTGTGTCTGTAGCAGTTTGTATGTAATTTTGTCCTTTTGTGTGTCTGTAGCACTTTGTCATTTTTGCCCATGTGTGTCTGTAGCAGTTTGAATGTAATTTTGCCATTGTCTGTCTGTAGCAGTTTGAATGTAATTTTGCCATTGTCTGTCTGTACCAGCTTGACCATTTTATACCTTTTTTGTGCCAGTATCATAATGTCTTTCATATCCTTGTGTGTCTGTACCAGTTTTAATTTATTTTATAGCTTGTCTGTATGTACCAGTTGTGAGTGTATATTATACCTGTGTGTGTTTTTTACCAGTTTGTTTTTTTTAATCTTGTTTGCCTGTGCCAGTCTGTGTATTTTAGATCCTTGTCTATATGTACCAGTTTGATTGTATTGTATACTCTTGCATGTCTGTGCCAGTTTGGTTGTATTTTATACTGTTGTGTGTCTGTACAAGTTTGGTACAGACACACAAGGGCAAAATTGCATACAAACTTGTACAGACACACAACTGTATAAAATACAACCAAACAGGTATGTATAGACAAGGGTAAAAAATACATTTACAAAACTTGTACAAGCACACAAGGGTATAAAACCTAGTCAAACTGGTACAAGCACACAAGGGCAAAATTACATACAGTTTGACTATGGTTTATACCCTTGTGTGTTTTTACCAGTTTTTTAAACTTGTTTGCCTCTACCAGTCTGAGTGTATTTTATACCCTTGTCTATATGTACCAGTTTGATTGTATTATATACTCTTGCATGTCTGTGCTAGTTTGGTTGTATTTTATACCAGGGGTGGACTGACAACTCATGGGGCCCCCGGGCAATAGGGGATAATGGGGCCCCTGTGTCCTTGCCCAAACTCAAAAAAGCCTATGAAAAAGGTACCAGAGGCATCTCATGGGGCCCCCTACTGACCCTGGGCCCCCGGGCAGTGCCCGAGTTTCCAAATGGTCGGTCCGCCCCTGTTTTATACTGTTGTATGTCTGTATGAGTTTGTAAGTAATTTTGCCCTTGTGTGTCTGTACCAGTTTGATTGTTTTATACCCTTTTGTGCTTGTACCAGTTTTTTAAATGTATTTTTGTACCCTTGTCTATACATACCTGTTTGGTTGTATTCTATACAGTTGTGTGTCTGTACCAGTATGACTGTTTTATACCTTTTTTATGTGTTAATACCAATTGCAATGTTTTTTTTATACCCTTGTGTGTCTGCACCAGTTTAAATGCATTTTATTCCCCTGTGTGCCTGTACCTGTTTGACTGTATTTTCTATCTAGTGAGGCTGATTTACTAAAAAAAATTAGAGAATGTACACACCAAAAAATAGACGATTCACTTCAATTATCCAATCAGGTGCAAATAAAATAAACAAGAATTTCCTTTTTACATGATTGGATAATTGAAGTGAATCTTCACTATTTGTGTTAACATTCTCAACTTTTTTATCAGCGATTATTTGTCTGTACATGTTTCCCTGTATTACGTATCCTTGTGCATCTATATTAATTTGTCTGTATGGTATACCCTTGTGTGTTTGTACCCTTGTTGTCTGTACTAGTTTGGTTGTATTTTATACTCTTGTGAGTATGTTTTTTGTTTGTGTGTATTGTATACTCCTGTGTGTATGTACCATTATGGCTGCATTTTGTACTCTTTCTGATTGTATGTATTGTATTCCCATGTGTAGTTGTATTTTGTACTGTTGTGTGTCCGTACCAGTTTGTATGTATTGTATACCCTTGTGTGTCTGTATGTATTGTATATTATGTGTCTGTACCAGTTTGTATATATTGTATATTCTTGTGTGTCTGTACTATTTTTGCCTTATTTTGTACCCTTGTGTGTCTGTACTACTTTATATGTATTATATACCCATGTGTAGCTGTATTTTGTACTCTTGTGTGTCTGTACCAGTTTGTATGTATTGCATACCCTTGTGTGTCTGTATGTATTGTATATTCTTGTGTGTCTGTACCATTTTGCCTTTATTTTTGTACCCTTGTGTGTCTGTACCAGTTTGTATGTATTGTATATTCTGGTGTGTCTGTACCAGTTTGTATGTATTGTATATTCTGGTGTGTCTGTATGTATTGTATATTCTGGTGTGTCTGTACCAGTTTGTATATATTGTATATTCTGGTGTGTCTGTACCAGTTTGTATATATTGTAGAGTTTTGTGTGTCTGTACCATTTTGCCTTTTTTTTGTACCCTCGTGTGTCTGTACCTGTTTGGCTACTCAGATATGAATTGATTTACTAAATGGGTAGAGGTAAAGTGAATGTCCACTTCGAAAAGCTTATGCTCACTTTGTAAAATGAAAGCAAGTATTTACTTTGAATACCCAATCAGGTCCAAGGGAAATATGGAAAAAACCAGGATTCTTGCTAGGACACGATTGGTTGAACTGAACGCTGCTTATTTACTAAGCTTAATAAACGGCCTCTATGCCTTTAGTAAATCCACGCCATCATTTGACGTCTGGCCTATTCCTTGGTCATTCCATGTTTTATACAAATCATTTTCCATAAAGCTAGATACAAGTAGTCTCTATGAACCCTCTGCTAGATATATCCAGAGTCTACAGTAGATTATTTTGCACACACACACAAAAAAACAAAACTGTTTTAAAGACTCCAACAGACAAAATGAAGTTAACTTCAATAAATACATTTATTGGGGTTTTAGTCTTTCCTTATTAAAGTGTATGAGAAGATGGTTCCCCTAATGAAGCTTCCATTTGGAATAGTATGTTGTTAAGAATGTTGCGTACTTCCTTCAGTCTGTGGAAGTCTTTATAACATTTTCCTTAAATCCTCCCAATTTTGGTGACTGAGAACTCAAGCGTTTGCAATATAGACATGGACGTGCCATAAGTGTCGCAACTACACATGCATGTATTGGGGTTGATTTTACTAAAGGCAAATAGGTTGCTCATGTCACAAGGCCATTTTCTCTTCGCTTAGTGAATGTGAAATGTGAATGAAAATAAAAATACAGTATTTTTGCTTGCACATGACTGGATGATGGAACTCCGCTGAACTTCACTTTATTCACTAAAGAAATTTTTTTTTTTTCGCAAAGTGAGCAGCCCAATTGCCTTTAGTAAACCAACCTCAATGTGTGCAATTATTCAGTTATCATATGTACCAGAAAAAAAAAGTGCACTCCATCGTACAATGGGAACTGGCCCAAAAATTTAATTTGCACAAATCAATGTTTCTGGCTTCGTCAGCTTCTTGCAAGGATCACGTTCAAGCCAACCCGTGACTTTTAATTTTTAATGGATGCCAGCACGGCGGTACTAGTGACAAGTGTGTCCTATTACTAATAGGCAGCGCACACATCACTGGCCAGACCAGAGGCCATTAATCAAGATGGCAGACAACGGTGTTAGTGCGTGCATGGAACAGCGTGTGGTGATGAAGTTTAACCACGTAAAACCCATGGATATCTACAGAAGACATCAAGCACAGTACGGTGATGAGACGCTCAGACTCAGTAGGACATTTGAAGCGTGTGAATGTTTCAAAGATGGCCTTATGTCCGTCAGTGATGATCCCAGCTGTGGTGGTTCCCAGCCCACAGCAGTCATTCCTGTGAACATTCAGCGCGTGGAACGCCTGGATAATGGAAGCATAACCTGTTGTGAAATTGCACAAGAGACAAATCTTTCTGTGGGAATGGTGAACACGATGATGACGAAGTGAAGCCGGCTGTCCTAGGATGGTTCAGGCGACAAATCTTTCTATACCAAAGTTTTCCAGACATTAGTTAAATGCTGGTTAGGTGTATAAATGTAGCAGGGGAGTATGTAAAAAAAATAAATGCAGTTTCCACTTCTTGAAATTTTGTTCTTATATAAACTCAAAAGTCCCGGTTTGACGTGAAAGCCCCTCATACTAAAACCAGTAATAATCAAATGCAGAAGCAATATTTTAACATGATAAAGAAGTAGATACATTTCTATAGTCCTACAGATAAAATTGGCCCTTTGAGGGCAACCGTAAGGCTGATGTGGCCTGGGCTGAAAAAATAAATGCAGTTTCCACTCCTTGAAATGTTGTTCTCATTATATAAACTCCCGGTTTGACTTGCACACCCCTCGTAGTATAAAGATGGGAAAAAGTGTGCCTGTTTGTTGAACAAGCATAGTAAACGTATTTATAATTATCTAAATGATTTCAATAGAATCTACATTTGCTGTGTAGTTCTGTCAAATTCACAAAATAGTCCCCTTTTTTTTTTTTTTTTTTTTTTTTTTTTTTTTGAACCTCCAGCTTAAGAAAGATTGTAGGTGGATCCCAGCAACATGCAGAGTTTGTCCCTGAGGTTTGCTAATAGTCATTGGAAGAGTACATAGACATGACTATATTTAAAAACCCAATAACCCGAGCTTCAGACCAAAGCATTTTTCGCAGCGTTTTGCAGAAACGCAGTACAGTCCATTTTTAAGATGATTTCCTATGGGACACCTTCACATCTCAGCGTTTTCACCTGGTGCGTTTTTTGGAAAGGGTCAGGGACTTTTTTGACCGCTAAAATTAGCATTTTTGTTTCTATAGACTTCAATGGAAATGCTGCAGAAAATCATGTAGTGCATGTTTGTTGCATTTTTGATGCATTTTGCATTTTTAAATCTGCCTAGCAACAAGAAAAAAAAAAAAGCAGAACTCATCAAAAATGGGTCAAAACGTATGTGCAAAAAATGCAAAATGCACTGCAGAAATGGATCGAACATAAACTGCATTGGTAGGAACCTAGCCTTTAAGCTGACTACACATTATACAATTTTCTTATTCATTTTTTTTTTAGATTTGCCTTTGAACTATGTAGTGCAAGGGCCGGCCTGATGGCATAAAAAGCAAACATTTGCGTTTTTTGTTTCTATAGACTTCAATGGAAACGCTGCAGAAAAGCATGTATTGCATTTTTGCTGCATTTTTTTTATGCATTTTTATGTTTTTTAAATCTGCCTAACAAGAAAAAAAAGCAGAACGGATCAAAAAGGTGTCAAAAACGCATGTGCAAAAAACGCAAAACGCACTGCAGAAATGGATCAAACATAAACTGCATTGGTGGGAACCTAGTCTTTAAGCTGACTACACATTATACAATTTTCGTATTCATTTTCCTTTAGCCTTTTAACTATGTAGTGCAAGGGCCGGCCTGATGGCATAAAAAGCAAACATTTGCGTTTTTGTTTCTATAGACTTCAATGGAAAAGCTGCATAAAAGCATGTATTGCATTTTTGCTGCATTTTTGTGTTTTTAAATCTGCCTAACAAGAAAAAAAAGCAGAACGGATCAAAAAGGTGTCAAACGCATGTGAAAAAAAACGCAAAATGCAATGCAGAAACGGATCAAACATAAACTGCATAGGTGGGAACGTAGCCTTAAGCTGACTACACATTATACAATTTTCTTATCCAATTTCCTTTAGATTTACCTTCAACTATGTAGTGCAAGGGCCGGCCTGATGACATATAAATTGAAAGCGTTCAAGTCTGACCTCATATTATATGGTTTTGGTAAATTTAAAGGAAAATTGTACAATTGTATAATGCATGACCAGCCTTAGAGTACATTGGCATGACCATTTAAAAACCCAATAAAATGTTTTTTGTTTACAAATCTGAATGCAGGTGTATTGTTTGCAATGGGAGCATGCACAAAGGTGCGCAAACATGTTTGCGTTTAGATCTGTAAATTGAAAAAAGAAAGACACACATTTTATGAACGTATTCATGTAAAGAGATGTATGTGCATATATCATCTACAGGGGCGGACTGACAACTCATGGGGCCCCCAGGCTATAAGGGATCATGGGGCCCCTGTGTCCTCGCCCAAACTCAAAAAAGCCTATGAAAAAGGTACCAGGGGCATCTCATGGGGCCCCCTACTGACCCCGGGCCTTTGGGCAGCGCCCGAGTTTCCAAATGGTCAGTCTGCCCATGATTATCTATATGGAAAAAGTGCATAGGTGGGATTGAAAAGAAAGCTGGAGGATACAACTAGACATTTATGCATTTAAACCCGTACGTATCTTTATGGATCTAAACACTCGCATTATGTCCCAGAAAAATGATGTGATGAGTACATTTTATACAGCTGTGTGCAGGGGCGGACTGACAACTCATGGGGCCCCCGGGCAATAGGGGATCATGGGGCCCCTGTGTCCTTGCCCAAACTCAAAAAAGCCTATGAAAAAGGTACCAGGGGCATCTCATGGGGCTCCCTACTGACCCCGGGCCCTGGGGCAGTGCCCGAGTTTCCAAATGGTCAGTCTGCCCCTGGCCGTGTGTATGTAGCCTACAAAAACATAATCTCAGAGGAAACTGCAACCTTTAAATTGCCTCGTGTGCAGCACTGGTATCTCTATAATGAGCACAAAGTTGGTATTCATTAAGGACGGCCATACATTGATCGAAATTCGACCAATTTTTCGTCCAAAAATCAGACCGAAGCATAATTGGCCAATTTTCTCTCTGTTAGTGGGTCAATGGCACCAGCTGATTTTTGTGGTTCCTCCCCTCTTTGGTGATCAAGCATGTTGTAAAATTCGTGAAAAACGACCGATTTTCAACTCCATCATGGTTAAACCGTACGCAGGGGCGGACCGACCATTCGAGAACTCGGACACTGCCTGAGGGCCCAGGGTCAGTAGGGGGCCCTATGAAATGCCCCTGGTACCTTTTTTTTTTTTTTTTTTTTTTTTTTTTTTTTTAAAAGGCTCTTTTTGAGTGTGGGCAAGGACACAGGGGCCCCATGATCCCCTATTGCCCGGGGGCCCCTTGAGTTGTCAGTCTGCCCCTGATCGTACGACCGTTTTTCCAAAAAGAATATGCTCATGAGCCGTGACCTGGAAGAAACAAAAGTTTTGCCTGTTATATGGGGTGAACTTTATGACTTGGTCGGCCAGTTTTCGAAATGATTGATGGCACCATCGGATTACATTTTCGATTTTTGGATGAAAAATCATTCGGAATTCAAACCATGTATGACCTGCATTAGCCTTGCATATGATTGGGTATTTACAGTACACACAGGTTCACCTTATTTAATGATTCCATTTGCTTAGCTGAGCAGCCACTTCTTTACCCTAAGGCTGGTCATACACTATACCAGGGGCGGACTGACAACTCACCCCGAGCTACTGACCCCGAGCCCTTGGGCAGTGCCCACGTTTCCAAATGGTCAGTCTGCCCCTGCACTATACAATTTTCTGTCCAAGTTCCTTTAGATTTACCTTCAACTATGTAATGCAAGGGCCTGCCTGATTGGATACAATTGAAAATGTTGTTTCGGTTTGACCTCCTATTATATGGTTTTTGGTAAATCTAAAGTACAATTCTCAAGAAAACTGTATAATGTATGGCCAGCCTAAGTTCACACCTTAGCATTTTCCGGAGCGTTTTGCAGAAATGCAGTACAGTCCATTTAACATGATTTCCTATGGGACAGGTTCACATCTCTGCATTTTCTCCTGGTGTGTTTTTTTGTAAAGGGTCAGGGACTTTTTTAAACACAAAATTTGCCTTTTTTGTTCTATAGACTTCAATGGAAACGCTGCAGAAAATCATGTAGTGTGTTTTTGCCACATTTTTTTTATGCGTTTTGGGTTTTAAAGCTGCCTAGCAACAAGAAAAAAATGCATGTGCAAAAACGCAATTCAGAAACGGATAAAATGTGTGAACCTATGCGTGTTTTTTTTTGTTTTTTGGCTGTGTTTTTAGAGCGACATCCTTCATTTGAATGTGCTGCCCTCTGCTCCCAAACTGTAGCAAAGTAGCTCCTGTACCACTTTTTTTGGACCTGGCTTTGGCACATTGTACTGTTTTTGATTTGGTGCATTTTTATTTTTTTTTTTGTGCGACAAAATGCTCTTTTTTGGCATGCTTGAGGTACCATTAAACGTGAATGGCAGGCAAGCACGTGTTGCACATTTTGCTGTGATTGTAGCGTGATCCATAATTCTGATACACTAAGGCCGGCCATACATGGGTCGATTTCCGAACAATTTTTCATTCGAAGAGCGGACCTAAGAATAATCGATTTTTGCTCTGTTAGTAGAGCAATGGCACCAGCTGATTTTCGTGGTTCCTCTCCATTTCGTTTATCGGGCATGTTGGGAAAATTCGTGAAAAACAACCGATTTTTCAAAATCATTGGTGGCACCATCTGATCACAAAACGAATGACGGTTTTCAATTTTCGATCGAAAAAATCATTCGGGATTCGACCCATGTAAGGCCTGCTTAAGTGTGAACAGGGCCTTTAAGTTGGCTGATGAAGATTATTTTCCTCCTTGTGACAAAGGTTCAGCTAATTTTTATAACAATTAGTTTGGTCCAGAAGCAAGAAAAATCACAAAACTTTCGATAAACAGGCGCACATCCAGCAGAACGGTTTTCTATTTGGACAGAACCATTCTCCGCAGACGGCCATTAACCAGCGACATTTTCATGACGAACGCACGATTAGTAGTCGCTGTAGCATTGTTATAATTTGTTGCATCGCTAAGACAAGCGATCGGAATGACTAACAACTCCAAGGAAAATTGTTACATTGTTGCAATGGGAGTCATTTGCATTCATGAACATGGTTATGAGGCCCCTGGGGTGGAGGGAGAACTTGTTGCATCAGAAGCCACATAACCTGTGATCCCCTTATCGCAGTGAAATAAAATGCATGCAGTCGCATTTACTGGTCACATGTATAGATTTAAATTTAAAATCAATCCAAATTTTAGCCACCTATCCAATGTATTTCTTTTCATGGCTCCTGCATGTAGCTGATGTTGTTAATATTATCATTATTATTATTGTTACAGGGGCGGACTGACCATTTGGAAACTTGGGCACTGCCCGAGGGCCCGGGGTCAGTAGGAGGCCCCATGAGATGCCCCTGGTACCTTTTTCAGAGGCTTTTTTGAGTTTGGGCAAGGACACAGGGGCCCCATGATCCCGTTTTGCCCGGGGGCCCCATGAGTTGTCAGTCCGCCCCTGACTGCAACACATGTTAAGTGCTTTAGCACAAACTTTAAATGCACCATATGGCAAAAGGCGTTTCAGCCCCTAAGATTTTGGAGTTGTCCCCATGAGTTGTCAGTCCGCCCCTGTATTATTATTAACCACTTGCCCTCCTGACGATTTACCCCCCCTTCCTGACCAGGCCATTTTTCGCGTTGCGGCGCTGCATTACTTTAATTGATAATTGCGCAGTCATGCAATGCTACACCCAGATTAAATTTACGTTCTTTTTTTTATCTCACAAATAGAGCTTTCTTTCAATGGTATTTGATCGCCTGTGCATTTTTTGTTTTTTTTTGTTTTTTTTTGTTTTGTTTTGTTTTTGCGCTATAAACAAAGAAAGACCGACAATTTTGAGGAAAAAAAACAATATTTTTGGCTTTTTGCTATTTAACGTGTCCAGTAAAAAATTTTTAAAAAATCAAATATAAAATCATAAATTTAGGCCAAAATTCATTCTGCGACATGTCTTTGCTTAAAAAAAAAAAATCCCGATACGTGTAAATTAATTGGTTTATGTGAAAGTTGTAGCACTTCAAATGGCAGTGTATATACTGGAATTTTTTTTTTTTTACTTGTAATGGCAGCGATCAGCAATTTATAGCAGGACTGCAGAGGGCATTTTGACACTGGGGGGAACTGACTTGATGTCACTGACATCCCCAGTGACACCAAATCATTGATCAGTGCTAATAAAACACGGACACTGTACTAATGGCACTGGGCAGGAAGGGGTTAACATGAGGGGCAATCAAAGGGTTAACTGTGTGCTGGGATTTTTTTATTATGGGGCCCTGTGTTTTGTGCTTCACTGTAAGCACACTGCTTTGGATGGCTGTGTTGTGCGGAGCCATTCAAAGCAGTGTGTGCACGAGCGCCCCCTACCTGGAAGCGCAATACATGATTTTGCACACCCGTGCTGCCCTGTAGCAGTATATCTGCTATAGGGCGGACTGGAAGTGGTTGATATTATTTATTAACAATTTTGTATAATAATGACTCCATACATCTGTGGTTTCAATCAATCCAAATTATGATTTATGTTAACATGGCCATGGGATATTTAAAATAATTCTAAAGGTTTGATTTTTTTTTCTTTTAATAACAAACGCATTCTACTTACCTGATCTGGGTATTGGTTTTGCAAAGAGCAGCCCCGATCCTCTTCTTTTTGAGTCCCCCGCTGGCTGTCTTGGCCCCTCCCCCCAGCCAATAGCCACCAATAGCAAGCCTCTTGCTATGGGAACACTTGAGCAGGCTCACTCCCAAGCCAAGCTTCTGTGAATGGACATTGTCTCCTCCCCTCCACTCTCTTCTCATTAGCTCACTGGCTGTGATTGACAGCAGCCAATAACTCTGGCTGCTGTGTGAGCCAGTGAGGGGAGGGTGACCTGGGAAAGCCTCGGCTCTCATGCACATCACTGGAGCAAGATGATGCTGAGGTAAGTATAAGGGGGGAGCTGCACTTTAGAAGTTTTTTGTGTTTTTTTTTTTTTTTTTTAACCTTAAGTCCTGGTTCACACTGATGCGGTGCGGCACATCACGTGATTTGCACAGGAACCGCACTGCATTCCTGTGCAAATCGCATGAAAAAAAACAGACCCTCACCTGTCCTATTATCCAGCTGGGTCCACATGGCCATCCTGTCTCTGCAGCACCGACATCTTAAGTGTGGGCACCTGGCGGTGACAACTTATTTCTTCATAGCCTGGTGCCCACTATACATGCGTGAGTGGCACTGCGCAGAGCTGCTGTTAGAAACCACAGGGCCCTATACAGCCAACCTGACAGGGCCCCCTTCCTCAAAAAAAAAAAGTTTACTATGCTTCAGTTATGAATGAACACAGTGAGAGATGGGTACTGATCACTCATTGTGTTCATTCAGGAAAGGAAGGTGCTGGTAACTGGACACTTCCTCCATCCTGAAGGATCCTATTGCAGCTTACAATGTGTCAGGGGAACGTATTTGGCATGGGGAGAGGTGTGTGTGTGCGTGCGCGCGCGCAATTAGTGGAACCAATCCCCTATATGGCTCTCTCCACTGCAGCTGAAAGCCAGCGGGAGAGGAAAAGAAGCCGGATATCAGCTGGCTGTGTGCAGGAGGACTGGTGGTACCCCCTTATCCACGGCCCTGGCGCTGCACCTGTCATGTGTCCCATAAGACTGTGAGGAGGGAGGGAGGACAGTTTCCGCTTCTGATCGCCCTAGGCAGTCTGAGCAGAAGTGGGAGCGGGTACATGTTAAAATTGGGTACTGGCTTTCCAAAAGTACCAATTCCTCATGGGGAGCAGGAGGCCAGTCCTTAAAGTGGAGCTCTGCAAGGCTGCTTTACACTATAGAAATGCAGTACAGATGAATTTCTGCATGCGAATTCTGGTGCGTTTTTGATGCCCTCTTATGCGTTCCGGTGCATTTTTGATGTATTCCAGTTAATCCCCCCCCTCTTTTTCTTCAATTTAAAAAGGGACATGTGTGTACTGGAAGTGCAAGCACTGATGTGAACTATGACATTGACAACCATATAACCTACTTTCTGTGCGTATTGGATGCAGAAAAAAAGTGACTGAAATGCATGTAGTGTGAACTGGCCAAGAGAATCCCATTCTGGATTGTTCCCAGAAAAGTGAATAGAGGGGAAATCTTCCAATGGGGACCTTGGGGGGTAAAGAATTCCCTTAATTTATAGGGATTTACTCTCACTTCCTGATTTGGCTATGGGACAGGAAGCGAAGGTAATTCTCCCCCAAGTCGCACCCCGTGTGACCAGGGACTTGGGCCATTGCGGTTCTGTTCAGAATGGATGTGTTCCCACCGTGCCTAGATGTAAATTGATGCTTAAATAGAACTGTAATCCCTATACTAGCCATACACATTACAATAATCGCTCAATCACAGATACATTGACAATCATTTAGTGGCACCACACAGAATACGATCAGTTTGGGGGAATTCGGTGCCATTGTCAGCCCGCACTGACCCTCCTTGGAAGATAATCATCTGTTATTAAACTGGCCATTTGGTGCAATCGGTACGATGTATATTGCATTTGGTGTGTATGGCCTGCACTACTCGTTTATAGAAAATATGATCTGCCCCCTAATCAGGGCTCTGGATTGGTGCAATGTATCGCTGCGATCGGAATTGTACAGATCGCTGGGGTACAGTCAATGGTCGGGCCCTGAGAATGGATTGGGGATCTCAGCGATCTGATTTCTTCTCTTGGCATTAATGAGCAGATGGTGTTTGTGGAAGTCAGCTGGGATCGGTACAATCAGCGGCCCCCTTCCCTCCTCCCGGCCCCGCCGCACTCACTGATGAGCAGGAGCGCCGCACACCTGTGCGGGAGGGGGGCGGGGCTGCCGGCAGGTACAGTCACGTGCGCCGCTTCTGGCCGGGATCAGGGGAGGGTGCAGGCTGGTCAGTGAGAGGTTAGATAAAGGTGAGTGGGAATGGGGGAGAGCGGTAGGCGGGTGGTTCTACAAGGTAGGTAGGTGTGAGAGATGCTGGGTGGCTCTGTGTAGGTAGGTGTGGGGAATGCTGGGTGGCTCTGTGTAGGTAGGTGTGGGGAATGCTGGGTGGCTCTGTGTAGGTAGGTGTGGGGAATGCTGGGTGGCTCTGTGTAGGTAGGTGTGGGGAATGCTGGGTGGCTCTGTGTAGGTAGGTGTGTGGGGGATGCTGGGTGGTTCTGTGTAGGTAGGTGTGGGGAATGCTGGGTGGTTCTACAAGGTAGGTAGGTGTGGGGAATGCTGGGTGGTTCTACAAGGTAGGTAGGTGTGGGGAATGGTGAGTGGTTCTGTGTAGGTAGGTAGGTGTGTGGGGGATGCTGAGTGGTTCCGTGTAGGTAGGTGTGTGGGGGATGCTGAGTGGTTCCGTGTAGGTAGGTGTGTGGGGGATGCTGAGTGGTTCCGTGTAGGTAGGTGTGTGGGGGATGCTGAGTGGTTCCGTGTAGGTAGGTGTGTGGGGGATGCTGAGTGGTTCTACAAGGTAGGTGTGTGGGGGATGCTGAGTGGTTCTACAAGGTAGGTAGGTGTGAGAGATGCTGGGTGGTTCTGTGTGTGGGGTGCCGAGTCGTTCTGTGTAGGTAGGTGGGGGGGTGCCTAGTGGTTCTGTGTAGGTAGGTGGGTGTGCGGGGTGCCGAGTGGTTCTGTGTAGGTAGGCGGGTGTGGGGGGTGCCGGGTGGTTCTGTGTAGGTAGGCGGGTGTGCGGGGTGCCGAGTGGTTCTGTGTAGGTAGGCGGGTGTGGGGGGTGCCGGGTGGTTCTGTGTAGGCGGGTAGGTGAGTGGGTGGTTGTAGGTAGGTGTGGGGTGCTGTCCGGTTCTGTAAAGGTAGGTATGTGTGCGTGTGCTGGGTGGGTCTATGTAGGTAGGTGTGTGGGGTGCTGGGTGGGTCTGTGTAGGTAGGTGTGTAGGGTGCTGGGTTGGTCTATGTAGGTATGTGTGGGGGTGCTGGGTGGGTCTGCGTAGGTAGGTATGTGTGGGGGTGCTGGGTGGGTCTGTGTGTGGGGGTGCTGGGTGGGTCTGTGTGTGGGGGTGCTGGGTGGGTCTGTGTGTGGGGGTGCTGGGTGGGTCTGTGTGTGGGGGTGCTGGGTGGGTCTGTGTGTGGGGGTGCTGGGTGGGTCTGTGTGTGGGGGTGCTGGGTGGGTCTGTGTGTGGGGGTGCTGGGTGGGTCTGTGTGTGGGGGTGCTGGGTGGGTCTGTGTGTGGGGGTGCTGGGTGGGTCTGTGTAGGTACGTGTGGGGTGCTGGGTGGGTCTGTGTAGGTACGTGTGGGGTGCTGGGTCGGTCTGTGTAGGTACGTGTGGGGTGCTGGGTCGGTCTGTGTAGGTACGTGTGGGGTGCTGGGTCGGTCTGTGTAGGTAGGTGTGTGGGGTGCTGGGTCGGTCTGTGTAGGTAGGTGTGTGGGGTGCTGGGTCGGTCTGTGTAGGTAGGTGTGTGGGGTGCTGGGTCGGTCTGTGTAGGTAGGTGTGTGGGGTGCTGGGTCGGTCTGTGTAGGTGTGTGTGGGGTGGCTGGGTGGGTCTGTGTAGGTAGGTGTGTGGGGTGCTGGGTGGGTCTGTGTAGGTGTGTGTGGGGGTGCTGGGTGGGTCTGTGTAGGTACGTGTGGGGTGCTGGGTCGGTCTGTGTAGGTACGTGTGGGGTGCTGGGTCGGTCTGTGTAGGTACGTGTGGGGTGCTGGGTCGGTCTGTGTAGGTAGGTGTGTGGGGTGCTAGGTGGGTCTGTGTAGGTAGGTGTGTGGGGTTGCTGGGTGGGTCTGTGTAGGTGTGTGTGGGGTTGCTGGGTGGGTCTGTGTAGGTAGGTGTGTGTGGGGTTGCTGGGTGGGTCTGTGTAGGTAGGTGTGTGTGGGGTTGCTGGGTGGGTCTGTGTAGGTAGGTGTGTGTGGGGTTGCTGGGTGGGTCTGTGTAGGTAGGTGTGTGTGGGGTTGCTGGGTGGGTCTGTGTAGGTAGGTGTGTGTGGGGTTGCTGGGTGGGTCTGTGTAGGTAGGTGTGTGTGGGGTTGCTGGGTGGGTCTGTGTAGGTAGGTGTGTGTGGGGGTGCTGGGTGGGTCTGTGTAGGTAGGTGTGTGGGGGTGCTGGGTGGGTCTGTGTAGGTAGGTGTGTGGGGTTGCTGGGTGGGTCTGTGTAGGTAGGTGTGTGGGGTTGCTGGGTGGGTCTGTGTAGGTAGGTGTGTGGGGGTGCTGGGTGGGTCTGTGTAGGTAGGTGTGTGGGGTGCTGGGTGGGTCTGTGTAGGTAGGTGTGTGGGGTGCTGGGTGGGTCTGTGTAGGTGTGTGTGGGGTTGCTGGGTGGGTCTGTGTAGGTAGGTGTGTGGGGTTGCTGGGTGGGTCTGTGTAGGTAGGTGTGTGGGGGTGCTGGGTGGGTCTGTGTAGGTAGGTGTGTGGGGTGCTGGGTGGGTCTGTGTAGGTGTGTGTGGGGTTGCTGGGTGGGTCTGTGTAGGTAGGTGTGTGGGGGTGCTGGGTGGGTCTGTGTAGGTAGGTGTGTGGGGGTGCTGGGTGGGTCTGTGTAGGTAGGTGTGTGGGGTGCTGGGTTGGTCTGTGTAGGTAGGTGTGTGGGGGTGCTGGGTGGGTCTGTGTAGGTAGGTGTGTGGGGGTGCTGGGTGGGTCTGTGTAGGTAGGTGTGTGGGGGTGCTGGGTGGGTCTGTGTAGGTAGGTGTGTGGGGGTGCTGGGTGGGTCTGTGTAGGTGTGTGTGGGGGTGCTGGGTGGGTCTGTGTAGGTAGGTGTGTGGGGGTGCTGGGTGGGTCTGTGTAGGTAGGTGTGTGGGGTGCTGGGTGGGTCTGTGTAGGTAGGTGTGTGGGGTGCTGGTGTAGCTCACTGTCTTGCTCTTATCTCGCAGTTTTCATCCCTTATGTCGGAGGAGTGTGGGGGAGCAGCGCTGACCATGGGAAGGAGCCGCAAGAGCGAGGGCAGCCTGGTAAGTGGGGTGACCCTATGGGTCTTGAGTGTGGGGGCTCAGTGATTGCTCTGGTGGGCCCATGTGTGGTCCACTAATGATTCTGCCCCTGAGGGCACCTCTAGTGGCACTGCTCCCATGCTTGAGGGGTGCAGGCTGTGTGTGGGGTGAGTGGGTTGCTGTATTCAGGGGTGCAGGGTGAGTGGGTTGCTGTATTCAGGGGTGCAGGGTGAGTGGGTTGCTGTATTCAGGGGTGCAGGGTGAGTGGGTTGCTGTATTCAGGGGTGCAGGGTGAGTGGGTTGCTGTATTCAGGGGTGCAGGGTGAGTGGGTTGCTGTATTCAGGGGTGCAGGGTGAGTGGGTTGCTGTATTGAGGGGTGCAGGCTGTGTGGTGGGTGCAGGGTGTGTGGGGGGTGAGTGGGTTGCTGTATTCAGGGGTGCAGGCTGTGTGGGCTCTTGTAGGCTGTGTATGGACTGTGGGGTGCTGTATGTGTTTGTAGGCTGTGTATTTGGTGGGGACATCTGTATTCAGGGGTGCAGGCTGTGTATGGGGTGAATGGGCTTCTGTATTGGGGGTTCAGGCTGTGTGGGATCTTGTAGGCTGTGTTTTTGGTGGGGACTTCTGTATTCAGGGGTGCAGGCTGTGTATGGGGTGAATGGGCTTCTGTATTGGGGTGTGGGCTCTTGTAGACTGTGTGGAATACTGTAGTGGGGTGAGCAGGTTACTGTATTGGGGAATGGGGGCCTAGTCTGTACATAGGTGGGTTGCTGAATTGGGGGTGTAAGCTGTGAATGGGTTGGAATATGGGGGGCAGACTGTGGGAAGGAGTGGGCTGCTGAATTGGGGGTGTAAGCTGTGTAGGGGGTGCATGGGTTGGAATATGGAGGTGCTTATTGGGTTGTGGAGGTTATAATGGTTTATCCTCATTCTGGGTTAGTGACCCCAAGTATTGACCGCATGATTGCCAGGCAATTGGCTTTTTTTCTTCTTGCAAACCATGTTGGCTATATCATTTTGTATTTGTCAGGTAAGATATCCAGTAATGAGCAATGAGACCAGTGAAGTGTGGCCCACCTAGGGATCTAGTGGGGGCATGGTGCCTTGGGGCCCATCTACACATTCACAGGACATTAATGTATGCATTTCTTGTGCTGAGGTGCACTGCATTAAGGCAGCATTTTAAAGCGATATTAAACCAAAAATGTCATATTGCAGCTTACCAATCATTAGATGGGTGACTGCATTAGCCTTTGTTTTCACCTGGTGATCTGGCCAGGAATACACCTCCTGTATTGGAGTGCCCCCACTGTGGATAAAGGAGAGCGGGGGTACCTTTGGACAGCAGCATTGACAATCTGGAGAGAGGGGAGATATACTAGCATATTTAAATACACTAACCCTGTGAAGCCAAACTCAAGTTAATGCTTTTTAAGCAGTTAAAGAAAACCTTTTTTTTTTTCGTTTTAGGATAAGTTTTTACATAAAAACTGATCAACGTAAGCCTAATGTCAGCGTTAAATGGTTTTTCTCATCCATCTAACTGTTACATCTGCAGGACAGCTTGTTCTTTTGAAAAAAACAGGCTTACTGGCCAGATCACTAGTGTCAATAGCCTAAATAATTAGAAAAAAAAAAAAAACTAATGCAGCCACCAAGTTTTTTTTTTTTTTTTTTTTTTTTTTTTTTTTTTTTTTTAATCAGCTGCTCATTTTTTCTAGTGGCAAGGACAAAGCTCATAGTCACCTGACCCGCCGATCCTACGGGAAACCGCGCTCCCCTATGGTCCAGAGATGGACTGTTCCTGTCTGGAGTATACATTGAGCGTACTGATATCAGGAATAGTCCATTTATAAGCCTGTGGGGAGGATCGGCAGGTCAGGTGAGTATCTTTGGTGTCCTCTCCCCTAGAACAAAACATGCATTTAACTCGTGCTCTGCTGGCACAGCCCCACTGCATGGAAACATTGTTTTTCCTGGAATTCTGCTTTAATTCCTAAAGGCATCCCTACACATTGGAAAATGCAGTGAGGTTTCCCGTGCATGAGAACAGCAGAAACGCTTGGTGCCAAATGCACTGTAGTTTACTTTAGATTGTACGCCCCTTGAGGGTTAGGGACTGATGTGAATGTACAATATATATGTAAAGCACAGAGTAAAATTGATGGCGCTATATAAGTACCTGAAATAATAATTTCCTGTGGCATGCGCTTTTACAACTAGGGTCAGGGACACTCTTCCTGCGTTTCTTTTAAAAGAATGAGGTGCTGTGCCCATACAAATGCAGCCACAGGAACACGCATAGATGTGATCCTCACCTAAAGATTATTCTATTGTGTGACCAGATTTAAAGTACACCTGTCATAGAATCCCAGCACAGACGCACACTTTCCGATCATGTGACAGCCAGTTGCAGCAGTCGCATGACCCCAAACGCTCAACTCCGCCTCATGGCATTTAAAGCTCTTAAAGGGCTGGGGTGGCTTCAGGAAGGGGTTAAATATTTGTGTTTTTGGTTTGCAGTGCATAGTTGCAGTGTAGGTCTGCTTTACGTCATCCCTGCCTAGGATTCCGTGACACTCGGGTTGATTTAGATTTACTAAAACCAGAACGTACAAAATCTGGCAGTTGTGCATAGAAACCAATCAGCTTCCAGGTTTTACTGTCAAAGCTTAATTGAACAAACTGAAGTTAGAAGCTGATTGGCTGCCATGCACAGCTGCCCCATATTTTGCACTCTCCAGTTATAGTAAATCAACCGTATAACCAGGCAGCAGAGTATCTATGCACAGTTTAGCTAGAGCCCGGGGCCAGCCAGGCGGCACGCAGGGCGGCTAGAGCCCGGGGCCAGCCAGGCGGCACGCAGGGCGGCTAGAGCCCGGGGCCAGCCAGGCGGCACGCAGGGCGGCTAGAGCCCGGGGCCAGCCAGGCGGCACGCAGGGCGGCTAGAGCCCGGGGCCAGCCAGGCGGCACGCAGGGCGGCTAGAGCCCGGGGCCAGCCAGGCGGCACGCAGGGCGGCTAGAGCCCGGGGCCAGCCAGGCGGCACGCAGGGCGGCTAGAGCCCGGGGCCAGCCAGGCGGCACGCAGGGCGGCTAGAGCCCGGGGCCAGCCAGGCGGCACGCAGGGCGGCTAGAGCCCGGGGCCAGCCAGGCCACACAAGTACATTGTAAATTCAGTCTTGGCTTCTATTGAAGTTGAACAATTTTAGACTTTCAGAACTAGAAGCCATGAGTGTTACTTTGTGACCGCAGTGATGCACGGCCACTTGGAGGAGCCATTGGCACTTGAGTGTCCAAAACCCCTGGAAGGTGTCATCTAAAGATTCCTTTGGTGCGGAGCAAAGTGAACATTCCATAGACTGGAAAAGTTTAAATGGTTTTCTGACGGTGCAACAGGAAGTGAGCAGAAATCTGTACAAAGTGAAATTCCCCTCAGTGGTCCCCAGAACAGTTGTCTTCATTTGAAAGATTTCCCCTTACCTTTTATTCTGGGGGCAACTCTAAAATTTGGATTTCAAATCACTTTCCTTCTTGGTGACAATGGTCACCAGGACATATAGAGAGGGTCAACTAGTTGGTGAGAAAACCGCAATACAAGACAGTGGTTGTAATCCTTCCATAGTCTGTTCTCCAAAATGTAAAGTTTGGCAAAATGTACACCTTGAGGTAAAAGCAGTTTGCGCCTTGTTGCGCTAGCACGTGCCTTGTTGCGCTAGCACACGCCTTAACACAACTGCTTGCATTAACTTGCTGGGGTGCAACTCGTTTTAAAATGCACTGCAATATACCAAGACAACTCCCAAGCATGTGTTACAGCAGGGTACCCCTTTCCGGTACATTATAGTGAATTGCGGTGCCAAAAATATCACATGTCTATTTTTGGATTTTTTGGTGCATGCCAGCTCATTCATTTAAAAGGGGTTTGCCTTAAATTAGAGGAACTATGTCCTCCTTCTCTCCAGCGCTGCGGTGTCCCCGGAGCTCCCTACCAGGTGCTGACATCCTCAGCCAGTCTGCTTCCAGGTACCGATCTATGGCCGTTTTCATTGGCTAGGCTGCAATGCAGTCATTCCAGTGACTGCACGGGCATTTATCTCAGCATTGCCCAGGTTATAGGGGGGCAGGCAGGTGAGACATGTTCATTTAAAAGAGAGAAAATGTCTCTTGTGCATTAAAAATCCTGTCCACCAATTTTTTGTTTTTTTAAACCTAAAGTTTACCTAATGCACATTTATGCCACAGTCCAGGAAGCCGAGGCACGAATGGTCCACACTGGATCTGACTTTAAAATAGCCCGACTTCACTTGAAGTCGCATGATTTCAAAGTCGGATGGCAGTGCGACTTCATAGACATCTGTGAGACTTTCAGGCACACGTCTAAGCAAGTCGCACCCCAAATCAGCACTGGAAGTGCAGGAGTTACTTTTCTAATCAATGCCACTTCAAAGTCGGAGTCTCACCGATTAGAACGGTATCGTCGCATGCAGTTTGGAACGGTCAAATCACCTGACCATGTGCATTAGTGTCAACCAAGCCTTAATGTAACTGGTGAGCTGCTGAGTGTAGAACACTTGTCACCAGCTGGAAGCCTTGATACATGAAGGGGAGGTATGATGGGGGTCACTGTTGGGGTGTAGCGATGATGGGAGACTTGCAATGTACATATAATTACACAATGATTATTGTTATAAGCAATCCTTTCAACGGTCATGGAAAAATAAAATGCAGCGCTAAATATTTAAAATGATGAGAAGTGATAAGTGCATAAAAAGGCGCAAAATAATGCGCTAGGGAAGTGTAACATAAGTGTCGTCAATGAGTGACGAGAAAAAACGTGAATGGATAATCAATAAAGTGTATCAAGTGGCAAATATATACATTAGTGACATGTATAAAATGGCGATCAGTTAATGACAATAGGAAGTATATTGCAATAAATTAGATGACAATTGGAGATATCTTGAGATATAAGCAGTCCAAAAAAAGTGATGCAGCAAATTTCCGTGCTCGTGATAAAGGGTTGAAGCAGGGGCAGACTGACAACTCATGGGGCCCCTGGGCAATAGGGGATCATGGGGCCCCTGTGTCCTTGCCCAAACTCAAAAAAGCCACCGGGGCATCTCATGGGGCCACCTACTGACCCCGGGCCCTCAGGCAGTGCCCAAGTTTCCAAATGGTCAGTCCGCCCCTGGGTTGAAGTATGCTTGCACTCACCAGAAGCGCAATATTAAAGCGCATGTAGTAATATCTGGGAAAACACTGGTGGTCATCAGGGTTCTGGTCAGGGACAGGGGGCTCCACTGGTACACACACAGCACACAGGAAAGACACTCCAGACCTCACAAACCGGACCCTCACAGCGTACAAGGACCGCTTCTTCTATGCATCTTCACCAGGAGAATAGGTTGCCAAACTGGTACTACTCCACCTTTAAATGGGTCAAGAACAAGCCACCAAACAAAGATAGATATAGATATAGATATAGATATAGATATATAGATATAGATATAGAGATATATATATATAGATATATATATAGATATATAGATATATATATAGATATATATATAGATATATATATATATATATATATATAGATATATATATATATATATATATATATATATATATAAAATTTATTTTGATAGTTTAGTAATTTTAATGAATATTGGCAAAGAATTCCAGGTATAAAGTATAAAAATTGTAAGCTTGCAGAGCAGTGATAGAATTCGGTATTAAAGATGGCAGCTGGCCTACCATGCGGCCTCGGCGGCGTGACGTCCATTAACGCGTTTCGTGTGAAAGCACAATGTCAAAGGGATCTTTCATTCATGACCGCTTGCTTACTATTAGCTATCACATGGTACAAGGCTACTGTGAATTGCCTTGTACCATGTGATAGCTGTGGGCCAATCACAGCATTGCAATAGTATGAAAGCTGTCGCGCATGATATCCATGACAGGTTTGCTTGCATGTTCTCCTGTGATTGCTATGATTGGTCATAGCAATCACATGATACCCTGGCCACTCACAGCTGCCTGGTACTGAGCACCGTGATCCGCTGTGTCAGGTCCCAGTGCACATGGGCTGAGTGACGTACCAGTACATCGCTTAGCCTGGAGCTGCTGCCCGCCCACAGTACATTGCAAGTACTGGCAAATAGGTAAAATATATCGAAAGCCAAAACTTTGTCCATCGTTGTCACATTATGGAGATTTTCCTTCACTTCCTCTCTACACTACCCAGGGGAAATCCCTTCTTGAGCCCCATGACATACCGAATGTTTGCTCAGCTCCTCTGCCTTTTCCTCTGGCAGTAAAAAGCTGCTTAAACACTGTAAAAGCTGCATATTGCACATGCATTGTGTGTTCGCATATTCTGCCCATTAGAATGCATTCATATGCATACACATAAATGCATCTAGCGTTTAGGCCTTTTTCTGCACATTTTTTATTTTTTTTTTCTGCATCCAAAATGCACAGAAAGTAGGCAATATGGTTGTCAACGTCATACTTCACATCAGTGCTTGCAGTCCAGTGCGTTCCGGTTGCAGAAAAAAAAAAAAAGTAGAACATGCTGCATTTTTCTGCACAGAACTGGACTGGAAAGCACCAAAATGCAACAAAAACGCCCATATCCCTATTTAAATTGAAGAGGGTGAGAGAATTAACTGGAATGCATACAAAACGCATTGGAACGCAACAAAAACACACGCGGGAACGCATATGGACTGCGTTTCTATAGTGTGAACTGGCCCTTAACGCGCTGGTGATTTTTTTTTTTTTTTTTTTTTTTTTTTAAGCAGTGTGTATGAGCCCTAGACAGCTGACATGGAAATATGTTGTGCTCAAAAGTCTGCACACCCTGGCATAAATCGTGACATTTTGGCATTTGTATTGAAAATGATGTCAAAAAACGATCACATGAAGCCATTTATTATCACATAGTAGTTTGGCTCCTTTTTAAATCCTAATAAAAGAAATCGCCCAAATGGCCCTCATCAAGTTTCCATCCTCTGGAATGTACAGACACACAAGGCGATATATACAGGTTAAAATGCCAATTAAAAGTTTCCCACATCTGTGGCTTTTTAAATTGCAATTAGGCTAGGTTCACCCCTATGCAGGCATTGCATTTTGCATTACGGCTTGCATTTTTGTTGCGATTTGCGTGGGTTTTTTTTTTTTTTTTTTTCTTGTTGCTAGGCAGATTCAAAACACATAAATGCAGCAAAAACACAATACATGCTTTTCTGCTGCGTTTCCATTTGAAGTCTGTAGAAACAACGCAACTTTTTGCGTTAAAAAGTCCCTGATCCTGTCTAAACGCACCGGGTGAAAACGCACAGGTGTGAACGTGTCCCATAGGAAATCATGTTGAATGGACTGTACTGTTTCTGCAAAACGCTTAGGCGTGAACCTAGGGTTAGTGTCTGTGTATAAATAGTCAGTGAGTTTGTTAGCTTTTGCTTGGATGCACTGAGCAGGCTAGATACTGAGCCATGGGGAGCAGAAAAGAACTGTAAGAAGACCTGCGTAACAAGGTAATGGAACTTTTATAAAACTATAAAACTGATATAAAAAAAAATATCCAAGGCCTTGAATATCCCAGTCAGTACTATTCAATCATTAAGAAGTGGAAAGTTTGGATCTCTTGATACGAACTTGAGGTCAGGTAGACCAAGAAAGATTGCAGCCACAGCTGTCAGAAGAATTGTTCGAGATGCAAAGAAAAACCCCACAGGTAACCTCAGAAGAAATACAGGCTGCTCTGGAAAAAGTGTGGTTGTTTCAAGGAGCACAATACAACCATACTTGAACCAAAATGTGGTACATGGTCTAGTTGCCAGAAAGAAGCCTTTACTGTGCCAATGCCACAAAAAAAGCCCGGTTACAATATGCCTGACAACACCTTGACACACCTCACAGCCTCCGGCACTGTAATCTGGAGTGATGAGACCAAAATAGAGCTTTATGGTCACAAACATAAGTGCTATGTTTGGAAAGGGGTCAACAGCGACAAAAATACCATCCACTGTGAAGCATGGTGGTGGTGGCTCACTGATGTTTTGGGGGGTGTGAGGCGTGGGGAACCTTATGAAAATTGATGGCAAGACAAATGCAGCAGGTTATCCGAAAATACTGGCAGACAATTTGCATTCTTCTGCATGGGACACTCTTGGACTTTCCAGCACGACAATGACCCCAAGCACAAGGCCAAGTTGACCCTCCAGTGGTTACAGCAGAAAAAAGGTGAAGGTTCTGGAGTGGTCATCAGTCTCCTGACCTTTCAATATCAAGCTACTCTGGGGAGATCTTAGACATGCGGCTCATGCAAAATGGCCAAAGACTTTGCATGACCTGGAGGCATTTTGCCAAGATGAATGGGTATCTATACCGCCTGCAAGAATTCAGGGCCTCATAGACTTCTGTTACAGAAGACGGCACACTGTCATTGATGCTAAAGGGGGCAATATACAGGATTAACAACTAAGGGGATGCAGACTTTTGAACCGAGGTAATTTCATTTGTTGTCATGTTTGTTTTATGATTGTCTTTCTTTTATGACCTACATCTGAATCCCATAAGAAATAAAAAATATAAAAAAAATTACAAAATTATAATACAGTATGTACGATTTCTAAAGTAAACATGAGTGAGCAGGCAAAACACATTTGTTTTTATTTTTAATTTTTACTTTATTTTTATTTTATTTTTTTATTTTATTCTTATTTTTATTTTCCAAGGGGATGCTAACTTTTTTGAGCAAAACTTTAAGTGCCTCTACTGGAAGATTTTTGCCTGGTGGCAACTCAGAATTTTTGTCTTTATGTATGTTCTCCCTCCTAGATTGTAAGCTCGAAAGAGCAGGGGCCCTCGAACCCCTCATGTATTGTATTGTTTCTGTCTTGTCTCTGTCCCCCTTGCTACTGTACAGTGCTGAGCAAACCCTTTGGCGCTATATAAATACTGTATAATATTAATTTCTGGTGACAATGATGATAATTGGAGACCGTAAATCTCCCTGACAAGGACAGATGGAAATACAAACCTCAATAGACAGAAGATGGCCAGCACTACTGATTGCAGATGAGGACTTACTGAATATCTATACTCACTGGCCGCTTTATTAGGTACACCTGTTTGGTAACACAAATTGCTAATCTGCCAATCACATGGCAGAAACTCCATGCATTTAGGCATCTAGACGTGGTGAAGAAGACTTGCTGAAGTTCAATCCGAGCATCAGAATGGGAAAGAAAGGGGATTTAAGTGACTTTGAACTTGGCATGGTTGTTGAGACTGAGTATTAAAAAAAAAAAAAAAAATTGCCGATTTGCTGGGATTTTCACACACAGCCAGCTCTAGAGTTTACAGAGAATGGTCTGGAAAAGAGAAAATCTCCAGTGAGCAGTTGTGTGCACAAAAAATGCCTTGTTGATGTCAGGAGAATGGGCAGACTCATGCAACTTTCAGATGGTAGGGTCAGAATTTGGTGTAAACAACATGAAAGCATGGATCCATCCTGCCTTGTATCAATGGTTCAGGCTGGTGGTGGTGTAATGGTGTGGGGGAGATTTTCTTGGCACTAGCAAGGTGTACCTAATAAAGTGACCGGTGAGTGTGTTTGAACCCCTTAAATTCACCAATGTTTTGTGACACAAGGTCCCCTTTATCGAGGTCTGTTTCTGCTTGGAAAAAGGGGTCCGGAGTGTCCACAAAATGTTGGTGGATTTCTTTCAGATTTGCATAGATCTTCAGCAAATACTATTTTGCAATGTGGAGTGCTGTCCATATATAACATCACTATAGGCCATGCTTCACCATGGGAGGTGTATATGGTACAGGTGTGGGACAAGCGGATGGCAAAACCGTAAAGTGGTTCTAACCCCCACCACTCTATCCAAATGTAGAAAAAACATGCCTTTAGTTCTACTTTAAAAAAAAAAAAAAAAAAAAAAAAAAATTTTGCTTTTAATGGCTATTGCCCTGTTCACATCTGCATGACTTGGCTGTGTTTTGGGTGTGATGTGTGAAAGTCCTGCTTGCTGTTAATTTTTAATATTCAAAGCAAACTTGGCCATCCCTGTCTCCATGCTGATGAGAAATGACTTTGAAAAACACCCCCTAGCATATCTAGTTGTGGCCATCTTGGGTAAGGGCAGATGATTCATGTAGCATTTGCTTCTTGGAATCCATCTGCCCTTGGCTTAAGCATGCACGGAGGGTGTGGTTAGCTAAAAAGCCCCTGCTCCAGATAAAAGAAGATAAAATGCCCATAAGGACTCCTGGGATGTATGACCTCATTTTAGCCTAGGCCAGAAAGCAACTGAAGTAATGTAAAAAAGAAAAACAAAAATTAAAACACGTAAAGTTCCTTCCCATCTATTTATGAATACTAGCAGCTTAAGGATTAAAATGGTTAATGTTTATTTGAGAGCGTTTAATTTCACTTTAGGATGGCCAGAGGGCTGAATAGAAAAAAAAAAAATCTACCTGATTTCCCCAAACCAGGCTATACAGTGCGGATAGATGAATCTCCCTCTGCGGTTATTGTATTCTGGCACCAGAGGCTCAGAATACCCAAACAGCCGCTGCATCTGATTGGAAGCAGCCACTGTTTTGCTAACAAATTTCCATTCAGCTGCTTCTCTGTTTATTTTATGGATGTTTATTGGGAGGGTTGCAACAGATCCACCCATAGTGATTTTCAGCCAGTTCCTTTTCTGCTGATGATGAAAATCATATGTACATGGCCAGAGATTCACATAAGTGATAATGCATGTAAAACGCTCCTACAGTGTACTGCACCCACGATGTGCCGAAGTGTGTGGGGAGCTAAAGTGATTAACCTTCACCTTGTAAAACAACCTATTCAGTGTAAAATAGAAATGAAAGGCAAAACTTTTTTATGTAGATATAAACAAATATCGGGAAACTACACTAAATGAGGTCTGTAGAAGAGACAAAAAAAAATTACACTGCCACTGAATAGAATTCTGTAGGGTGCGATTTGAGCAGGGGTGTATTTAAGTTTTGTGCTGCCCTAGGAAACACAAAACATTGGCTCCCCCCCAAGGAGAGACCCTGACACCAACCAACACCTCCCTCCCCTACGAAGAGAGCCTGACTTTGACCAACACCCCAGCCCCCTATACACTGGCAACCTCCCCCCACCCGGCAAGAGTTAAGACACTTACCTTCACAGCTCTGGACATCCCTGGGAACAAGTCGGGCTCTGCATACATCATCAAGCAGCCCGCACCTCTCTCAGATCCCACCTGGTCCCTGTGCTGAGTGTCCCTTCTTCCATCCTTTCTTTCAGGGGGCAGCACCGCCTACCTGAATAATGCTGCTGCCCCCCTGAAAAAAATGCTGCCCTAGGCAAATGCCTTGTTTGCCTTGTGGTAAATACACCCCTGGATTTGAGCCAATCATTTTGTACGGTTCTAATCGCACCGCACCTGTACCAAAAAGGTGCAGGACCATTTTTTTTTTGTCCGCACTAGAATCGAATCGTATGGGTGTGAACACCCATGCGATCCAATTCTGCACATCGCACCATGTTTTGCAGACCGATTTTTTTTTTGGGGGGTTAACTTAACCTCTTCATGCCAGCCACACACAAATGTGCGGCCTCCCAGCGTCTGGGCCTAGACACTGAGCAGCCACACATTTATGTGCAATTTAAAAAAAAAAAAACGTGCTGAGAGCGCTCCCAGCTCACATGTCTGGTACTCACAGAAAGGTCCCGATTTCCTTTTTCGATTGGGACCTTACCCGATCATGTGACAGCGAATCATGGCAGTCACATGACCCTAAAGCCCCGCCTCCCGGCTTCTGAAACCCTTAAAGGGCTGGGAGGCGCCGGCGCCAAGGGGTTAACATACACACCTGCAGTGGTTTGCATAAACGGTGTAATTGTGGTGTGGAATTTGCACTGAAAACGCTGCAAACTCCGCACCGCATCACTGTGAACCCGGGCTGAATCAGAACATAAATGGACTTTGTGATAAAGAGCAGTCCTGTCCAATTAAAGTGGTCTTCAACCCAAAATAAAAATGTATTCTTGCAGTTAACCGATTCTTAAATGTCTTTGCTCCTCCAGTTCTCTGTTTGGCGTTTTTTTTTTTTTTTTGTCAATTGGTGATCCTGCAAATCTGTTTTTCAGGTACAGGAATGAGACCAGACTGGCAGGGGTGCTTACAATGATCAGTTTTATGTATAACTTTTATCCCAAAAGAAGAAAAACTGTTTGCTGTAACTGCTTATAAAATGTTTGGAGTTCAGATTCCATTTGTTTCTTAATCTGCTAGTACGTCTAAGGCCCCTTTCACACTGAAGGGCCAATTAGGTCCGCCTGTCCGTTTTTTCAGGTGGACCAGATTGGACCATCCATAGCTCTCTATGGAGCAGTGGATGTCAGCGGACACCTGCTGACACCCACCGCCATCCGATCCTGTACACTAAAAACAGAGCGATGGGCATGTGTTCCCCATGCGTCTGGCAGATCGGATTACAGGCAGTTCATTTCCATCCGACCGGCCCATAGAAAACAGCAGGCTGTGTCTGCTCTGCATCAGCGGAGCAGACACAGACCTGTTATCTGCGTGATCACTGGGTGTGGGGGGGGGGGGGGTTAGTGGAGAGAGAACCTGCTGAGCAAGCGAATCCACTGACTGGTCGCCTCATCTGAAAGTAGCCTAAACCTCCCTTCACCCCAGACTGACCATACTGCTGTCCAAAGGTGCCCCCTGTGCTCCTTCATCCAGAGTAGATGCACTCTAAGTCCTCATGCACACTTGATGTTTTTACAGCGGCCGTTTTTGGCTTTTGATATTTTTTTCCACCGCTAATAACCCCCCCCAGCATGTTATCCTTTGTGTCCATGCACACAGGTGCGGACTGACAAGTCATGGGGATCATGGGGCCCCTGTGTCCTTGCCCAAACTCAAAAAAGCCTATGAAAAAGGTACCAGGGGCATCTCATGGGGCCCCCTACTGACCCTGGGCCCTCAGGCAGTGCCTGAGTTTCCAAATGGTCGGTCCGCCCCTGCATGCACACAGACTGTAATCAGCGTTTTTTGGCTCCTGGACTAGTGGGTTTCTAGAGGAGTTTTTTAGCTGTAGAAACGCTCAAACGCTGAAAAGCACGGTAAACCCGCGTTTTTGGATTTTTTTGGGTTAAAATAAAAAGCAAATGTGGGAAAACGCGGCTAAGCGCTAATGCAAAAGCGCTAAAAAAAGCTGAAAACTCAGGTTTTTAACGTGGCTTTACACAGCGATTGTTACCAGCATTCTCAAAATGTCCCGTGTGCATGAGGGCTAATACAGGAGGTGTTACTGGCCAGAAAGCCTAAAAGAAAACTAATGCAGCCACCGCCACATCTCATGATTGGTAAGCGGCAACATATTACGTTTTTGTTTGGAGTTTAATACACTTTTTAATTGTCAGGCTTCTCTTTGTGGTACAACTCTTAATGACCATGACATCTCTAATATCTTTGAGTCTGTTACTTTCTTGCTTCTGAATTTTTTATTTTGGGAAATGAGCATGCTTCCTCTGAATATATGAATTGTCATGTGTACCAGCGAAGTAAAACCAAAAGAGCGAATATAGGGGACAATGTGCACAAGGATTCCCTAAGCTGCACCAGAAGGAATCGGTGTGAATCTAGTCCATGATGGGGATTTGGGATACCATGCAGCCAGCATGCTTTTTTTTTTTTTTTTTTTTTTTTCTTTTTTTTCTTTTTTTTTTTTTTTTTGTACTGTAGCGGCCAGCCTGTAAAGATCGTACTGGAATAAGCAATGTGTTATCATTTTGCTCACAGTAATGTTTTCTCTCTAGCTCCAAGGAAGTCCGGGTGCTGCTCTGGATGAAGATTCGTGTTCATCAGCTCCTCTATCCCCAGGGTCCTCATCGTCTCCTAACTCCATGCCATCCTCTGGTCTTACTCAAGGAAAAAGTATCTGCAGCAGCTGTGGCATGGAGATTGTAGATAAATACCTGCTCAAGGTAAGCCATGAGAACTTCCAGTAGTAAACTCTAGATTTATGAAGGTCATTTCACTGTTGAGGGTCTCCTGATGCAGCATGTTGGTTAGGTGGACCCTATGGGGCAGAGTCTTTTTAGTTGTAGATGCATTGGAATATTCTGTATGATGTTGTTATTATTATTATTATACAGGATTTATATGGTGCCAACAGTTTGCTTTACAATATAATGGGAGACAATACAGTAACAATACAGTTCAATACAAGAGGGATTTGAGGGCCCTGATCCTGGGAGCTCACAATCTAGGAGACCTTATGGAGTGGGTCATGTTGGAGGGTCATGTTGATGAAGGGGTCCTGCGTGGCTCTGAAACATGGCATTCTCTTTTCTGTGATGTAATCATTCTTCAATAAAAAAAGATTGGACTCAGTCTGAAGATCCGTGGTGTGCTGGCAAATATCTTCTCATATATGATCCAGTTTCCAGCTGGTGGTTGCTGCAGCACCCAATATTTCAGAGCCTTCTCCAGGAACCTACAATGGGAATATTGATGGTTATTTTTGAAGGCCAGTCTGCCCACTTTTTTGTATCCAGTATCTATATATTTTAAGTGGGGTTGACCCTTCGGGGTTTACAGTATTTCCTAAAGCTGGAGATTGCAAAGTCAGGCGCACTTCTGCATAAAAACCAATCGGCTTCCAGGATTTATTACCAAAGCTTAGTTGAACAAGCTGAGGTTAGAAGCCGATTGGTTTCTATGCAGAAGTGAGCCGGAGTTTGCACTCTCCGGCTTTAGTAAATAAACCCTTTATGTCTTTGTCTCAACAGACTTTTTATAATTGAGCAGAAAATTGACTTTGCCAAGAAGTCTATACTGGATATTGACAAAATTTCTTTTACATTTGCAAATTTTCTGAAAACCATTGTGGGCCCTTTTCATGAACCCTATATAGTGCCTTGTCTTTTTGTGTATTTGGTATAACATCCCAACTGCATACAAAATGGTGACTTCAGCTTTGCTGATGTAGTGATCAGATGGATGATACTGTCGGCTCTGAACAATAAGCAGCCTTTCACCAGCACACAAGGCATTCCTTAATCCGACTAAGCCTGGGTTCACACGGATGCACTGCGGAATTTGCAGCGAATTCCGCATCACAATCGCACCCCGTTCATGGGAACCGCTGTGTGTGTGTGAACGTTCACACTCCAAAATCGTTCCACAAAACAAGGTGCGATGTGCAGAATTGAATTGCATGGGTGTGAATACCCATGCTATCCGATTCTAGAGCAGACCAAAAAAGGTCCTGCACCTATTTGGTGCGAATGTGGTGCAATTTGAGCCATACAAAATGTATGGCTCAAATCGCACCGCACAGAATTCACATGTGATTTGCACAGGAATGCGGTGCGGTTCCTGCGCGAATCACATGCATTGTGCCGCACCGCACAAGTGTGAACCCAGGCTTAATTGCAATGTCCGTTAGGACCAACGTTCATATTATACCGCTTCTGCCTGACAAGACCCTGTGTGGCCCTTAAATGTTAATAGTCGCTTCCAATGGTGACTTTACAATAAAGCAAGATTAACGAATGTTTTGGTAATGCATGTTAACACATGTTGGACTATCTTTTGCACAGTGGCCTCAAAATAGCCATAGCAGCCCATGTGGCTGCAATAGGGCATCAGGTAGGAAGAGGGGGTGCCCGTTAGAGAGACTGTCAGGGGGAAATGACATTCCCAGGATGGAAGGGCTGAAAAATGTGCCTCAGATGGCCTCAAACTGCATGTGGTTGCCATGGGCAACATGGTCTCCGCTTTTTTTTTTTTCTTTTTTTTCTTCAATAAACTGGATTATTTATATAAAAAAAGGTTTCATAAAATGTCAAATGTAGCCTACTCCCTTAGGAGCTGCTGAGTTTTGGGTCCCCTATAGACGTGGACAGCCAGGCAACACATTTTTCTTGCACACTGGAGACAGTACAGTCCTTGAGCTTGCTGTGTTTTTTTTTTTTTTTTTTTTTAATTGGGTGTATTGAATTTGGGGTTGAGGGATGAATAGGATGCCCAAAGGAACTGCAAGTGAGGACAAACGCCTTAGCATCTATGTACATGTGTTTTTGGGAGAGCCCTCTAGGTGTATCGCCTCAGACCCCAGATTAATTCTCCTTCACCCAGCTGCCTGAGGGAATCCCTGGGCAAGGGGAGTCAGAGGCTGCCACGTAATAATTAACAGTCCGGGTGAGAAGCTAGGCAGTTTCCCACCAGAATGCCCTCTTCCCTTATCTGGCCTGGGTGGGGGTTGTAGGATATTACTCACCCAGTCCTCTCCTGTAAGTTGGTGGGTTGGTGGCTGTCTTCAGGTCTTACACTGAGCTGGCTCCTTCCCTGCTTCCCAGGCTGTCCTCCAGCAACTCTGCCTGTAGGTAGGCTCCCTCCTGCATCCCAGCCTCACTCCTTCCCCCTGAACTCTCCCACTGCTGCGCAGGCTCAGTCACACTTAAGGGCTGCCCTGGCCCCATGCCAAGCGTCCTGCCTGCGGTTTGGCCAGAGTCCCTTAAGTGTGCAGATCAGCCCGCCCTCACCAGTCTACTGCCTTCTAGAAACTTCTCAAGCTTCTAGAGCAGGGGGATGTATCGGGGAACTGACCTGCAGAGCCCTCAGCCCTGACCTAATGTGACCTGGCTGACTCACACCCAGGCTGGCTGCTGCTCAGCATGACTTTCTTTCTTAAAAAAGAAAAAAAACAAATCTAGCTAACTAGTGGGGTGCTACACAGTTTCAGAATGAATGTTATGGAAATGAAAGTGAACAGTTTTCAAACCACTGGTGACTCAAGTTTTCAGGTTTTGGGAAGAGTGAACAGTAACTCATAAATAAATATGGAGGAGGTATAATTAAAAGTCCTTTGGCTGGAGGTGGGGAATATGGTTTGCAGTCGGTCTCTGTCATAAACATGTACTCTGGGGCTGACCTGGAAGCTGTGAAAGGGACTGTGAGTTACCCAGGTTAGTCTTTTTTTAAAGTGTTTTCTTGGGGCTGGTGGCTTTGGAGGAAAGACTGGTGATACCTGGGGCTTCTGCGACACTGCTTGGGGTGTAAGAATGTACTTGGCAGTGCCAAAACTCCAAAGGGTTGAGCAATCCAGGTTTTGTGGCTCTTCTGTTCAGTTTTGACCATTGAAAACGAGGTTACTCATGCTTAAGTTACTTCTGAAAGTCTTTCAATGAATCCTTTTGTGAATTGTAAGCTCGAAAGAGCAGGGCCCTCGAACCCCTCGTATACTGTTTTGTTACTGTATTGTCTCATGTACTGTCCCCCACTATATTGTACAGCGCTGAGCAAACTTTTTGGCACTATATAAATACTGTATAATAATAATTATAAACAACAATGATTGGGTGAATGATGGCAATACGTACCAAACTGCTCTGCTGTCACTGCCTTTCAATTTGTAATGGAACATGGATTAAAGAGATGCTAAGGGCATTGTGACAATAGCTGTGCATAAAATCCATATACATCCTTTCAGGATTCAACATTTGTTGTTTAGAAGGCCCAAGCCAAATGCTATCCTGTCTGTTTTTTGGAGTTCCTTGACTGCGCAACAACATTTTATTTTGATTTTAACTTTTTTACTGTAAAGTATTGGCACTACTGAGCATCTACTGCTTCTCTAGATGTTTTCTGGAACAGATGTGATACTAAACACCGTTTTTAATTATACATTGTCCCTTCTATTTCTGTATATGGATGATGGCAATGTGATTATTTTTAATAAACACCTAAGTATCTTTTTTTTTTTTTCTTTTTTTTTTTTTTTCCCTAATCGATATATATCTGTCACATGACCAAGCGCTTTCCCAGCCTTTCTGCAGGGAACCATAAGCAGTAGGAGCATCTAATCCTCTGCTGTTGGTCGCATGTGCAAAACTACAGAAAATTGCAATATGTAAAATAAATCAAACTGTTTTAAATTGTCATATAACTATATACAATTTTGAAATAAAATTTTTATTTTTTGGCAATAACATGGTGTGGGCAGATTTCTGCCAGTCAAAGGCTGTCACGCCTCTCCAGCCTGTGTCTTAGAATAAGAGGGAGATGAAGCCTCCATCAATCAAGATGGAGGCTTAATCTCCCTTGTATTTCCCTTGTATGCTTCATCTACCATTTTTATTTAGATGGTTAGTGGGCATGGAGGAGGGAAGAAGCGGGCTGTCGTTTACCACTGTGTATATGCTCACATGTGTGAAACTTGGTCACATGGGCTGCTCAGATGAGATCAAGGAGGAAATGCTTGGGTTAGAAATCCTGAAAACTGAGCATGTGCAGTAGCTGTGAACACTGCTTTGCAAAATCCCCAACTGCAGTGGAAACATGGACAGGAGGGGGAGATGGAGAACAGCAGGATCAACTAGGTTTTTAGAATACAGAAAACTGATCCCAGAGTTCCGTAGTATGAACAGCATGTCCTACATTTTATTGAAAATTATGTAGGTTTAGTGACGCTTTAATACTCCATAGTCTGTGTTTTTTAATGTCCTCTCCTTTTGTACTGAATGCTACTTTGAAAGTTACACACGTTGGGCTGATTTTCTGTTACCACTTGTAAAGTTTTGGAGGGCTTGGGTTTTTACACCCTAAAGAGGTTCCTGCTTCATGTATTTGATTGACCTACCAAAAGCTGTTTTGAAGAGATGAAGGATTACTAAATGTGTCCCATTTGGTTTCCCTTGGGCTAATTTTGACCTAAAAAAGGATGTTCATCTGTGCAAATTGATACTAAATTGGTCTTTCATGCTGCTTGCCCTGATATTGAGCAGCTACTCATTTGTTCATAATTGGGTGTTACTATGTCTGTCATCTTCTGGGCCGCCAGCCTTCTCCACAAATGTTGGTTTTGCATATTAACCCTTCTGGGTTTAAGCCATTGAAAGATGCAGAATCCCAACCCTTCTGAAGAACCCCTCCTTAACTGGGACAGGCATTTACTATTTTGTTAATGTATAACTAAAGGGGTACCTTTTTTGGTTTAATAGTGGATGGGGGGGGGGTTAAAATCCCTGTCATCTTATTGCGGTATGTGCCCCTGTTAAGGAGATTACCCTCTATCTGTCCTGTTCATTGAAAGTGAAAAGAACATCCCAAATTTTGGGCTGTCCCCAGAAAAGTATTGGAGGAAAAATCTTCCAATAGGGACACTAGTTCTGGTGACTTGGGGAGTTTTCCTCTCACATCCTGTTTGGCTATGGGACAGGAAGTGAAGGGAAATCTTCTAAATGTGATACCAGTGGCAAAAAAGACAGGGGTTATACCCCCCCCCCCCATTACTCATTCCAATATGGGGGGGTGTCTATAGTTCTACCCAACTGCTTTAGCCATTGCACCATTAAGCTACAATTTCTAAATTTCCCTTACCAGTTGCGTGTGTGCTTGTTTGTCTTCCATCTTTCTTTTTTTTTTTTTTTTTCTGTATATTTGTCATGATATTCCTTTTTATACTGATATAGAAAATGTCAGTACTTGTAATCTGATAGAACTGTAAATTGGTGGTGGTAGATCTGTCGAAATCTAAATTCTGGTTGGTAGTTTGCTTAAAGTGGAGTTCTACCCAAAAGGGGACGTTCCGCTTTAAAGACTGGTCTCCCGCTCCCCATTAAGGATTGGCACCTTTGGGGAGCCAGGGGGAGAGGGTACCCGAATTTGATAGGTACCTGCTCCCACTTCCTCTGCGATCGCCTAGGCGATCGGAAACGGAAGTTGTCCTCCTACTTTCCCTCCCCATGGTCTTGTGAGACACGTGACCGTCCCAGAAGACAACGGGGCCATTCAAGAAGCGCAGCACTTCTTGCGCATGAGCAATGGGCACCTGAGTGTGAAGCCGCAAGCAGTCACAGCTTGGTGCCCACACTGGACATGCCGGCGCCTGGAATACAGTACGGCCATTCCCCCCCCCCCCCCAAGTGTTATGGTTCTGTGGAATTGTGTAGGACACATCACACTCCTCTCTGCATACTCCATTGCAGCACAGTGTTAGTGGCATTCCCAAGCTGGCACTCTAGCAGATTCTTGTGCTGTAAACACTCTCTCATTGTAGTAATCGCACAAATGAGCAAAAATCTTATAACTGATCATAGGCAGGTTTCCACACCAAAAATAATTCCAACCCTCTTCCCTTTTTGGCATCCTCGTACATTCCAGCATACAGAAATAAACTGGGACGTTGCCAGAGGCCCTGGTAGGGTGAAACATGCCTTGGGATAGTCTTGCTGACTTTTTTGTGGGGGGGCATAAGATGCAAATATTGAAGACATATTGCAACATTTAGGATCAAGGCAGCCTATTTTGAGCTTCTGTTTTGATGGAAGCTAAAGGACTTATAGTAACCAAAGGCAAAACTTTTTTTGGTTTTGAAAAGAGTAGAACGCTTGTCGGGTTTTATCGCTGTCTGTGGCCCCCTTGGGAAGATTAACCCTCTTTGTTTGTCATGATTATCACTGAAAGAACCCCAAATCTTGGGTTGTTCCCAGAAAAGTCAGAGGGGAAATTGTCCAATGGGGACACCAGTTCGCCAAGGAATTCCCTTAACTTGCAGAGATTTCTTCTCACTTCCTATTTGGCTATGGGATAAGAAGTGAAGGGAAATGTCCGAAAAGGGACACAGATGGCAAAAAACAAATTGACAGGGGTTATTATAGCCCTCCTTTACTCTATCCAAAATGAAAAAAAAAAAGTTTTGCCCTTTTAGGTTTTCTTGGTTTCTACTGTCATGTTTCATGACTGTAATATACCTTTTTAAGTGTTCTTTGTATTTTGTCTCTGCTCCTCCCTTTCCTCTGGTTTAGTTCATGCTGTATAGATAGCCCACCCCTTTTCCCAGTAAGGCTTTTCAGCTTAAAGCCTCATGTCATGAAGCAGATCGCATTGTGATCTTTTGACCTATCCGATGTTCATTGTAAGATTCTCTGTTTGTGGCATAAACTTCACAAGATCTACAAGATGTCTTCTGGATTGAGTCACTGCCTGTGATATTCAACTAAGATTGGACTTATCGCTATCTCATCACAACTGTATCATGGGCGGACTGACAACTCATGGGGCCCCTGTGTCCTTGCCCAAACTCAAAATAGGTACCAGGGGCATCTCATGGGGCCCCCTACTGACCCCGGGCACTCGGGCAGTGCCCGAGTTTCCATATGGTCAGTCCGCCCCTGAACTGTATGTTACAGGGATCACACTTTCAATGCTTAGATTGGGGAGAGAGAACACCTACAGTTCTACTTTTAAGTTGCTACTAATTAACTTGCACAAAATATTTAATTTTAATTGAAACAGGAATTTCATTGTGCAGCATGTTGTATAGACTGGATGTCCTGCCATATTCTGCAGTGTTTTGTGATTCTTCATTTTATTATGGCCATGGCATTACCAGATCATTTTTTCTTTTGATCTATAACTTCTAATTTTTTTAACCCTTTATGAATATTGAAAACCGTAAAAGCCAAATTTTGGTACTGGTTTGATTTTTTTTTTTTTTTTTTCAGACCTCTTTGGGATAATTAGTAATGGAAATTAATTGGTAATAGGTACAGTTTTATGTACTTTGGAACCTTTCTTTTGGCAGTAGGAGAGATGGGGAAAGTGGTGGGGGCAAAATATCACAGATGGAGGAAGAAAGTTTAGTCTGTGCATCAACCTAAAAATGGCATTGTAATTTTTCCTTTGTCTGCAAAACAGCTCAGCGTTATGTAACTTGTGTAATGCTGTAAAAGCAAATTGTGAAAAGTCTATGGATACATTTGACAGGCTGCTCCTGCTGTTGATGTACGGTTAAGTGGTGTATTTAAAAAAAAAAAACAAAAAATGAGATTGAGGCATGCTGTCCATTTTCTGTTGGCAATATGTGACTATAGGAATATGCAAAATATTTTGGCCAATTTGTAATCCTAAAAATTTGATAAATGTCACCACCTTCAAATGGTAATCCCTGATATAAATAGCTTTTTATATTCACATATTAAGTCGTCATGGCTCAGTGTGAAAATACTCCCTAGAGGGAGGTCTCCAAACTTTCTAAGCAAAGTGCCAGTTACTGCCCTTCTGGCTTTAGGGGGAGCCGGACTGTGGCCAGTGGCGGTAAAAAAAATTCCCCGGCATGTTCGTAAACCATGTCCCATCATTGGTTTTAACAGGATGAAGGCCCCATTGTTGGCATCAATGGGAAGAATAGTGCCATTAATATTGTAGGAGAAATGTCCCATCATTGGTGGAATAGTGCCCCAAAAGCCAGATAAAGGCAAGCAAAGGGCCACATTTGCCCCCGGGCTGCACTTTGGAAACCACTGCTCTATACACACTGGTGGCCAGAGCAGAATAACCACCTTACAGTGGTAATCAGAATGCCAACCTTCAATATAGCCAAAAGCATGGATGCTCAACCTGTGTCCCTCCAAGTGGCGCGGAACTAAAAGTCCCCTGAGGTATTGACAGTTACAAGCATAATTTCTAAAGGCAGAGGCATGATGGGACTTGTAGTTCTGCAACACCTGAAGGTTCTCATTGCAAGTTTACCAGACTGACTTTCTAATTAAACTCTTTATGATCTCTATTGGTATGAAATGCCTACAGTGCTTCTGATGGCCAAATATCAACATGTGCTCTAGGCTACCTATTGCTGGCCATATACGGCTCAAATTTGGCTGATTCCTTCTGTGGGTTTTGGCTGAGCCAGGTGGGAAAATATATATTGCATTATATTCTTCTCCTTCTCCTTCTCCTCCTTCTCCTCCTTCTCCTTCTCCTCCTTCTCCTTCTCCTCCTTCTCCTTCTCCTCCTTCTCCTTCTCCTCCTCCTCCTTCTCCTTCTCCTCCTCCTTCTCCTCCTTCTCCTCCTTCTCCTCCTTCTCCTTCTTCTCCTTCTTCTCCTTCTTCTCCTTCTTCTCCTTCTTCTCCTTCTTCTCCTTCTTCTCCTTCTTCTCCTTCTTCTCCTTCTTCTCCTTCTTCTCCTTCTTCTCCTTCTTCTCCTTCTTCTCCTTCTTCTCCTTCTTCTCCTCCTTCTCCTTCTTCTTCTCCTCCTTCTCCTCCTTCTCCTCCTTCTCCTCCTTCTCCTCCTCCTTCTTCTCCTTCTTCTCCTTCTCCTTCTTCTCCTCCTTCTCCTTCTCCTTCTTCTCCTCCTTCTCCTTCTCCTTCTTCTCCTCCTTCTCCTTCTCCTTCTCCTTCTTCTCCTCCTTCTCCTTCTCCTTCTCCTTCTTCTCCTTCTTCTCCTCCTTCTCCTTCTCCTTCTCCTCCCAAATTAGATCTATTCTTAAATTCCCTCCCCTCCACCCCCCACTCCTCCTCCTACCTATCCTGCGTAACCGTTTAACAATAGATGTACAGATCTTTTTAGTCTGGTTATGTGATCTGCAGCCCTGTGTAAGGGTGTGCTCAACAACGGCTCTGAATTCTGGGAGCCATGACCGCCAAATATCCCTGCCATTGTCGGTGCTCCCACCTCTCCCCTGCAGCAGCTGCTCAATGACATGAAAGCTGCAGAATCACGCGACCGGATTAAAAATAAGTCGGCATAGAGATAGATCTATATTAGTGTGTTAGAAATGAGGAGGCAACACTATTCTTAAAAGTAAAGTTTCTTCCACTTTAATGATCACGGGGTTTAATACACACAGCTGTCACAGGGATAAGGTTCCCTAATTTTACACTTGACTAATTTTTAAATCTTTGGACTCATTTTCAAATAAGTGACAGACATTTTCAACGAGTGTACTTTTCCTGGTGTTGGCCTTCTGAATTGGTGGTGTACTATCTGAGGTATAGTCCTGCATGTAAAATATAAACCAAACCGTTTAAAGTTCTAAGAATGGACATGGAATGCATGCTTTCCTGTGATGCTTAAACTGATCTATTTTCCAGTGTGGATGTCATTTACGGTAACTGATATTTACTGCATATCATGAGTTGGCCTTCTGTACAGATTGCTTGTTTCCTGGAACTTCTATCTGTATTTCTTGGACAGACGGGGATCTGCGTGATTTCTTGTTGTGGCTTGCAGTGTTTATTTTTAATACTGCCGGCTTTGGATGAGATTTACTGACTGATAACAGAGTATTCTATGGGGCTTGTATGTATTGCATTTTCCACTACAACATAATGCTTTGCATCCATTTTAAAAAGATTCATCCATTGTGGGGACCCTAAGCGTAGTCTCCACCGGTAGATCATTTAAAGGTCTCTACAAGCTTAGGTTTGTTTAGAGCATTTTTTTTTTTTTAATTGTTCTTGTGAAGTGTATGCCTCCATGGTCTCCTGTACTTTGCATCAAGGCAGCTCATTCATTTTCTTTTGGGCTGCCATTGCAAGGGAAAAATGGATCTGCAGTATTTTTTTCCAACTCCTAAATCTTAGGGGCTGAAACGCCATTTGCCATATGGTGCAGTTAAAGTTTAAGTGCTTTAGCACAATGTGTTGCAGTCAGGGGCGGACTGACAACTCATGGGGCCCCCGGGCAATACCGGATCATGGGGCCCCTGTGTCCTTGTCCAAACTCAAAAAAGCCTATGAAAAAGGTACCAGGGGCATCTCATGGGGCCCCCTACTGACCCCAGGCTCCCTCGGGCAGTGCCTGAGTTTCCAAATGGTCAGTCCGCCCCTGGTTGCAGTACTGCATCATATCATGAGGGTGTGCTTCAGCCCCATAAAATGTTCCAAGGAAACATTCAGACTTATTTTAAAAAGTAAATTTCTATTCTAAACCGGATTGCTTCTTGAACTTTTAGTAGCAGAAAACTAAGTGAATCTGTCAACTGATCAGTGGGGATGAAGCTTGACATTTGGCAGCAATGCTATGCATCAGTTAATTTGACAGTGGGGTCTGAGAGCTAGGGATGTGCACAGGGGCGCATTACTAGTTACTGCTGAAACATTAAATAACTTACTTCTCCCTATCACATTTTTGAGGTCCCCGGAGCGCTAGGACAATGGAATTGCCCAACAAATGACTCCATCTTGAAAAGCAAACACCCCAATGTATATTCTATGAGGCATAATGAGTCTTTTGAACATGTCTGATAAATATGCTAGATGGTGATATATTTTGGCTTTTTTTTTTTTATAACATTGTAGAGCACATTTTGACCTATGGCTATTGTTTTTTTTATTGGATAATTGTGTTTAATACAAAAATGACTATGGAAACCTTGTTAAAATAAAGCTAACTGGAATTTCCTTGATCTTGTCAATCTGCATTTTTGCTCATGCCCTTGGCTTCAATACAACAAAGGTTGCTTTTTTGGCAAGATTCTTTAAAAAAAAAAAAAAAAAAAACCCAAAAAAAGCAATACATCAGAAATGCAGACCTCAGATGAAGTCATCCTCTTGCCTTCCACATTACAATCCCCAGTAGGGATGCTTGGGATAAGAGGGGGAATGGGACCAAGATCATTTTTTACAGGACTGGTCGAATTTTGGCTGTCTGTATAGGTTCCAGGATCTACTTCCATTGAGACTTGAAGGTTTTATAACTTCTTTCCTACCTCATGTGCTTTATATATATATATATTTTTTTTTTTATCTTGACTCGACACAAACGTAAGTAGTTCAGTTTTGTAGAAGAATGCAAATTGAAGCAATCCTTTAAAAAAACATTTTGTGCCTTTTGCTTATGTCCGACACATTTTTGTAGTAAGTACCATAGTGAAAATCAACCAGCATAGTCTATCATGAGTACTGCTGCCGGACTTGTTTTCCTGACCCCACCGCTCAGTGCCTGCCAACCCTCTCTGCCAATCTCCTAAATGGTTTGTAGGCAGGTGCAGTCTGTTTTCTCCTCTGTAGGAGGCGCTCAGCCTGAGTGGTGACACAGCCTGGAGAGGAAGTCAGGAGAAACATGGTTTCTGTATAGTTTTATGGGTCACTGGGAAGTGATCCGGCTGGATGTCGCTGCCTCCTATGACTGGTGGCCATCTTTAGTGAGGGCAGAGCTTATAAAAAGCCCTGGCTCACTGCAGTGGCCAGCATTTTGCAAGTGGATAATGTAGGGAGAGAGACCCCATGTGACAGGTAAAGTGATTAGTGTTAGGGAAACGTGCCAGGCTATGGACTTGCTATACTGTTAAGCCCCCCCCTTTGGGACTGGACCAGGCAGGCTGCAGTCCACCCTCTGACGCGGATGCTGTCAGCGCGTTCCCTCCTGCTTCATCTCTGCATTTGAACTGAACTGTGAATGTTTTTTCCCAACTTGTTCTCCCGCTGGGGTTCTTGAAAAGGTTGGCATTCTGCTTAATACAAGTTTGAAGTTTTGCTAAAGCTGGATGCCCACCGCATGAAATAAATAAAAATACTATCCACAACATACAAGGTCATCCACAACTCTGCCCCCAGCTAGATCCCTGACCTCATCTCAAATCACCCAAACCAACTCTGCCCCCAGCTAGATCCCCGACCTCCTCTCAAATCGCCCAAACCAACTCTGCCCCCAGCTAGATCCCCGACCTCCTCTCAAATCGCCCAAACCAACTCTGCCCCCAGCTAGATCCCCGACCTCCTCTCAAATCGCCCAAACCAACTCTGCCCCCAGCTAGATCCCCGACCTCCTCTCAAATCGCCCAAACCAACTCTGCCCCCAGCTAGATCCCCGACCTCCTCTCAAATCGCCCAAACCAACTCTGCCCCCAGCTAGATCCCCGACCTCCTCTCAAATCGCCCAAACCAACTCTGCCCCCAGCTAGATCCCCGACCTCCTCTCAAATCGCCCAAACCAACTCTGCCCCCAGCTAGATCCCCGACCTCCTCTCAAATCACCCAAATCAACTCTGCTCCCAAGACCCCTCTTGCTTGTCTCCTTTTCCCACACCTTTGGGACTTCAGTCAACCCTTGAAAACACATCTTATGAAAAGGTAATTACTATCTGTTCTCCAGGATGATTTACGAAGGCGAAATGCAAAGGATAGTGATATGAAGTACAGTAGCCCCAACAAACCAGTCTCCTCTCGTTTCGAGCAGTTAACATTTATTGGATTGGTTGTGGGGAGGGAAGGTCATGTGGATGTACGTGTTTGGTCTGCAATTCTTATATTGACTAGCTGGGTTCCTGAACAGTCTGATTTTTGGCAGATCGGACAAATGCCTGCAGCTGTTTGGCAATTGCATACTTCTCAAAGTCATTGCTGCTTGGCAATATTATTGGTTTAAAGGAAAATGGTGTGTTGGACCCTTTGCACCAATTTGAGAAAAGCAAAACCAATTATTTAATTAGGCTAAATTCTTGCCTGATATTTGATTTATGTAATGTGTATATTAGCAGTGTTTGTACAATATATATACTTTAATATAACGGTGACAACTAAAGCAGAGCAGTCAAAAACAAGATGAAATATAAAAAATGGCACATTAGAAGAGAACCGCTTTTGCTGCACAGTAGCACACTTTTTTTTTTTTTTTTTTTTTTTTTTTTCTTCTGCCACTAGATGTCCTCCACCTGATGGCCAGAATCCTCATTCAACCATCTCCTCTGAGCCATCATACAGAGGACATCTCCTGCCAGAAGAAAGTCCTGCAGATTAAACCACTCTGAATTGAAGTATAAAGTAAAACTATAGGCAATTTTTTTTTTGGTTCTTTTTTTGGGGGATAGAGTAAGGAAGAGTTATAACCCCAGTCGTTTTTTGTATTTTTTTTATTTGTCTCCTATTGGGGAGATTTATCTTCACTTCCTGTCCCATAGCCAAAACGGTAAGCGAGAGGCAAATTAACAGAAATGTGGTTTCCCCTGGGTCACCAGGACTAGTGTCCTCATGGGAAGATTCTCCCTCTTTTTCTGGGGGCAACCCAACACTTTGGATTTTATTATACTTTCAATGATAATGGTAAACAGGACAATTAGAGAGTGAATCTTCCCAATGGGGGGTACAGACAGCAATAAAAACCAAAGTGTCTGTATTACCTCTCCACTCTCTCTAAAACTCCTTTTTAGTTATACTAAAATATTTCACCAAAAGCTGGTGTTGTTTTACCCTTTAAAGGGTATTCATTTTATCTTGAGCTTTTTTTTTTTTTTTTTTCTGGAGATCTGCCTTAAACAATTGTCTTAGAAATGCCCTGACTGCTTCCTAAATTAAAGTGGCTGTAAACCCTTACATATACCCACTGAAGTGACTGGCCTGAGGTGATCCACAGAAACTAAACCAATCCTACATAAGTTGTACCTATTTATCTACAGATGTCTTCCCCTACATCCATTCAAAGTGCAGAATTTACACAGGACCTCTCATGTCTGAAAAAGCAGGGGGCGGGGAGCTGAAGTTACATCAGTGAGGAGAGCTCTGAGAGCTAATTGGATGGAAGGGACACCCCCCCCCCCCCTTTCACACAGGAACAAAGCTGAGGCTGTCAATCTGCTGGAGGTCCCTCCCCTGTCACCATTTTCTCTTGGTGTCATGCTTGTAGCAGAGGGAGGGCCGCAGGCAAAAATAACACTTAGTGCTCTGGATTGAAACAAGTACACACTATAGAGGGATATGGTTTTGTTCATAATTCATGTCTGAGGTTTACAATCACTTTAAGCATTTTGTCCATCCATGAATAATTTTCTTTTGCGATGAATGACATTTGTATACAAGTAGTAATTTTGGAATGAGAATAAAACCATGTCACACTCAGGTTTCTCTTAACCTTTTTCTTCTACATTTTCTCACATGCAGTTGTTTTTGAACCCCTGAGCTCCAGAGTTTGTATAACCAACTCCTCTGTCCTCACCAGGTAAACGACTTGTGTTGGCACGTGCGCTGTCTGTCCTGTAGTGTATGCCGGACTTCACTGGGAAGACACACAAGCTGTTATATCAAAGACAAAGATATTTTTTGCAAGCTCGATTATTTCAGGTATGAATTATCTGCCAGTTTCTGCTTTGGCTGCTAATTTAACTGAATGGAATGTATTCCAGAATATGTATCATTGTACTGGTTAGGAATATTGTATGTTTTTATGGAGATGTATATAAAAAGTTTGTTCAAGTATAAGCCCACTATAATTATTTTAATGGGCCTTAGCCCAAAATATCATTGAGTTTGCTCAAATGTATTTATAGTGGGCTTAAACTTTATCATTCACAATCATCTTGGCTTGTACGGTCTGAAGGAATAAAGTGTGGACAGCATACAATCCGCAGCTGTTCCTTTGCCTTGACCCACTTTGTCATCCACTCCTCCATGCTGTGTGGCTGCCATATTGGTGGAGGTATGAGCTGTTGGGGAGCTCTTCCTGTTTAGACCACACCTCCTAGTGACACCGGCCATGCCATCCAGTGATCATAAGCAGGGGTGGGATATAAATCCTGTATAATATGCCTCCAGAGGTCAAATACCTGATGGGCATCTCAAAGGGTACCTGGGCACAGTCATATCAGGAAGGGATCTGCTGTCTTACTTCATATGCTAAATAATTTTTTTTTTTTTTTAGGCTTTATGCACACTGAGCATTTTAATAAACTGGTAACTTTAGGTGTGTAAAGGGGTTTTTTTTTTTTTTTTTTTTTTTTTTTTTTTTAGCCTTCTTGCATTAGCGTTTTTGTCTTGTTTTTCCACATATGCGGTTTCCTTTTTTTAGCAAAAATAATTGGGTTTTTGTTCTCAAACATCCAAGTGCCATTTTATTGCATTTTTCAGGGTTAGAACATTTTTACATCTTAAAAAAAAAACCTAGAAACCCACTAGTTCTGGGTTTTTTTTTTTTTTTTTTTTTTTCAAGCCAAAAAAAGGCCCCTGCCAAAAAAATGCTAATTACAGCCTATGTGTGCATGGACACACAGGATAACATGCTCGGGAGTTAACTGGCGGTACAAAAAAACCCACCAAAAGCCAAAAACAGCAGCTGTAAAAATGTCCAGTGTGCATGAAGACTTAATCCTACTGCTGTTTTGGCTCAAACTGCAATTAAATCCTTGACAAACACTCAGACTTGAGGTGCATCTATGGGCAAATAAGACTTTTGACGCAGTCCTATCTATGGCATTAATGCAGCAGATTTGTTTGAGGCTCCCATGTAACATAGTATTGATCCTGCCCGTAGATGATTTTTTTTTCAATTCCAAAAGTGACTTGACAAGGGTTGGGATAAACTGGAACCCTGCCATGGGTGCTTGCATCAGCTCACTTTTATTCATGTGTCTTAAACCTTGTTTCCAAAAAACAAAAAGGAGGAAAAAGCAGCTGACTTTTTATAAAAGACACTTTCCTGTACAGGGATCCAGTGCTGTCCTCACCCAGGCCAGTTCTTCACTGGTCTTTGGGTCCCTGGTGCTGCCATGTTGACTGTGGGAAGGCTGCTGTGACTTCTGCAGCTTCGCAGTTGGCTCCTCACCTCATGCATGAGCCACGATATGAATGGTCCCGCAGCCTCCTGGGCCCTGTGACATGTCATAGGGGGTGGTGGAAGTGGTAGTACAATTGGAGCAGAAGTTTGAATAGGTACCTGCACCCAGCGGCGGACTGACCATTTGGAAACTCGGGCACTGCCTGGGGGCCCAGGGTCAGTAGGGGGGCCCCATGAGATGCCCCTGCTACCATTTTTATAGGCCTTTTTAAGCTTGGGCAAGGACACAGGGGCCCCATGATCCCCTATTGCCCAGGGGCTCCATGAGTTGTCAGTCTGCCCCTGCCTGCACCCCTAAAAAAAGGTTTACAATGAGGAGCTGGGGAGGATGAGGAAGATGAGCAAATCTTCCCTTTTTTTTTTAGGGGGGGGGGGGAGGGAGAGAGGTAAAGTTCTGCTTTACATGTTAGCTGGCGTTGGGCTGCCCCTTTTTAAACTGCCTGTCCTTTAAGGTTACAGTTTTTCTGTGCAATTTCACTGCAGAACGAGTGTTTTTGTCTCAGGAAACTGAAAAATGATGGATCTCCTGGCAGATTGCATCACATGGGCCACATTTTAATTTTGCCCTCAGTTCTTTAAGTATAGGTCCTCTTTTTAAAAAAAAATCTGCTGATGTCAGTCAAAGCCTATTTTTTGTCAGACCCCAGAAAAGTACATGTTCAGCCCTACTTCAAACTAATTGGCTCAAGACTTGCATGTATCGTCTTTATGAATCCTGCGTATAAAATAGATGATTTTTATTCAGTAAATTGCTGTTCTTTAAACAGCTTTATGTTCAGCAGCTCCGTAATTCTGTGGAGTTTCTCACTTATCTAGATCATGGTATATCAAGTTCAGGGGCAGACTGACCATTCAGACACCTGGGCCCTGCCCAAGGGCCCGGGGTCAGTAGGGGGCCCTATGAAATGCCCCTTGTACCTGTGGACAAGGACACAGGGGCCCCATCAGTTGTCAAATCCGCCCCTGATCAAGTTAGTACGTTGTTGGTAGTTACATTTAATTGAACATCTTCTGTAATATTGAAGACCTTTTTGTAGCTTCTCCAAGCTTTTTTTTGTCTCGTAGTTTTTTTGTGTTTTTGGTTGGGTTTTGATTTGGAGGTGTGAGGGGTGGTTCTTACTCTAAACACCCCCCAATACAAACACGGCAGTTTACATGTGTTTAGAGACCGAAAAAAAATGCAGAGCCTGTGCATTCAGGAGAGGAGTGTTACTGCTAAAGAACAGAAAAAAGACTGACGCCTAGACTCGTGTAATGGTGTCTACACACACATGAAGGCTAGGCGCATGCAGCGCTTGAGCGTTTATTTCAATGGCCAGAATAAATTTAATATCCTGGCCCATGAAATGAACACCCAAGCAGGGGCGGACTGACAACTTATGGGGCCCCTGGGCAATAGGGGATCATGGGGCCCCTGTGTCCTTGCCTAAATTCAAAAAAGCCTATAAAAAAAGGTACCAGGGGCATCTCATGGGGCCCTCTACTGACCCCGGGCCCTCGGGCAGTGCCCAAGTTTCCTAATGATCAGTCCGCCCCTGCACCCAAGTGCTTTAGGCTTTGAGGCTGCTTTTCTCCTGGCGTTTAGAAGAACTGTGCAAACGCCTAGTGTACATGGGGCCATGGAACTGATGAGGTGAAGGTGAATAACTACTATTGGATAACTCAGCTGAAGGTAAACTCTGATTGGGCTGGGTTACTGCTCATTGTTCCACGTATCACCACGTAGCCCTGTGTATGTAACCAGGGGTGGACTGACAACTCATGGGGCCCCCAGGCAATAGGGGATCATGGGACCCCTGTGTCCTTGCCCAAACTCAAAAAAGCCTATGAAAAAGGTACCAGGGGCATCTCATGGGGCCCCCTACTGACCCCGGGCCCTCGGGCAGTGTCCGAGTTTCCAAATGGTCAGTCTGCCCCTGCATGTAACTAAAATCCTGTCTGTTGCATACTTCTAGCTCAGTCTGGTTTATTAACTGGCATTTATTTGTACGTACCTTATTTGTATTTCCCTCATGTAGGCGATACGGAACGCGGTGCTCACGTTGCGGCAGGCACATCCACTCCACGGACTGGGTGAGGCGGGCGAAGGGTAACGTCTACCACTTGGCATGCTTTGCCTGCTATTCCTGTAAGAGGCAGCTGTCCACAGGGGAAGAGTTTGCTCTGGTGGAGGAGAAGGTTCTGTGCCGGGTGCATTACGATTGCATGTTGGATAACCTGAAACGAGCCGTGGAGAATGGTATGTCCCCAAACTGCATGAATGAACGTTTATAATTCAATAGACAATATTGATTAACCCTTTGCACACTCAGTATGTTTAAAGCAATACCTAACGTTATGCCAAATGATTTTTAATTCTGTACAGCCAGTTTTTATGATTTTTAAACTTTTTTTTCAGAAGATCAACAGCCAGTGGTTTAGTGTTGGAAAAACTTTAGTGACAGATGGATGTGATGTTTTAGTGCCAGGAGAGAGGACTTCTTTATCAAGGCAATAATTATGCTCCCTAGGAGTGTAAAGCTCCTATAGGGGGAATATCTGCCCTTTTAGAACAGGAAGCGTGTATAGCAAAAACTGTAAAGGAGCACACCTCCTCTTGGGGTGATGCAGAATGACCACCTATGTAGTGTGGAAGGTTAACCTTTCTATCTTCGAGTTGGGTCCTTGGTGTATGGTGGGAGAGAAAATAACCTGGGCACCACTTTAGCCTTTTACTATTTAATGCTAAACTCTATTCCAAGAGAGGGTTTAGGGGTGCAGAATAACCCAAAGGCGTAAATACCTCAATATGCTCACCCCATAGCCAAAGCAAACAAGTGCTAAACTAAATAAACTATGCATAAAGGTATAAATCAATTGAATCAAGTGCATATAATATAAACGCAGTGTCCAAAAATTAATATAAACGCAGTGTCCAAAAATTAATATAAACGCAGTGTCCAAAATACCAAGGTATAAATCAATTGAATAAAGTACATATAATATAAACACAGTAAATTATTAGATGTGCTTGATTCAATTGATTTCTACCTTGGCATTTTGGACACTGCGTTTATAATTATTTTTGGACACTGAGTTTTTTATTATTATATGTACTTGATTCAATTGATTTATACCTTTATGCATAGTTTATTTAGTTTAGCACTTGTTTGCTTTGACTATAGGGTGAGCATATTGAGGTATCATTTATTACACTTTCAAGGGTGAAAGTAAGACTTGTATGCTTTCAGGGGATAGGTTTATATGTTTGAGATACTGTCTTGATTCAGAACCCAAAGGAGTAGTCAGTCTCATTTGTATCATTTTGGCCCTTGACCCTTTTGGCAGCAATCGGATACGTTAATTGGTGTGTGAATCCTTACAATGTCGAGAAATACCTTGTACTCAACTACTTTGCAACATCATGCAAGAAGGTCTTTCCAAAAAACATCCTTAAGCCCAGTTCCGTCCACATATACAATCCAGTAGGGTAGGGAAGTCCATGGGCCTCCAGCTGAGGTGAAGCCCTAGGGAGAAAATGCTCTATGCAGATCTCCTCTCCAGTCAGAAGCCAAGGCGGTAAGAACCATCTCGGAGGGACCATCTCCCCGAGTTTATACTGCTTAACAAACTCCTCAGTGGTTGGCTGTATTGGATAAGTATTCATAACTTAGTGGTTGTCCTTCCAAATGAATTACTTGAGCCTTCAACAGTAACAGGCAAAAGTAATCAACATGCTGAGCTTACGAGTACTTGCAGAGCCTGGAAGAATCTAAACAGAATTCAGGCTGATTATCGGCTTGCTGCAAAACCCTACAATTATTTGACTCTTCAGCCTATGGCAGTCCATAGACTAATAAAACAATCCAATGTGCACACATGTATAATATACATGAACACACAATTCCCAGGTACACGCAGGTTTATATACGCTTGCATGTTATTTATGCTATGTAGGTTACACTTTTTTACATTTAGTGGAATTTGGTAGTTTTAAAAAAAAGTTTGCAGTAAAAACTTTGAAAGCTTGAGCATTTCCTTGGCAGTGAATGGGTTAAGGTCTACTCCAATGTAGTTGGTTTCCCTGTCTATGCCGTTTGCCTATTAGCCGGGAAGAACTAGATCATAGAGAATAAATTGAGCTTGACCATACACTGGTAGAAATCGTTCAAAACTTTTTGTGTACACAATCATTCAATTTTGAACAGTGGGTCAAATCTATCATTTTTGACTGCAGTGGCAAGAAAATTTGGAGCAGGACAGAAGGTTTATTGAGAATTCCTAACGCAGTATGTGGTTTTTCATTCAACCAATTTTTTTTTTTGGGGTTTTTTTTTGTTTGTTTTTGTTTTGTTTGTTTCAAACTGGAATGTTAAAAGCAAACAAAATTATTTTTGCACATTTGTCAAGTCCTTGAATAGCATTTCGTATGTTCTTGGAAAACAAGTATGATGGTGGACCTTAAATGAGATCTAAACTCAAGAAAAAAAAAACGTAATATGTTCAGCTTACCAGTCCTTAAACTGAAAAAAAGACAAAATGCCACCACCATCTTTAAGTACTTTCTGCTAATCCTATGCTCTTATAACGTCTGTACAGAGAAGCCTATGGCTTCTACGACAAGTGTTAATAGCAGAATCACCAGGTGAATATTAAGCAAAGGGGAGTGATGAGAACAAAAAGCTAATGCAGCCACCACATCTAAAGCTTGGTAAGCTATATTGCCTTTTGTTTGTTTTGGGCTTAGATACTTTAATAGCAAAAAGTCACGAATGTTTCTTTTGGAAACTGTTGCAGAACTTCATAAGGGTACATCTACTGTATTTGTATTGTAAATTCCTTCTCTTCATGTGATGCGGGAGACCACCAGTACTGTAGCCCACTTTGATTCTCGGCATGTATATGCCCACTTGCAGGTTTGACAGGCAAAGGTGTTCAAGCAAGAATGCCAAACATTTTCATGGATGGAGTTTTTGATATGGTAGATTGAGATCACCATCCCCCTTCCAATTGTACCTTTCAAAGCTCCTAAAATAAGGGCTGTGTGTTTGTAGTCTGTATTTGCTGTTTCAAGGTATACCTGGCTACAGTTATAAGGGATTTCTTGATTTTTGCCTGTATCTGTGGTTACCAAATCTTCCTCTAAAGCTGGCCATGTACTAAAGGGATATTTTGAAATTTTGTTTCAGGAATATTTTATTTTCTAATCCTTAGTGGAGTCAAATTAAAAATGGTTTGATCAGTGATGAAAAAATTAAGTAGCGGGATGGAATTTTTTTTTTTTTTTTCCAGAAACCTGCTTCTGGAAAGTAATTGAATTTTTTTTCTGTAAATTTATGCCTTAAGTGAATGTTTAAAAGTGTTTTTTTGTTTGTTTTTTTTTTTTCATTTATGAAAAAAAATACATTCAAATGACATTTGTGAAGTCCTCAAATGTATCAATGTGAATTTTCATATAAACATCTACCAGTGTAATAAAGTGCCTAAGTCCTGATAAAAAAAATTGATGGATTTAAGAAGTGCCTAACATTTTAAGTATATGTAAAGCAATAACTAAAATCTCATATAATCTTTAACATCTTAGTGTAATTCTGTAAGTTCTCTTTAAAACCGTTCCTGGTGAGTCTTTCATGGAGATCCTGTTCAGGCACTTCCTCTTATAGGGTGACAACATTCTGTCCTTGTCTTGGGTTTCCTGTGTTGTCACCAGTATGGACTATAAATGGCCATACTGACACATTTCCGATGCATGATCCAGTATTCTCACCAGTGGAAAGCCTATCCTGAAATGTACATGTAGAAAATTGATTCCAAAGAGTGTCTGAGATTGGCAGCACTGAGATTCAACCAAGGTTTGGGGGGGGGTTTGAGAGAGAGACAGTGTGTGTGTGTGTGTGTGTGTATGTATGTGTATATATGTATGTAATATATATATATAGATATATATAGATATATATATATATATATCATTTTTTTATTTTTTTATATAATGATGGCAATGGTTTAAGATGGCGCTTTAGCAAAGTAAATGTCATTTAGGTGGAGTTCACATGTACTTGATACAAATAGAGGCCCTTAAATGGGTGGCAAAGTTTGTGAAACCTCCTTTTTATCAGCAGTGGCTTTAAACCAAATACTTGTTGCCCCTGATCAGACCAATCCATCAACTAGGAGGTATATTTTTGTCAGATTTCTTTTGAGAACAGTTCCACACTTTGTTCTTTTCATAAGTCTTGTTGTCCTACAGCATTTCAGTAGGAGTTGCATCGAGCTTCTGTAGAATTTAGAGAAAGTAGCAATGTATTGGTATAGTATTTGCCCAGTATTTAAAATCCTTCAACAGCTCCTTATCAGAGATCCTCTGAAATCCCTTTTAGGTTGGGCTCCACTGCACGTCAACAGAGTTAATTGTGGGTAGAGGTCAAGGTTAACCGATCAACCATGATTAAGGCCTAATGGCTGAAACACATTGGTTGCTTTATAGCTGTATTCATGTGATTTAATAAAAGACCACATTTTGTTGACCTTTCCAAGTGTGAACTTTCTCCAAGGTAACCTTTTTACTTTCACATTTTGCATGACTTGTATTTGCTTCTCAATAGCTTGCCTGCCTTTTAATGCTTTTCAAGATGGTAGTTCACATCAGGGACGGACTGACCATTTGGGCACGGCCCGGGGTCAATAGGGGGCCCCATGAGATGCCCCTGGTATCCTTCATAGGCTTTTGTGGGTGTGCTTTGAGTCTGGGCGAGGACACAGGGGCCCCATGATCCCCTATTGCTTCAGGGCCCCATGAGTTGTCAGTCTGTCCCTGGTTCACATACTACTTCCCCAAATATCTTATGTGATACTTTGGCTACATAGAGACCTGTCAATGTAGCGTGTTTGCCATTTGTTAGGTAAAATGTATTTTTTTGAGTAAAAATCAGATGTCCTATTAGGAGCCTTTTTGATGCAGAAATTTCGAAGATTTCTAAAGTGTTCACACTTATTACATTTAGCTCAATTTAAAACGGTATGTTGTACATGCTAAGTTGGGGAGCCTTTTCTATGTGATCCTGTGGTGCATAGGACCTCTGCTTTTCTGATTTTATTATGCAATGCAGAAAAATGTTAATTGGATTTATGTTCCCTCTCCTTGCAGGGAACCGTGTCAGTGTGGAAGGGGCTTTGTTGACAGAGCAAGATATTAATCAGCCAAAACCGGCTAAAAGGGCTCGTACCAGCTTCACAGCGGACCAGCTCCAAGTAAGTTCTTGTTTTGAGGCTGGCGGAACGTGTCCGTGGCTCAATGAATGAGTCTTAAGTCCCAGCTTGTCACATAATGTAAAAATATATAAATCCTGTAATTCTGCGGCACAATGTTCCAAGTGATTTGAGTCGGTAACATTGGTGGAACTTAAATTGACCACAACTACTGAGAGCCTTTTGATATTGCGGTTTAACAAATGCAGTTTTAAATGTGTACATCCAAGTTTTGGTAAATGTATGGCCTCAGGATTTTTCATGAGATCAATTTGATCAGCAAGACTGGAAATGGTGTTTGTTTTTTGTTTTTTTTGTGTGTTTTGTTTTGTTTTTTGTTGTGTACCTGTAGCAATTCCCAATATGTACACAACATTGTAGGTGCAAAAAATATTGGTCCTATATGGGCTTGCTGTAAAGTCTATTGGGATGGCTTAGCTGAAATTTTTGGTTTTGGAAGGCTTAAGGGACATGATTATGCAACTAAAATGTAATTATAGCTATTTCTAGATCTGTACAGACCTTTTCAATACAAATCTAGGTGTTTTTCATTGCATACGTTCACCCCTTAATTTTGTCTGGTAACTTGTTGGGCTGTTTGGGTGCAGGACCTGTGGTGTCAACCATCTGAATATCCAGGTTATTGTACCTTCTAGCTCAATAGCGCAGTGCGTAAGAATATTCCTAGTAATTTTTCAGGCTTTTTTTTTTTTTTTTTTTTCCACGTGTGTTTCCAAGGTTGGGCAGAAGGAGAGCATTGAAGAGTATGCGGTTTTTCAGGTGCAAAAATGCAATCTTATAAGTTTTTTGCGCATTTACGGGTGCACCCATTAAAGTCTATGGGGGCTCCCCAAAAGAGCTCATGTACTTTTGGGTGTAGAGGGACTGAGCATGAGTACAACTAGAATGAGATTCTGCATGTTGAGCATTGATAAGTGAAGAAAAGAAGCTGAAAACGCTGTGTGAATAGGGGGCTAACCAGACGGCATTTACAATTTCAATATTAACCTTCTTGAGCATTAATGCCCTTATTGGGTGAGAACCAGGTGAGTGCGCCTGTACCCAATATCCTAGCTCTTGGATGTTCTCAATGGAGAGTTCAGGGTCTTTCATAGTGATCAGCGTATTTGATTTCGAAGAATAAATCATGTTGGTTGTCCTACATTTTGTAGATGTTGCTGTCTTGTGTAAAACTATTCATTTTTTTTTTTAATTTACATTTTAGAATGGGTGCCTTGACTGAAAAGGTTTAGAAACGCTGTTTTAACCACTTGCCCTCCAGAGGATTTCCTCTCTCCCTGACCAGGCCATTTTTTTGTGATACGGCATTGTTACTTTAACTGACAATTGCGCAGTCATGCAACGCTGTACATAAATGAGTTATGTAATTTTTTCCCCACAAATAGAGCTTTCTTTCGGTGGTATGTGATCACCTCTGCGGTTTTTGTTTTGTTTTTTTTCATATTCATTTCTTTTGCTATAAACAAAGACCGACCACAATATTTTCAACTTTCTGCTATAAAATATATCCAGAAAAAAAATTTTTTAAATCAAATTTCTTTATAAATTTAGACCAAAATGTATTCTGCTACATGTCTGCTAAAAAAAAAAGAAAAGAAAAAACCCAATAAGTGCATATTGGTTTACGTGAAAGTTGTTATAGCGTCTACAAATGGTGTATATACTGGTATTATGTTTCTTTCTATACTAGTAATGGCGACAATCAGCGACTTATAGTGGGACTGAGGCGGACATTCTGACACTGGCTGGGTACTAACTGCCACTGACATCCCCAGTGACACCAATACAGTGATCAGTGCTAATAAAAAGCACTGGCACTGTACTAACGGCACTGAGCTGGAAGAGGTTAACCTGGGGCGAATAAGGGGGTAACTGTGTGCTGTGTGTTTTTACTACAGACATGCTGCATTGTATCTCTCTGCTGTGTGGAGAGATGCAAAGCAACATGTCCATGCTGACTGGAGAGAGATATCTGTATTGTTTTACACACAGGTCTCTCCCGTCAGCTTTGCCGACAGAGTCCTGGCCAGGAATCGCCAGCCGGGACCCAGTGATTGACATCCTCAGCAGTGGCGCCCCCTACCCGGAACTGTAAATCGTGTATGTGGTATATAATAATGTGTATGTATATGATTTTGCGCAGCCGTTCCACCCTGTAGCAGTACTTCTGGTATTGGGCGGATGGCAATGTGCTAAATACAAAACTGAAAACATTAGATAGAAAAGGTAAAGTCTTGTACTTCCCAGTTTGTCCAGCAGGGGCAGTACTCCAGTCAATGATCTCTGCAGTCGGTGCAAATTTCTCTTGGCTTGCTAAATTTCTTTGTGAGATTTACTTTATTGGCCTGCATTTTGGTAACTGTTGTACATGATCCAATATAGGTTTGATTTAACTGCCGTTACTGACCTATATTATGGTGCATTTTTAGGTTATGCAAGCACAGTTTGCCCAGGACAACAATCCGGATGCACAGACACTACAGAAATTGTCAGAAAGGACGGGTCTAAGCAGACGCGTAATACAGGTGAGGCTTTAAAAGAACTGCAGGTGGAAGGGGTGAGGGTTCACATTCTGGGTTAACGCATGGGACTTATTGCATATCTCTGCAGTGTAATACCAGCCGAGTCTGATTTTTGGTTAAAGCTGAAGGGGTGGAACCTGTCACTTTGTGACCAACTGCATGAGATTTTCCTGCCATTACTGTCCCCAGAAACACAATGGGAAGCAAGTGGAAATCTCCCTAAATGAGGACATCCCTTTCTGGAAGATATCCCCACTTCCTCCTGTGCTGCTAATGACCATGAAATGTTGCTATGCTTGGGGTAGTAAAGTGCTGTGCCATGTCTTCTCTTCCAGGTCTGGTTTCAGAACTGTAGAGCGCGCCACAAGAAACATGTTAGTCCTACTCATTCCTCAACCGCGCCAGTTACAGCCATTCAATCCTCAAGGCTTTCCCCACCTATGATGGAGGAAATGACCTACTCTGCATATGTACCTCAAGATGGGCCCATGCTGACCGCTCTGCACAGTTACATGGATGGTAAGCTGGTGCCAGGAACTAGTTATTGGCCAAGTGTATGGGAATGTGTGGATGGCAATACATTGGCCAACAATGTTCAGTAGTGACTATCAGGCTGATTAACAAAACTCTGGAGTTGGATGATCAGTTTTGTTCAACACTTCAAGTCCTTGACGAATGCCACAATCACTTGGCATACCTAAAGTATGATTGTATTGCAGCATTTGAGTACTGATCATTGGCAAGCTCCTGCACTACTTAAAGCGTATAAACACCTCTTGCAGTTTGTTTAAAGCAATAGTCCAGCACTGTTTGGTGTTTTTAAGTGTGAAAAGTCTTTTTTTACACACCATTCCAAGCAGTTATTTCTAATGAAGTAGAAAGAGGAGAGTAGGAGGAGGTCAGGGTAAACTACATTTATTTTTTGTGAATAGACAAGGGGAGAGGAAAGGGTTGTATTCGTTCTATTTTTTTCTATACTTCTATTGTCTATTCTTTTCTAATCTATTCTATTTGATTTTCGGAAGGCGGTGTTATTCTTTCTATTTTTTCTATTCTGTTCAAGTTCGAATATATTCTATAAGACATTCAAATTTCGAAAGACTTTTCTCTTCGGCTCTTGCTCTTCTTCTTCGGCTCTTGCTCTTCTTCTTCGGCTCTTGCTCTTCTTCTTCGGCTCTTGCTCTTCTTCTTCGGCTCTTGCTCTTCTTCTTCGGCTCTTGCTCTTCTTCTTCTTCGGCGCTTGCTCTGCTCGTCTTCAATTCGAAATTTTTATTTTTTTCTCTTTCATTCTATATTATGTTCTATTCAAATTTGAATTTCAGAAGACCATTCTATTTGATTCTATTTTATTTTTTTTCTTTTCTATGCTATTCTAATGTACTCGAATTTTGGAGGACAGTTATATTTATTTTATTCTATTTTTCTATTCTATTATATATTCAATTCGCATTTGATTTGAATTTTGTATTCGCTACTAATCGAATTCAGAAATTCAGAGACATCCCAATGTCCAATAACAAAAAATGTGATCGCATTTGGAGCGAAATGAACCGCATATGTCTAGAGGAAAGGGAGGGTGAACAGCAGGAACAAATACTGAAGCTGAAAGGTGCTTTAAAGGCGAGCTAGCCCTTTAGTGTATGTCCTCTGCCAGATTAGGTGAGAAATCTTGGAGATGAGCAGTGTAATTTTTTTTTTCTCAGGGAGGTGGCTAGTGGCACATAAACCTCCTCTTCCGGGCTTTTATCCTGTCCCCCTGGTGTCAGAGCTTAGACAGAGGGATGCTATTACAGGCACACCCCACATAGCCATGTTTAAACCTAGTAATTGGCCATGCAGGCTCTTGCACTGTTGTATCATACATGCCATAGGTCGTATGTCAAGCTATGTTTCACCATGGTTACAGAACAATAGCCAACTGTCAACTGAAATACAACAATGGTAACGGTTACCATTGTATCCAATGGCATTTGTTTGAGACCCCTCAAACTCCAAGACACTTGTCTATCTCCAAAACAAACATTATACACAGTAAGCTGGAGAATGAAACAAAACAAACCAACTATATATCTCAAACGCAGCACAGATGAGAAGACCTGACTCAGTTTGTGTTTCAATTCATCTTTAAATGTACTCACTAAGGTTAAAATCGGTGTCCTGTGCAGGCCACACCAGTTCCTTTGCACCAAACTTATTACACCATGTCTTTATGGAGCTGGCCTTGTGTTTAGGAGCACAGTCATGTTGAAACAAAAAAGGACCTTCCTCAAACAGTGCCTTTCACTGGAAACCTCTCAACTAAGTGTGTAGGGGTGCCCACATACTTTTTGGCTTTGTTTATCCCTTTTCTTGGGAATCTCTAAACTTTCTAAACAAAGGGCCAGTGTACTGTCTTTCAGACTTTAGGGGTGCCAGACTTTTTAGGAAGTAGAAATTGTCCTGCAGTCAGTATAGGTAAACGTGCATCTTTGGCATTAGGGTAGGAATAGGGCACCATTGCTGGTGTCAGTTGGAGGCATAGGGCAGATTTACAGCTCTACATGGTAGCAAAAGGCTTCTAACCTCGGCTTGTTCAATTAAGCTTTAGCAATAGAACCTGGAAGATGATTGGCTTCCACACAAGTGCACAAAATTCTGAGTGAACCAGTTTTAGTAAAAAAAAAAAAAACCCATAGTTTGTTATTGGTGTCATTAGCAGAAACCGTGCCTCATCATTGGCCATTGAAAAGAATAGTACCCCATTGGTGTCAGTGGCAGAAATTGTACCCAATGTTGGTGTCATTGGGAAGAAAAGTGCTCCAAGGGTTGGATAAAGACGAGCAAAGAGCCAGATCTGGTCTCAGGGCCGCACTTTGAAGACCACTGCTCTATCGCAATGTTGGTGATTACCAGTTCTTGAACATCTTGGCTTCACCAGGGCTAGAATTTAAAACTGGATTTCTTGTGCAGTGTCACCTGCTGGTGAAAATGTATCACCTTGGTATTTTTTAAATCTCTAGGCAGAATTTAACCCACCAAATCTGTGTTTTGTTTGGTTTTTTTTTCCTCCCCCTCATGTCCTTCACAACATTAAATATTCATTTACAACTTCTGCATCATAATACAAATTTTTTTTTTTTCTTCCCCAGCTCACTCACCGACAGCTCTTGGGCTCCCATCAATGCTGCCTCACTCCATGGCGCAACTACCTATAAGTCACGCATAAACTTTTCCTCCAAGAATGTAAATGCTTTGGGTAAAACTGAGTCATTTATTGTGTATAAAATATAATTAAGATCATTAGTTATTTTTATATCAACTTTCCATACTGAAGTACACATGATGCTTGTACTATTCAGTAAAAGGGTCACTATACACACAAATGCACATCCGGTTTTGTTGACCATGTCGCTGCCCCTCATTATGTAAGTATTATTGGGTTCAGCTTACAGCGCCACTAAGTTCTCACGTGTCTATTTTTTCTTTGTACTGTCTGGAATTAGTCCAAACTTAGTTGTTTGTTAATTTATTTGTCATCAGAAGAGCACTTTGCCAAAAAAAGAAGAGAAAACGGACTGACAAGTGTGCAAAAAAATGTTTACAATTTTTTTTTTTTTTTTTTGTGGTGAAATTGTATTTTTCATTAGTTTGTACCTGTAAATTATTACAAAAGTGCATATGTATTTTGTTTTGCTTGGAACAGGTTTCATATTTTTTTGGTTTTGTATCTGAACTGGCCACATTCTGTTGGAAATTTTGTTTTCCTTTTCAAGCAAACTTAATAAAGCTTTGATTACATCCCGACAGTCTGATTTTTGGGTTTGGATGATTTGTTGGGTTGCAAAACTGTTTGAAATTTTGGAAGTATAAATGGTTTGTGATTAGCTGACATTGGGGACAACTCTGTCTGAGCCTATTGCCTAACCTATCTGTAGATGTGTCCAAGGGGTGTACAAGCGTTTTTTTTTGTGAAGACTGCGGCTTCAGTAGGGTTGGCTCATTAATTTGTGATATCACCCATAATATTGAGCAATATGACATGTTGCTGGGTTTCTCTAAAAGGGTTTTTTTTTTTTCTTTGCTTTCAGTAACCCAAATGTTTCCTCCATTGGGCTAAATCTTGATTCCATAAAGCCTTTTCACCAGCTGAAAAAGAAAATTTGGAAAAATGTTGGCTGCTGATGACCTTTCCTCCTGAAAAACACTTGTTGCCTAGTTGCCATGCTGATACATTGATATAAACACTTCCGTGCACCTAAAGTGTATAGATCATGAGTACTTTGAACTTGTTGCATGCTTGTTCCAGGTCATTGACAATCAAAATCAGGACAAATTGTCAGCAAGCTCAGGATTCTTTTAAGACTCCACTGCTTGTTCATACCATAGAGCATGCAGTATCACACATTACAGCATGGTAACATGCTGTATATGTGCACCACCATTAACTTTTAATATCCCCCCCCAAAGCACAAAAATGCGCCCCACAATACCCAAATGAGAATACCTGTTGCAGTACACTGCTTTGCTGAAAATAGTGCAAACTATTCTTTTGTGAGTCAAGGGCCCATTCAAAATGGGCTGCTCTTGCCTCTGATTAAGCCCCCCTATGTGGTCAAAACCTCTTAGAGGGGCTTTCCCGATAGGTGGAGAATCAGCTGAAGCAGTTTTGTGATTATTTTTATTGGTGAGTGGTCCTGGGAAACATTTGGGGCTGCTTTAGCACAATGCACATCAACCCAAAAAAAACCCATCCTTTATGGTGGGAATGAACCCCAATAGTGCAGCTTCACACAGTAAGTTTTTGGCCTTTACCACTCTTGCAAGGTTCCAACCAAAGATGTCACTTCGATCTTGATTCCCTAATCTTTTACATTCAGCTTTGTAATGACCACAAGAGTAGAACGGTGACAACAGAGTATTTGGTGGGCTACCTCAGCAGATGATTCCTTCAGACAGTTATACTGTATGTAGTGCAACACACATTTTCCACGCTTTCATCCAGTCAGTGAACAGTCCATGAGCTTGGTTTTTGTAATTTTATTATTTGTAACTTGAATAGGGTAAAAGGGATCATGGGATGCCCAACTTAAGTGAATCAAATTTGAGGAATGAATCAGTGACAAGCAATTCTGAATATGCACTCGCATCTGACAGGATCCAAAAGGCTCCTTGGAGGGAGGTGCCCTACCTGGTGACGTCATGCCGCTCGGCCCACGTGGAAGGCCGGCGGCCATTTTGGATCCTGTCAGATGTGAGTGCATATTCAGAATTGCTTGTCGCTGATTCATTCCTCAATAAAAATGACTACACTATTGGAAGTCTCTTCTCTGGCTCATTTATTATGAGCCCCTTCTTAAGGTGAATCCCTGGTATTCTATATGTACCTCCCATGAGTGGTTCCCCCTGCTGGATGGATGTTTGCCTCTGGAGCCTGGAGATGTGTTACCTGTCCTGCTGAGGTGTGTCAGATGACCCCCAGAGTCCCCTGTTCCAGATCCAGATGACCAGGAGTTGGTCTGAATTACTCAAATGCGCATGACATTGCGCTTTCTGGTTAGTGCAATATACATTCGTTTACAACCACTGGAATCACAGATTTGCACCTTACAGTTATATTGATTGAACTTTGAACCATTTACTTCACTTTGGGCACTCTAAACGTCATGTCCGGACGTTAATCACTTGATTATTCCTGGCGCTCCAAATAGCGCTTTCTGTTTTGTGTTTTACTTATTTTATTTTCATTATAGTGGAGTTTATTTATTGTCCTTTTTATATAGCGCTGCATATTGTATACATAGACGTAGCAGAATACAGTTTGGCGTAAATTTATGACAATTTGATTTTTTTTTCTTCAGTTTTTACTGGACATGTTTAATAGCAAAATGTTTTCTCAACATTGTCTGTCTGTCTTTTTTGTGCTATAAAAAAAATAAATAAAATAAAATAAACACACAGGCGATCAAATATCACCGAAAGAAAGCTCAATTTATGGGAGAAAGAACGTAAATTTAATTTGGGTGCAGTTTTGCATGACCACGCAATTGTCAAAGTAAACCAGTGCAGTAATGCAAAAAATGGCCTGGTCACGAAGGGGGGGTAAATCCTCAGGAGGGCAAGTGGTTAATCAGACTCACACAGTCGCCATTAAGAAAAGATAAGGGGGGTGTATCAGCACAAAAAATGCTGAAAGTCCTTGGTAATATTGGTATGGGGTAATGGTGGTAGCTGTGGTAGTTATATGTAGAGCGTGGGGATCCATGTAGCACTGAGGGCAAAGCTTCCAAATAGGCTGTAGCAGACTCTGTAGATGAGAGAAGGAGAAAAGCGCCTCTAAGTGCAATAGGTTTCTTCATTAAAGTATATATGTGTAGGAACACTCACACAGATATGGTAATGGTAAGCGTAAAAACCGTGGTATAAGACAGTAGGGTGGTTTCCAGGGTGAAAAGCCGTCATCTGCTGCGGTGTAGAGCAGTCAGCTGGCCACTGGAGCAGCGTGGTAGCAGGAGGGAAATAGCAGTGTGTCTGGCCGGCGTGCACGTCCTCCCTCAGAGCCAGGTGGAACGCAGCGGCGGCGTGGCCGTGATGACGTCAGATACCCAGGGTGTGGCAGGCGCAGCACCCTTTGGTGCCTAGTGCGCTGTGGCATTAGAAAAATTATGCAATTGCTGTTTCTTTGTTTGATTAGACTGACTTTACTCTGTAATTCCTCCAATGCCGCTCTATGGATGCAGTAGGTTTAAAGAGCACACCGAATACTTTAGTTAACTTCTTTAATAACTTCAATCTTCTTCATATAACTGCTTACAATGGCTTGTTTCTTTCATATTACAATGGTTTAATTCATATTACATTGGGTTGATTCGATAGCTTATCTCGATAGGTTCAATAGATTTGATAAATTCGTTCTGTATATTTCGATAGATTGATAAATTCACTTGGATTTATAAATTCATTAGATTACTGTACAGTGACTTGATTCGTAAGTTCGGTGGAACTACAAGTAAACACATACAACAGTTTTTAGACACAGATCGACCTGCACTGTTAAACAATAGAGGAACACACAAGTGCATTAAATACCTATTTGGCCTTCTCTACTTCCATGGAGCTTCTCTGACTGGAACCTTGTCTGTTTCTTCCTCTGTCTGGTGAGCATGTGTCTCTAGAAAATCCTAGCAGGGAGTTTTACACAGGCACAAATGTGAGACTGGCTGGGATTGGTTAAGGCTCTGTACAGTGTGAGGCTGTCTGTGATTGGCTCACCTTATACTAACTCTTAAAGGCATATTTTCCTTTTCTGCTTCTGCTAACACAATGAATATATAAATGTCATATAACAATCAAAGACATAAATTACAGCAATGATTCTGCTTTTGGCTTTAACATATGTACATATACACTGTACTGAGGTTATTGGCAGGTTTGGTATACACTTATATGTGAACCATATTAACAACCTAGGACTGGTCTTAGCTGGCCAGCTACACAGGGTGCACTGCGATGCGTTTCGGAGCATGCGCTGGCCGTGGAAGGCAGAAGTGCGCTCCTTTTTCAACAGATTTTCATGCTTCCCGTTACCATATCTATGTGAGTGTTCCTACACATATATAATTTAATAAAGAAACCTATTGCACTTAGAGGCGCTTCTCTCCTTCTCTCACACAGTTCCCATTAGTCATACACAATAGATTTGCCTACACTATCCTAATAGCACAATAGAGGGTGCTACATGTAAAATGGAACAGTGAACAAACTTTAACCTGGAATTTGAGGTTTAGATCATTTTAATGGGCAGTTTACTAAAACAATGTGCCAAACAATTTTTATGGGTGTTTTTGTTTTTTTGTGTGGCACAGCTTCCTAATAGTGACCATTGTGGAATATTCTTAAAGGATTTTCAGTCTTATAAAAATTAAAGTGGGCAGCTACAAATACTGTAGCTATGGACTACTTTTAAAAAGGAAAAAAAAAAAAAAAAAGACCATTACCTGTCCAAGGATCAGCATTGCCCTCATTCGAGCCGGTTGTTTGCTGGTCTTCGGGTCCCCAGGACTGACATGTTTATTAAGGGAGGTGTGCTGCACTTTGTGAATGGTGCGGCAGCCTCTTGGGACCTGTGATGATCCCAGAAGCTTGCAGGCAGAAGAGAACTTCTGCTCTGATCGCATAGGCAGTGGAAGTGGGTACCTGTGTCTCCCCCCCCCCCCCCCCCCCCCCAAAAAAAAAAACCTCAAAGTGGGAGAGGAGGGGGAAGGAGGTGATAAAGTAAAACTTCCCTTTTTAGAGTGAAGTTCCACTTTAAGCAATGTGTCAGTACTATGGCTTGTGTTCTCCTGTGTTGCCACGCCATCATATGTACCCCTATTGGGGAACAGTTGCCAGACAATTATCACCCCCATAATTGGAATTGCTGAATAAGGACTTTCATGGCAATGCATCAAGTTGTTCCTTATCTACAGTGGTGAACTTGCGAAGTTTTGATCAAACTTTCTCCTTTCTTATGCTCCGTGAACCCCAATGAATCATGGCAAACCCAAACTGCATGTTTAATGATCACTGGAAATGGAGGAATTCTAGCCTTATGTTTCCTGCAGAAGATGAGAAATTCAGTTTCTATGTTACATATAGTTACACAGTTAGTCTGGCTGAAAAAAGACAAAAGTCCATCCAGTTCAACCAATTGAAAAAAAAAAAAGCTCTAATCCTATACCCACAGTTCTTCCAGAGGAAGGCAAAAAAACCCAGCAAAGCATAATCCAATTTGCTCCTGCAGGGGAAAGATTCCTTCCTGATCCCCCGAGAGGCAATCTGATATTCCCTGGATCAACTTTACCTATAAATGTTAGTATCCAGTTATATTCTGTGTATCCAAGAAAGAATCCAGGACATTTTTTAAGCAATCCACTGAGCTGGCCACAACCAACTCTTGAGGGAGTCTATTCCACATTTTCACAGCTCTCACTGTGAAGAAACCTTTCAGTATTTGCAGATTAAATTTCTTTTCCTCCAGACATAAAGAGTGCCCCCTTGTCCTCTGATGACCTCAGGGTGAGTAACTCTACACCAAGTTCACTATATGAACCACTGATGTATTTATACATGGAGATCATATCCCCCTTATGTATTATACATGGAGATCATATCCCCCTTATGTATTATACATGGAGATCACATCCCCCCTTATGTATTATACATGGAGATCATATCCCCCCTTATGTATTATACATGGAGATCATATCCCCCCTTATGTATTATACATGGAGATCATATCCCCCCTTATGTATTATACATGGAGATCATATCCCCCTTTATGTATTATACATGGTGATCATATCCCCCCCTTATGTATTATACATGGTGATCATATCCCCCCCTTATGTATTATACATGGAGATCATATCCCCCCTTATGTATTATACATGGAGATCATATCCCCCCTTATGTATTATACATGGAGATCATATCCCCCCCTTATGTATTATACATGGAGATCATATCCCCCCCTTATGTATTCTACATGGAGATCATATCCCCCTTATGTATTATACATGGTGATCATATCCCCCCCCCCTTATGTATTCTACATGGAGATCATATCCCCCTTATGTATTCTACATGGTGATCATATCCCCCCCCTTATGTATTATACATGGATATTATATTCTCCCCCCCCCTTATGTATTATACATGGAGATTATATCCCCCCTTATGTATTATACATGGAGATTATATCCCCCCTTATGTATTATACATGGAGATTATATCCCCCCTTATGTATTATACATGGAGATTATATCCCCCCCCCTTATGTATTATACATGGAGATCATATCCCCCCCCTTATGTATTATACGTGGAGATCATACCCCCCCCTTATGTATTATACGTGGAGATCATATCCCCCCCCCCTTATGTATTATACGTGGAGATCATATCCCCCCCCTTATGTATTATACGTGGAGATCATATCCCCCCCCTTATGTATTATACATGGAGATCATATCCCCCCCCCCTTATGTATTATACATGGAGATCATATCCCCCCCCCCTTATGTATTATACGTGGAGATCATATCCCCCCCCCCTTATGTATTATACGTGGAGATCATATCCCCCCTTATGTATTATACGTGGAGATCATATCCCCCCTTATGTATTATACATGGAGACCATATCTCCCCCCCCCCCCTTATGCATGATACATGGAGACCATATCTCCCCCCCCCCCCCCCGTCCTTATGTATGATACATGGAGACCATATCCCCCCCCCCCTTATGTATTTTACATGGAGATCATATCCCCCCCCCCCTTATGTATTCTACATGGAGATCATATCCCCCCCCCCTTATGTATTCTACATGGAGATCATATCCCCCCCCTTATGTATTCTACATGGAGATCATATCCCCCCCCCTTATGTATTCTACATGGAGATCATATCCCCCCCTTATGTATTCTACATGGAGATCATATCCCCCCCCCTTATGTATTCTACATGGAGATCATATCCCCCCCTTATGTATTGTACATGGAGATCATATCCCCCCCTTATGTATTGTACATGGAGATCATATCCCCCCTTATGTATTGTACATGGTGATCATATCCCCCCTTATGTATTGTACATGGAGATCATATCCCCCCTTATGTATTGTACATGGAGATCATATCCCCCCTTATGTATTGTACATGGAGATCATATCCCCCCTTATGTATTATACATGGAGACCATATCTCCCCCCCCCTTATGCATGATACATGGAGACCATATCTCCCCCCCCCCCCCCCCCGCCCTTATGTATGATACATGGAGATCATATCCCCCCCCCCTTATGTATTCTACATGGAGACCATATCTCCCCCCCCCCCCTTATGCATGATACATGGAGACCATATATCCCCCCCCCCCCCGCCCTTATGTATGATACATGGAGACCATATCCCCCCCCCTTATGTATTTTACATGGAGATCATATCCCCCCCCCTTATGTATTCTACATGGAGATCATATCCCCCCCCCTTATGTATTCTACATGGAGATCATATCCCCCCCCTTATGTATTCTACATGGAGATCATATCCCCCCCCCCCTTATGTATTCTACATGGAGATCATATCCCCCCCCCTTATGTATTCTACATGGAGATCATATCCCCCCCTTATGTATTCTACATGGAGATCATATCCCCCTTTATGTATTATACATGGTGATCATATCCCCCCTTATGTATTATACATGGAGATTATATCCCCCCTTATGTATTATACATGGAGATCATATCCCCCCTTATGTATTATACATGGAGATTATATCCCCCCTTATGTATTATACATGGAGATTATATCCCCCCCCCTTATGTATTATACATGGAGATTATATTCTCCCCCCCCCCCTCTTATGTATTATACATGGATTATATTCTCTCCCCCCCCCCTTATGTATTATACATGGATTATATTCTCTCCCCCCCCCCCCTTATGTATTATACATGGAGATTATATTCTCCCCCCCCCCCTTATGTATTCTACATGGAGTCCATATCCCCCCTTATGTATTATACATGGAGATCATATCCCCCCCTTATGTATTATACATGGAGATCATATCCCCCCCCCCTTATGTATTATACATGGAGATCATATCCCCCCCCCCCCCTTATGTATTATACATGGAGATCATATCCCCCCTTAATCTCCTTCTCAAGAGAGAAATTCAGTTCCTCTAATCTTTCCTCATAGCTGAGCTCCTCCATGCCTCGTATCAGTTTGGTTGCCCTTCTCTGTACTTTCTAAAGTTCCCCAATGTTCTTTCTGTGATCTGGTGCCCAAAATTGAACTGCATATTCCAGATGAGGTGTTACTAATGATTTGTACCGGGGGAAATTCTCTCTCTGGAGTCTATACCTTTTTAATACAAGAGATGATTTTGCTTTCTTTAGAAACTGTAGCTTGGCATTGCATGCCATTATTAAGCTTGTGATCTACCAGAACTCCCAGATCCTTCTCCACCATTGATTCCCTCAGTTATACCCCCCCCCCCCCAGTATGTATTGTGCATGCAGATTCTTACATTTATCAATATTAAACCTAATTTGCCACATAGTTGTCCAATTAAACAGTATATTGAGGTCGGCTTGTAAATTGGAGGCATCCGGTAAGGATGTTATTCCACTGCACAGCTTGGTGTCATCTGCAAAGACTGAAATAGGATTTTTAATCCCAGATCCTATATCGTTTATAAATATATTAAAAAGTAAGGGTCCCAACACTGAACCTTGGGGTACACCACATTGGCCTTATGCCAATCCAGTGGTACTATGCCAGTCATTAAAGAGTCCATAAAAATTAGAAACCATGGCTTTGAAATGACAGAGCTCAATTCTTTAAGGACCTGTGGGTGTATGCCATCCAGTCCAGGTGCTTTATTCACCTTTATTCTGTCTAAATATTTATGGATCATATCAGTTGTGAGCCAATGTGGATCATCTGGAGCTGTGTCAATACCATGCCCATTATGGACAAGAGCTCCTTTTGTATACACAGAGCTGGAGAAGGTATTTAATAAATTTGCCTTCTCTTTGTCCCCAGTCACCCCCTCTAGATTATTTTGTAAAGGGTCTACATGCTCGGATCGAACCTTTTTTACTATTAATATATTTGAAGCATTTTTGGGGGTTGGTCCTGCTATCTTTTGCAATCTGTCGTTTGTTTTCAGTTTTTGCTGCCTTTATTTCCTTTTTTCATATTCTGTTATATTCTTTAATGTTTAAACGATGATAGAGTTCTTTCATTTTTATATTTAATAAAAGCTCTTTTCTTATCTATAGCTTTTTTAACTTTGGCCGTAAGCCTCAGGTTTGATTTTTAGCCTTTTAAACTTGTTGCCTATGGGAATATATTTTGCAGTGTGTTCACATACAGTCTTTTTTAAGAACTCCCATTTCTGTGTTGTGTTCATTGATGCCAATATTCCCTCCCAGTCAAAGTCACGAAGAGCAACTCTCAGCTTTGGAAAAGTAGCTCCTAAAATTGAGTGTTTTTTTTATTTTTCCTGTATGTGCTTGCTGTTTACAGCTAACAAATGATATGTTATGGTCACTGCTACCCAGATGTTCTTTTATATGGACATTCGTAATAAGCTCTACATGGTTTGAGATTACCAGGTCAAGCAGAGCATCATTCCTAGCTGGGGCCGCTATGAACTGACTGTACCAGAAAATTGTCCTGTAGTAGGTTTAAAAAATGTTTCCCTTTAACTGTTCCTGCAGTACCATTACTCCAGTCAATTTCCGGGTAGTTTACAATTCCCCATTATTATCACTGTCCCAGCCCTTGCAGCCCTTTTGATCTGTGCAAGGAGTTGAGCCTCCACCTCCTCATTAACACTGGGAGGCTTATAACAAACTCCAATGATTACCTTTGTAGTATGCACCCCCATGTGCAGTTCCACCCATAATGCTTCAGCCTCCTCACTCTCCATCAACTAGGTCCTCTTTCACACTCACTCTGAGATCATTTCTCACATAGAGACAGATACCACCACCTTTCCTATTTACTCTGTCTCTTGGAAAGAGAACATAGCCAGGAATATTAATGGGCCAGTCATGTGAAGAATGAAGCCAAGATTCAGCAATACCAATTAAATCACAGTTCTGTTCATGCACCAAAGCTTTCAACTCACCTATTTTTCTTGGCAGACTTCTGGCATTGGTGAACAATCCTTTTAATTCATTGACACCTTGTGCACACGTATTTTGCATATTTTACATTTTCATACAAAATGTACCAATTCCACTGGTTGTTTGTAACATTAAAACCTTCTTATTTGCCATAGCCTTCCCCCCATCTTTCCCCATTCCACTCACCAATAAGTACTGACCTCTGTCTACCCTGTAATAATCTAATTCTCCCTCCCCCTCAATCCTAGTTTAAATACTCCTCCAGCTTTCCCATAAACCTCTCCCCCAGCACAGCAGACCCCCTTCTATTTAGGTGCAAACCATCCCTAACATATAGGTTTCACCCCCAATGAAAAGTCAGCCCAGTGCTCTAGAAACGCAAATCCTTCCCTCTTACACCAGGTCTTCAGCCATGCATTGAGTTCCCTAATCTCCCCCTGTCTTTCCTGAGTTGCACATGCCACAGGTAATATTTCAGAGAATATCCCCTTGGAGGTCCTTCCCTTAGACTTGCAGCCTAGTTCTTTAAATTGGTTCTTAAGGAGCCTCCACCTTCCATGTATTCTGTCATTGGTCCCAACATGGACCAAGACAGCTGGGTCATGCCCAGCCCCTCCCAGTAATTTATCAACCCGGTCCACCACAGGCCGAACCCTGGCACCAGGGAGACCGCAAACCATTCGGATGGTAACAAATTATTCTAACAGTCCTGATTATAGAATCCCCTACTACCACCAACTTGCTCCTCCAGATCTCTAACATGAGTTTCCAGAAGGGCAAACCGCTCGCATCTGTCGCAGCGGTATCTGTCCTGGAGCTCCATTGTTGTATACATGCGGCACACTGTGCACTGCACAAAACCTTCCACCCTGCTAGCCACATTATTGCAGTTACAATATTAATAGGAAATATAAGTTGTCACAGGTTAGTAGACTCCTGTTATAATCTCCTGTTTTCAGCTCCGGATTTTTTAACTCCACTAATCAAATGTCCACTTGGTCAAAGGTCCAGCAAGCAAAATATAGGCAAGCTCAGAGTGCGCTCTACAGCAATTTATATAGTACCTGTATCACCTGTGACCAATTAACCCCTCCCCTTAACCACTTCAAGTCCGGACACTTTCACCCTCTTCCTGTCCAGGCCAATTTTCAGCTTTCAGTGCTATCACACTTTGAATGACAATTGCGCTGTCATGCAACACTGCACCCATATTAATTTTTTAGCATTTTTTGAGACCGATAACTTTATTTTGGTGGTATTTCACCACTGGGATTTTTATTTATTTTTTTGCTATATAAATGAAAGTCCAAAAATTTTGAAAAAAAAGCGTTTTATAAAATTTTGCAAATAATCTTTCTTCATAAATTGTGCCCAAAATGTATTCAGCTATCTTTTTAGTAAAGAAAAAATAACCCAAAGCTGTTGAGAAATACTGTGTGAGCTGTGATTTCACATGTAGTAAGCAATGATGTCAGAAGTCACATCTTGCTTACTACTATTCATGTGATCACTGATTGGCCAATCAAAAACATACTTTTCTTATCCCCCTGGCTTGCACACTGGGGAGAAGGATAACGTGTTGCTTCCACTGAGATCCTTAAAACAATTATCCTAAGTATTGAAAAAAAGGTGTCGATCTTTTAATGAGATTCGGCCTGGTTATCATTCCCAGGCTCTCGCTGTAAGGATCGTGATGTTACCCTCTAGGCACCACGGAACCCTGGGGTTAGGTAAGTATAGTTGCTAACTTTAGTTTTTTTGTTTTTATTGTAACACAGCAATTTTTGTGATGAACGGACCTTTTTAGTGCAGGGTTGGCTTTAAGTATTTCACATAAGGAGCAAAACACAAACTCTTTAAGAAAGTTTTTATTTAAAAATACGCTTGAAAAACGTTTCATATAACAGCTTGAGTTTTTTTTCAAGCAAAAATTGTACATCTGGAAAGCAGCCAGCTTCACAAATGTTATACTGTTTGATAGTTTTATAAGGGCTAGTTCACGCCGCATGCATTCCAGTGCTTTTTTTTTTTTAATTCTGCATCCAAACTGCATAGAAAATAGGATACATGGTTTTCCATGGCATGACAGTTCCAGTGTGTTCCGGTTCCAGAAAAAAAAATAGAACACACTGCATTTTTCCTGCATATAAGTGTATGGAAATGTGGTAAAACGCATCAAAAATGCACCGGAACGCATCAAAAAACGCACAGTGCAGTGGAAAAAAAAGGGAAACCACATTCTGGAATGCATCCAGAAATGCATCAAAAACGCACCAGATTGCATAAAAAAAGTGCCTGCAGAAAGGCTTCTGGAACTGAGCTGGAGCTCTTTTTTGTGGTGTGAACTAGCCCTTAAAGCTGAACTCCATGTAAACAAACTACACAGATGAAATACATATAACTATTTTGATGTAAATGCCAAAAGGATTTGTATTGGGGCCAGTTCTCACCTGAATGCGGTGCAGGAAAGGAAAGTTCTGTGCACAATTTCCATCAGGGGCGGACTGACCATTTGGAAACCTGGGCACTGCCTGAGGGCCTGGAGTCAGTAGGGGGCCCCATGAGATGCCCCTGGTACTTTTTTCATAGGCTTTTTTGAGTTTGGGGAAGGACACAGGGGCCCCATGATCCCCTATTGCCCGGGGGCCCCATGAGTTTTCAGTCCGCCCGTTTCCCATACTGCATTCAAGACGTGCGCCCTTCAGGCACTCTGCTTCATGTGCCAATACATGCATGACTTTTTGTGCAATTCGGTGTGACTTCAGCCCATTCATAGGCTGAAAAATTACAGTGCAGTGGAACACACAAGAGTTGACTGCTTTTCTATATGATTCAGGTGTTAACTGGTCCTTTCTGTCCATACATTTCTGTGTTTTACACTGCCCTGACACACAGCACAGCCCTGTCTGGCAGGGCAGGAGACCTGATTTTTCTCTGCTGCAGTTATGAAAGACTTACAGATTTTGCCCAACTCCCAACATGTGATTGGACAGTAAATAGAGAAGCAGAAGAGTGATGAGCTCATTTATCAGCTACTCTTTTCTTCTATGAGCATGTTCCTTGCGCTGTAGTACACCCGAATGGCTCCTTGTGCTGCTTCTCTTTCTCCTAGTGTTCTGTACAGAGACTGTAAGAGGCTGATAGCAAGTCAATCCCAGGTACTTCCACCGCTTGCCAATGCATTCAGTGATGTAATGATGAATACAGAGAGCCATTAATGGGTGTCTTTTAAACCTGCCTAGAGTTCAGCTTTAATATATTACTGAAAAACGTGATTTCATTCTGCACAGCAGAAGCATAAAACACACAATTGGTCCAGCAGGAACACAAAGCACATTGTGCTGGGGACTTACTGGAACAAGCTGCTCACCTTTAACTTATGGAATTTACAAAAATAAAAATGCCATCTGAATGCTAAAAATCAAATTAAATATTGTTACACAAAACTCAATGCAAAACTGTATAAAGCATTATTATGTAAGGATCAGCCGACAATTAATTCATTTTTTGGTGGATAAGTGCAGCCTGAATCTCAAATGGGAAAACATGCCAAAAACCCTGGATTTATACCCACCTGCCCCTCTATTGTATGCTCCTTATTATAAAAGTATAAGGGCTAGATCTAGCCTGTCTGATGTGGGCGTGCAGTCAAAAAAGTGAGGGGGGCAGAAGATTGGATGTCAGCAGAGCAGCGGACAGGGGTCACTGCTGGCAGGGCAGAAGACAGGGGTCACTGCTGGCAGGGCAGAGGACAGGGGTCACTGCTGGCAGGGCAGAGGACAGGGGTCACTGCTGGCAGGGCAGGGAACAGGGGTCACTGCTGGCAGAGCAGAAGACAGGGGTCACTGCTGGCAGGGCAGAAGACAGGGGTCACTGCTGGCAGGGCAGAAGACAGGGGTCACTGCTGGCAGGGCAGAGGACAGGGGTCAATGCTGGCAGGGCAGAAGACAGGGGTCACTGCTGGCAGAGCAGAAGACAGGGGTCACTGCTGGCAGGGAAGAAGACAGGGGTCACTGCTGGCAGGGCAGAGGACAGAGGTCACTGCTGGCAGGGCAGAGGACAGGGGTCATTGGAGGAAGGGCAGAGGTCAGAGGCACAGCTCTTTCTCCTATCCCTGCACTGCACACAGCCTGGGCACAGGAAGCAGAGCTCTTCCGCCCCATACAACACATACCTGAGATCAGTATAGTGTCAGTCAGACACTATAGGGCGGAAAAGTAACAGATTAGGGTGGTAGAGTGTCAGATTAGAGCAGCAGAGTGGCAGGTTAGGGTTGGATTTGGGGGACGACACAACTAAAATCTGGGGGGGGGGCATAGTCCACCCCAGCACCCCTACCTAGATCCAGCCATGATAAGGGCCCATTCACACATGAGTGATCCATGTTTTGTGTTAGGCGTTGGACACTACTTCACAATAAATTGCACCACAAAGCACCCAATTAGAGCAGGTGCAATGCCATGTGCTGTGGCAACATGTGTGAATGGGCCCTCAGAGTGGGGCCCTTTTGTGAAGGTAGCAGGTGTGTGGACCTGGGAACTCAAACGAGGAGGTTACATCAGCGGAGTTCCCAAAAGTAGACTGATCCTTTAACAGTTGTGCATGTAAACCTGTAAGTCCTAATTCCAGTGTAACAGTTAAAGAAGGGAAGAGGGAATTAATGGCCAACCTTACCTAAAAATTGTACTTCAATTTCATACAGGGGCTGATGCGTTGAATCACCCATCAGATTCTCTGTTACAGTGAGTGCTAATCCAAACTTTCTTGAATCACATCTTTCATATAAACTATTCACATAATCAATTAGTTTTCTCGACAGTTCCAAAAACAGAGAAATGTTCCTAGCTGGCTTAGGACTGATCCAAGATTTTCCTCACCAAAAGCCATCATTTAGTTAAACTGTACACAGGGACTCTCTTATCCAAAAAGATAGCAAGTAGATTAAAACATTATTAGTTGATTATTTACAATTTAAATAATTATGCATTAGATCAATATACAGTACACAGTCAGATACTTATACCAATACCATTAAACACAAATTTTTTGCTAACAGTTGGTCCAAATTTTTGCGTTCTGCATCATCATTCATCATCTTATTCTAAAGTACATAGAGACAATAACTACTTGCTTAGGCACTTGATGGCACCTGATAGAGTAGTATGACTTGTAAAAACACCATTCAAAAGAAAAAAAACTTGAACATTTTGAAAAAAAAAAGTGGCTTTGTATGAAAGTGTTCACAAATAGGCCTGGAAAATTTTTAAAAAAAGTTTTCCCTTGTAGTGGGGATGTTCCTGCACTTCAAGGTTAATTGCTCATATTTGTATAGGGGATTGGAGAAGGGAGATACACTTACCTAATTATCCAACCCTCAGTCCTGCAGAAGAAAACCCACCCTTTTACCCCCCTGCAATCTACCTGTCTTGTGCAGTGGACTGTTCCTGACATCATCAAGCCCATAGACCTGCTCTGGACATGAGGACATCAGGAACAGTCTGTCACTGGGTCATGCGGGAGTGTCGTTTTACCAGTGGAGCAGAGGACTGGGTGAGTATAAGCTTTCTCCTCTCGCCTGGACAAAACAAGCCATTTACCCTTGCAGTGCAGTCACAGCCCACCTGCATGGAAAAACTTTTTTTTGCCCAGAGTTGGGCTTTATTGGAATATAAAGACAGCAATAAAGTAGCATAATAAAATAAGATCCTTCCCAAATATACCTGTCACCCAATTGACCCGTATGTCTGGACTGAATATTTTGCATGACCTCTTGACAATGCTTGATGCAGCTGACCATGAAAATGAGAGGGTGATCAGATATTAGTAGGTTGACTTTGACTATCAGAACGTATCTCTCCCATTCACATAAGTAGATACATTGACGACATACAAGTGTGGCATGCAAGGGTCACCAGAGTTTCCATGATATTTTTTTCCAGTGACAACTGGTTGAAAAATTGTAGACAGTTTCGTCTTTCGTACAGGCAAGTCACAGTGGGGGATGTGTATCTTTTTATATTAAACTTCAAATGAACTCCTCGCTGTTGTCAACCCTTTTAGAGAATTATCACTGTGTCCTTACTAACAAATGAGACAGCTGCACACATAAATATTCACAAACAGATATTTGTAAAGCTACATAAACACATTTGTACAGCAATGTCTCTATGTGTGTGTATATATATATATATATATATATATATATATATATATATATATACATACAGCGTTATCACTTTAAGTGTGACAACAGTGCAAAAACACCAAATTGTGTTACAAATATTTATACATTTAAATGCAAAAATCTTAAGAATAAATAAAAGTCCCATAGTCCACTGTGAATACTTGCAAACACCAGACCAGGTGTTTTGCAATGCAAAATAAATCTTTAACCACCGCCACATATAATTGCACCCCTTACCAGATAGACCATCTATTACATGGAGGTCAAATGTGCTCATCCCACGTTCATGGATATCAAAGTAGCCGAAACTGGACAATTTGCGCACAGGGTACTCCTCTCAGATCATCCAAAACATTCATAGGCCATATATTCAGAGAAGAAACGAATCATACAGCGTAGTACTATAAAATACCTTAATTTTTTTCACTCTCAGATATACTCACAAAAGCAGCAACTTGAAACATCAGATATCAGAAAACTTGGCCTGCCCTTCGTGTTTTGCTAAAAATAACGTCCTCAGGGAAAGTAGAAAGCACTTTTCCCGATATGCATGTCTCAAACTGATTATATATATATATATATATATATATATATACAAACACACACACTCACTGGCCACTTTATTAGGTACAGCTGTTCAATTGCTTGGTAACACAAATTGCTAATCAGCCAATCACATGGCAGCAACTCAATACATCTAGGCATGTAGACGTGGTGAAGACGACTTGCTGAAGTTCAAACCGAGCATCACAATGGGGAACAAAGGGGATATAAGTGACTTTGAACATGGCACAAGACGGGCAGGTCTGAGTATTTCAAAAACTGCTGATTTACTGGGATTTTCACGCACAACAATCTCTAGGCTTTACAGAGAATGGTCCGAAAAAGAGCAAATATCCAGTAAGAGGCAGTTGCATGGATGAAAATGTCTTGTTGGTGTCAGAGGTCAGAGGAGAATGGGCAGAATGGTTGCGACATTCAGATGGTAGGGTCAGAATTTGGCATGAAAGCATGGATCCATCCTGCCTTGTATCAACAGAACAGGCTGGTTGTGGTGGTGTAATTGTCTGGGGGATATTTTCTTGGCTTCAGCAAGGTGTACCTATTAAAGTGTGTGTGTATTCTTAATTTTATTCTTAATTTTTTTACTTGATTCATTTTTGTAAGGTTTGTACCATTAGGCCACTTTATTTAACGAACTAGTGCTATACATATGTGTTTATGTATCTTTTTAAAGCCTATCTTTGGTTATATGGGGTCTCCAAGTATCGTACACTACTTGCATGTGCAATAAGAGAAGGGCTTGACCCCACATGTTGGCCTGTAAAGAGCCATTGTATTGGCTGCAACCAATCCTCTGGAAAATGGGCAGAAGGGCCTTCAGAAGGCATAAATGGTTTCTGCTGGTATATAATTTTCTGATTCCGGGAAAATTCCACCCTTCCTACCTTTCTAACTACAACCACCCCAGCAATGCACTGATTTGTGCTGCATTTGGGGGAAATTGTAGTCACATTTATAGCAGCATCAGAGGATAGGGTCATTGTGCTGATGCTGGTCAGGTCCGTTAATGTAAACTACCACTTTGTATTATCTCATGCATTGGTGACAGTGTACAGCCTGCTGTTAACAGCCTGTCAAAATAAGGGACAGGCTAAAATACACAGCAGCTGTATGTGGCTGGGTGCTGTACTGAGCAGTACTCATGTACAGGGCCATATGTGTACATATGTATGAATCGAATGCGGATTTCCTGCATTCCGGGCATATGTCCCTGTGTGCACGTGCCACTTGGAACAGCACCTAGCCACGTATAGCCACCACCTATTTCAGCCTGTTATTGACTTTGATAAGCTGCTGGCTGCAACTGTACCTGCATCTCCCAGGCACCCAAAAATGCCTGTTTTTTATACTATATGAGTCAAATCACTCCTGTGGATGAGCCTTAAAAAAGTATACACTTTATACACTTATTTTAAAATAAAATAAAATTTTCCAAACACCATCATAATTTACCTTTAGGCCTCTTTCACATTGTACGTTCTGATAGAGTTTGCCTGTTTTTCAGGCGGACCCGATCGGAGCTTCCATTCTCCTCTACGGAGAGCCCAGTTTACACGGACATGTGTCCATTTACACTTAAATATTTTCCTCTGACAAATGTTTTAAAAATGTACTTATTTATGTACACGTGCCATTAAAAGCATTTATATCAGTATTGCCCAACCTGGAACCCATGGGCCATGTGGTGCAAGATGGCTATGAATGCGACCTAACACTTAAAAACTTTGATATTTTGGGGGAATTTTTTGTAAAAATGCGTTTACACTTAGTGAACACATGTGGCTGAAGACAGTGTCTCTTTACTGGATCTTTTTAAGCTTTATCTTCACAAAGAAAAATCTCCCACCCTTCACAATCACGCCTTATTCATGTCATCAGTTTTCAGCAGCACCCATATTTGTGAGTAATTATTTTCAGGATGAAGCACACAAAGCCAAAATATCTGATGAGCACCTTAAAAATTCATTAAGAATTGCTACTCCATCCATCCAACCAGATATCGATGTGTTAGTTTATCAAAAACAGTGTCAGATATCGCACTCATTTTGTGTTTCCCTCTTTTACTTTTATGATAAAAAATATTACAAAAAAGAAAAAATGAAGTTTTATAACTCAAGTACAATATCTATTATCAGTGATTGTTAACTTGTGATCTGTTCCACTTTTTCTGCTCATCAGCTGTCCTTATTGTTGTGTATTTTATGTGTGGCCCAAGACAATTTCTCTTCTTCCAATGTGGCCCAAGAAGGTCAAAAGGTTGAACACCCCTGATTTATATAAACAGTTTTGGTTGTTGAGTACCACATCAATGAAAACGTTCGAGTTTCCAATTGGAAGAGTTGAAAATGTACAATGCAGACCCGGAGTTAGAAAAAGCCGAAATTAAAATATATGATCTTATAATGAGATGGTATGTGGAGGTCTGTCGTTCTCTAGCAAAGAAGAAATTTACACCTAATCACAGAGATGGGCTGATCAGGACTAAACAGCTCTTAGCTGATTAATACTCAGTGGCAAGCTGGGGGCTGTGTGAAACCTGGACTGAGCTCTGAGACAGGTTGTAGCAGCCTATAAAGGTTTAGACTCTAAAACAGGTCTGGGCTATATTGTGGACAGCATAGAGTTTTGGATTGAGTGTGGAATGGTTATAAATGCCCAACAGGGATTTATTTTATTTTTTGCTGTGTCCCTTTGAGGAGATCTCCCAGCTGTCACCAGAACAGATGTCCCAGTTTGCAGAGTTCCTCTTCAATAATGTTCTGGTGACAACTGTAAAATTTTGGATTTCTCATCACTTTCTGTCCCGTGACAATGGTCACTAATACAAATAGAGGGGAATAATCTTACCAACAAGAACACAAACTATCTAAAATAAAATAATAAATTACTGTACCCACTTTGCCACAGGGTCCGAGTATGGTTCCCAAGGTGTACTCAATGGTCACCAGTTTGGAGACTGCTAACGAGCCATGAAGGCAGTAAGCAATCAAATCCTGATAGACGTGTCTGTTGTAGGAGGTAAATAACTTTGATGAAAAAATAGTAGGAATTTCTTGGCCAAGAGGAGAAGCAGTTCATTATCTAAGGACATTAGCAAAGATCTGGAGGAGGGGTTATATTGGGATGCTAAAGGGAGGGCCCAGAAAAGTTTTTTGCCAGTGTCCAATCACCTGAAGGTATATCTAATGGTCTATGAATGTGATTTCTGTGTCCTGTACTGTACGATAAAGATAATGATCTGGCTTCAAAGTGGACCTTGCATCTTAGCATAAAGGTCCTCTCATTCTAAGTGCCTCCCCCCCCAAAAAAAACAAGCAACCTGGAGGGGGATAATTAGACCTAGGTGGCTTCCTCCAGGGTGACTTCATCCTCCTTCTAGCCAAGTCTTGGAGAATGTTGAGTAGCCAAAAACTCACAAGAAGATGGTCCTGTACTGTGCTACAGTGGAAATTTAGGCTCTCGGCATTTGAAGGGCTCTTGTCAGCAGGAGAATTTCATCACCCTCTGCACTACAGAAGTCGAGGGAAGGTGAGTCAATTATGTAATCTACCTATTGTTCCACCCACAGGTGAATTTTTACATTTTTTTTGCAGCATTTTAAGAAGGGGACCTTGATTGAATAAACGGACCAAACCTGAAGTCCAAAATCCATTTTAAAGGGGTACCACAGTTCTTTACAATGTGTTTTAGCTATACATGTGAAAAAAAAAATCAGTTTATTATAAAGCAATGTACACTTTGAATAATCAATTGTGGGGCAGAAAAATTGAAAAAAAAAATATTGCTTCCATATGATTGACAAAAACACAGCTTCACGTTTGTTTTTTTTTTTATAAACTAAGTGTATGTTTCTTATATAAACAAAAAGAAAATGTATAATAAAAAAATATAAATTTTTTGCAACAATAGATTCTGCATCGTCTCTTGTGATGTGACACACCTGTAATGCACCTGGTGGCCGGACACCATGCGATCTAGGCTACCTAGGCTTTAGGTCACAAAAGGGACCTTTTTCTTCATGGCACCGTTTTCCTCACCAGCACCATTCATTGTGATGTGTGTCTTGAAGCCTTTGGTATAACATATACACATACTTAGATCTAATACTCTTAAACGACAGACCATGCAATCCTTTGTGTGGGTTATGGTGGCATCACTGGGGTTTGGCTGGTTGGTTTTGTTTGTTCAAAATCTTCATTAGAGACTTATTCATGTAAAAAGGTTTGTCAGTGGAGCCATCGTTTCTCTCTAAATCTTCCACTAGGAGTAAAAATGGAGATGGAGTAAGTGATTCATTGACAAAGAAGTTTGAGAAACATCACAAAAATTAAAAGATAGAGTTTTGAAGTAAAAGGGTCATTAACTTCCCTCATCCTCAGCAGCTTACTCTCACCATTTTGGCTACGTCTTATATTATCCTACACTGTAGCTGAAAAGCTGATCTCCCGACTTGACTATTTCAATGCTCTACTCACTGGTGTACCTAAATCTACTATTAATCGACTACAATATGTACAGAAAACCCTCACTAGGTCTGGTACAAGTGACCACGTTGCCCCTATCCTGGAGTCCTTCACGGGCTAGCCATCAGGTTTCGCATAGACTTTAAGATCGTCTTGCTCACCTATAAGGCTCTCCATGGTTTGGCACCCTATTATCTGTCTGAACTTTTATCAACTTATTCCCCCCCTCGTAACCTTCGCTCTTCAAATTCTGGTCTTCTGTGTGTCCTCCCTACCCACCTACATTCGATGGGAGACAGAGCCTTCTCCTGCCAAAACTCTGGCATTCACTTCCAAACATCAGAGAGTCATCTTCTCTAAACTCATTCAAATCAATTCTAAAAACATTTTTCTTTAGATAAGCTTTCATGTAATTGTTCTTTTTTTCCTTTGTTTTGTCCTGTGTATTTCTTATGTTTTCTTTGTAAAGCGCTTTGAGAAGCTACCTTTAAAGGCACTACATAAAATAAAGTTTATTATTATTATTATAGATTTATTCATGTATAAAGGTTTGTCAGCAGAGCCATTGTTTCTCTCTAAATATTCCACTAGGAGTAAAAATGGACATGAAGTAAATGATTCATTGTCAAGGAAATTTTAGAAACATAAAAGAAATGAAAAGGTAAAGGTTTTTAACAAAAATTGTTATATCACTCAAGTATTTTTATACTGTCATTGCAGGCAGCAGTAAAAGGGTCATTAACTTCCCCCATCCTCAGCAGCTTTCCCTCTCCCCCACCGCCGCCGATACTGAAGTGACACACCTGGCACACTCCCTCCCTCTCATGTGACATTACTAGTTCCTTATGATTGGCCCAGCACCACCACATGGGTATGAGAAAGGAGGCCATTACTCAGTGTAAGCTCTGACAAGTCAATGTGTATGAATAAAGCCACACACCGCTATTCCAGAAAGCAAAAAACAACTTTATTGTTCCAGCGCATCAGAGAGCACTCTATACTAGAACCTGTTTCTGACAGTTTCTGAACCCCAATGAGGACTTAATCACACAGGCCAAGTTCTGCTGTAAGTAAGGGACACATACACAAGGAATCATTGAGGATTGAAATTTCAGACTGCAAAACTGAGGTGAATGTACAGCATTACGTAAATTGTTGGCACTTTTTAATATCTGCAATAAATATAAAAAACAGTATTTCTGACATACTGTAAAATAATTTCTTGGGATACATTAAAGTAGTTCTAAAGGTTCCTTTTTTTTAAATATCAAACATGTTATACTTACCTGGTTTTGCACATAGCAGCACCAAACCTCTTATTCTTGGGTCCGCTCCTGACTCCTCGCCCTTGACCCATGCCCCCAGTACCATGCTGTTTGCTATTGGGGCAATGGTGCATGCTCACTCTCAAACCCCGCTCTGTGCCTCCATAACACACACAGAGCCGCAGCTTGGCCCTCTCTCTTTATTGGCTCACTGACTGTGGTTGACAGCAGTAGGAGCCAATGGCCCCTGCTGCTGTGTCTCAGCCTCTCAGCCAATGAGGAGAGAGAGACCCAGGACAGCCGAGGCTCCTGTGCACATTACTGGATAGAGAGGAGGCTCGGGTGAGTATAAGGAATGGCTGTAGGGGGTGCAGCACACAGAAGTTTTTACCTTCATGCATAGAATGCATGAAGGTAAAAAACCTTCAGCCTTCACAGCCATTTTAAGGAACACAGGTTGACATATTGGGTTATACTGCTTCTTTCAGGAGACTGGACACTGGCAGACATAGCTGTAATAACAGTCCAGTATATCGCTCCCACCCACAGCATGCCTACGTTTTGTAGCAATATATGAGTGGATCATGAGAATAAAGAGGAGGGAGCAGTGTCCCCTATTGTACTCCGAGAAAAGGATTAACAGAAAGGTAAAATTCTTAATTTCTTAATAGGACATTAGGGACACAAGATGAGGTATTCAGGTACATTGGGGGGGGGGTTCCAAAAGCAGTCCAAGTAAGGGGTAAGCAACACAGCAAATGAAAGGCTGGCAGCACACAAATCCAACAGGGGTAGTTCCAAGAGCCTAATGAGCAACCTGATGAACCTCATGACTGAAGGCGGCACCAAACAAACAAGTGAACAGAAGATAAGGGGACAGCCTTGCAAATCTGAGAAATAGATTCCTAAGGCCAATATTTGACCCTTGATAGTACACAAGGCTAAACATTGATCTAGACTAGACTGGAGAAAATACAGGATTCTTCCCAAGGAGATTTTCCTATCCAAGGATGGACATTCCTTGTCTCACAACAAGAGAAATATGCTTTCAAGGTAGACATTGAGACAAGTAGATTTCCTAGCATTTGAATCTAACATGCCCCTGTCCCTCAGAACCTTGGCTTCAACAGCCAGGTCATTAAAGCCAATGACCAAGAAGCTGGGTGGTAAACCAACTCTTGGGACAGAAGATCTGAACTATCTTGGAAGGTCCATGGACAGTCTGCTAGGAGCCTGCCTGGACCAGTTTGCTTTAATGAGAATCACCAGAATGCCCTCCATCTCGATCAATGGTCAGACTTTGCCCTCACAGTGGGCATACTCCCTAAGTAGTCTTCAGGGACAAGGTTCCACCAGCCATATGTACCATGACACTGGGTCTGTAAAGCACTCTGAGGCTAACTCACATGTTACACAAAGGATATCTAGGTGATCATCTAATCACTGGCACAGTCCAGTGTTGAGAGGGCACATTGCAACAGGGTCTGGGTATGGCCTCCAAGGCTATGCCAATAATTAGCTAATCCAGGTAGCTTCAAAATGAGCCCCAATGGCTCTGCTGATACTGCAGTATCTTGCTAGAAGAAAAAAAAAGGTTTGCTTCTTTCAGAGCATAGAGAAGATATCTATTCTTCTAGGAAACTAGCAAAAACCTGAGGTATGCTGAGAGAGGGAGGGGATGTCCTTAGAGCTTTGTTTACTAGCATACAATCTCCAGAAGGCTTCAGCATAACCCAGTGTATCTGAATACTTCATCCTGTGTCCCTTAATGTACAATTAAAAAATTATTTCTGCTTAGACATAAACTTTATTATTTGGGTGGGGTTACTGGAGGAGAGAACTTGAGCAGGGTTAAAATAACAGCACAAAACATCTACATATTAGGTTGCAATGTTTTTATTAAAAAGAAAAATATTTAAAATATTATAAACATTTTAGAAATTATCAAAGTATTGTAGACATTCCCTTTAAACCATAAAGGATAAAGATGTATTATTTAACACCTGCTTATGTCTGGAAATTCCATATCAAATTAAAAAAAAAAAAGCTGCATAGGTGCTAAAACAGTGGTTCTTAACCTGGGTTCGATCAAACCCCAGGGGTTCGGTGAGTCAGTCTCGTGGGTTCGGCGGAGGTGAAGACCCACACCCGACTCATATGATTCGTGCAGTAAATATTCATTATTATGTTTTTGTTTTTGTGTGAAAATCATGTTTTAATGGTTTTGTTCTTTGTTCTTAATGGTTTTGTTCATTTTGTGCACCTTTGTATAAATATATTCCTAAATATATACCTATGTTTTGAATTTTAAAAATCATATTTTATTTTTCCAATTAAGAAGGGTTCGGTGAATGCGCATATGAAACTGGTGGGGTTCAGTACCTCCAACAAGGTTAAGAACCACTGTGTTAAAATGTATATCCCTATCATGTACCATGTGCATTGAGAGATCTCTTAAATTGTCACCAAATCCTAAAAATGAATCCAAGATTTCCCTACCAGACTGTGTCTAATAGATAATCAAAACAAAGATGAACTGGTCATTAAGGGGTAAGCTGAACCTTTTTTCAAGAAAGGACACAGCTGAAAGCAACTAAAACACCCATTTCCAATAAAAATACTGTACTTTGAATATGTTACTATTCCATATATTTCATCAATTATCAAATGACATGACATCCATACAGTATTTTATTCCAGTGAAATAAATATGTATTTACACTATACTGAATAAAATAGAAATCTGCTCCATTCATTTTTAAGCAGCTGTAAAAAAAAACCCCCACTATTTATGAAACCTTCAGCTTGCATAAAAATTGTTTTTTGAACTGCATACGTAAAAATGTATTATTTTTGTAATTTTCACTTTTGTTATCCAACATATATTACATCTTACATATAATACATTGATTGCTGCATTATTGCAGTCTCTCCTTTATCCTAAGTGCACTTAACATTACAGGGTGAAGTCATTGGCAAAACCTTGGTTGCACAGATTAGTATAGGCTTGAGAAATAATAGCCACAAAAAATTAAAAAAACAACTTCACCACAACTGGAGCTAGTCCAATGAGCATCACATTCAGAATACATTTTGCAAAGTCTATAAAAAAAAAAAAAAAAAAAAGCCAAGCAGGTTTTTTTAAGCCCTCAAAGCACCCTTTAGCTCCAGTCCAGGTGCTTGAAATACAACTCTCGGAGGAAATGCTGCTTGCAGCATTAGAATAACAAAAATATAATACGAGGGTTCTTTATATCACTACATCTATATGTATAAAAGTGCAGAAACAATTTGAAGACCCCTTGTATATTGCAACTTACCAGTCCTTAGTTGTGCTGCCTGCATTAGTTTTCTTTTTTTTTCTGTCTAAGAACCTTTTCAGCAAGTACAGAAAATACCTGTTGATCCTGCCAGGAATGCAGGGTCACTTCCTGTGAGCTAAATTGATATTGCAAAGAAACTTATCTTTCTTCTATAAATGAATAATCCCATCAGCCTCAGTGAAATGGTAGTGAACAAAGGCAGACATGTTTAAACTTCAGCCTGGGTGGCAACCATGGCTCCTTGCATGGATACAATTAAGGAGTGAATGTAGCCCTCCCCAGGAACAGGAAGTATTTTCAGGATTACCAGGTAAAAAAAAAACATAAAAAATCTGAAAAAAAAACAAAAAACAAATGCAGCCCCACATCTAAGGACTGCTAAGCTGTAATATATTACATTTTTGTTTTTTTATTGGGTTTAGATAAGTTTTAAAGCCCAGTTCCGAACTTAAAGTGAAACTGAAGTCTTGTTTTTTTTTTCTTAAAAATAACAAATATGTCTATAATTACCTGCTCTGTGTAATGATGTTGCACAGAGCAGCCTAGATCCTCCTCTTCTTGGGTCCCCTGCCGATGCTCCTGGCTCCTCCCTCCTGTTGGGTGCCCCATAGCAAACAGCTTGCTATGGGGGCATCCGAGCAGGCATGCTCCTGAGCCACGGCTCTGCGTATCCATTCACACACAGAGCCACGGCTCGGCTCGGTCCCACTCCCTCACTCTCCTGATTGGCTCACTGGCTGTGATTGATCTGTTGCTGCCTCAGCCAATCAGGAGTGAGAGTCCCCAGAGAACTGAGGCTCTTGTGGACAAGAGGGGGCTCAGGTAAGTGTTTGGGGGGGTCTCCTACTATTATTACCTTATTACCTTCATGCATAGAATATATAAAGGTAAAAACCTTGAGGCTTTAGAATCACTTTAAAACTGCTCCTCAATCTTGTCCAATCCATTTGGGTTTACATGACCATGCAGCTTTCAATATCCTGATTGGCCTGCACGATGCATCTGAACTGTCTATCCTCTGCTTTATTTGCAAATTTCGGCTTACAGTTCTGAAGACGTCTGCTTTTGTAGCAAACATACACATCCAGCACCAGAATGTTTAATGCTCTTACTGTAGGTCAGCCTTCCAAAATGATCAATGAAGGTTCACAGGCCTACAGCATCAGATGTTCTCCAGGTGTGCTAGGCAATGCTGAGAGGAAAATACCTGGGACTTTTCATTTTAAAGCAAAAATTGAAATATATATAATGCCAAAATGTTTTTATTTCACTTTTAATGCAGCAGGGCCCTATTTTTTTTTTTTTTTTTTTGTTGCTGCATCCCATTGGGAGATTTATCTGCACTTCCTATTCTGCAGAAATCACAGGTGAAAGAAAATCTCTCCAACATAAGGGAACACTTGTCATCAGAACGAATGTCCCCATTGGAACATTTCTACTCTATTTTTATGCTGTAACAAATCATAATTTCAGATTTTTCCTCACTTTCAGTCCCAACTGTAGTAACCTTAACAAAGAGAGAAACACTACCTAGCCGGGACAAGGGTGATAGAGTAACAAATCTCCCTAGCAGGGACACAGACAACAATAAAAACCCAAAAGGGGTTCTAAACTCTCACCACCCTAGAAAAAGTAAAAAAAATATTGGCTTTAGAAATAAAAAAAAGTATATGATATAGTTTGTCGTTAATACTGTTTTCATCACAATAACTGAGGTCCAGCCCAATATATTGGAGAACACAATTGCGTGTCTATGGAGTGTGAGCCTGTTTTTCTATATAAAATAAATTAGTACTAACACAATATACTCAGACATATTAACCCCTTTGAGCCGGTGCCTCCCGGCCCTTTAAGAGTTTCAGAAGCTGGGAGGCAGGGCGGGGTTTTAGGGTCATGTGACCACCGTGATTCGCTGACACGGCGGTCACATGATCAGAAAAGGTCCTGATCTCAAGGGGAGATCGGGACCTTTCCGTGAGTCACGGACATACGTGCTGGGAGTGCGCTCAGCACATATGTATTTTCAAATGGTACGCAAATATGCAGCCGCTCGGTGTTAAGGCCCAGATGCCAAGAGGCCACATATTTGCGTGTGCTCAGCATCTAGGGGTTAAAGAAAAATGGCATATAGGAATTATGTTCCCCTTTCCTGGCATGAAATTATAGGAAAACCTTACGAAAGAATATTTAACTCAGGCTAGACATACATAGCTCAACTATTGATGGGGAAAGTGTATATTTCATATATCCTTATTAAAGTTGTCTCACAATATCTAAGGAAGCCTCCAATATCCTGCTTAACTTAGCTGACTTCATACCAAAGGAATGTCATTACAAACTGACCAAGCCCTAAAAGGTCATGTTGCTCCAAAGGGGGTTGGGTTGGCCATTCCCTACATATATATTACAGCTAGAACTTGGAATAATTGTCTTGCCTCAGAGTTTCCATCATGCATGCATCTGATTCTGATTATCTGTGCCACAACATTCAAAATTCAAAATGGAGGGACCCATGGTGGAAACAGCATCTTTAATTTAGTATTCTTGTTATGTTCTCTAATATTATTACATTTGTTATCTGTCATTACACCTAGGCTAAATGTGACCCAACTGAAAGATTTTCATACATACACATACTATATATATATATATATATATACACACACACATTATATTCACTATATATATATTATGTGGACACCTGACCATCACATCTACACTATATGACCAAAAGTACGTCAACACCCCCCTCCCTCCGCCAAATTATTGAATTGTTGCTAATGCAACATTTTAGGCCTCATGCACAATGGGTATTTACCCATGGTGCTTGCAACCTGGGCAAGCTTAATGTAAATTCTGTGAGAGGATGACAGCTGCTGAGACTGGTTGGGGTTGGATGAGTGGTACACCGTGTGGTATGGCAGTATGCACCCTGGGCAAATACTGCCCCAAATGTTAGTGCTACTCGGTGCACTGTCCATCCCCATCCAGCCACTGCAACTGTCAGTCTCTCAGAGTTTTACAGGCTGCCACTGGTGTTGAAAGAGACACACAACATGGCCAAAAGTGTGTTGACACATGACCATCATGTTGACAAAAAGTATATGGACACCTCTCTGCATTGAGTTAAGGTGTTTGCAGTGAAAGGTACAGTATGCTAGAGCAGATGTTTTAGACGATTGTGCTCTTCCAACCTTACAGGAACAGTTTGGGGAAGGTCCTTAAAGTGTTTCAACATGACTGTGCCTCTGTGAACAAAGCCAGCTCTCTAAAGACATGATTTGATGACTTTGGTGTGGAGGGACTCGGTTGGCCTGTACAGAGCCCTCAATTCAACCCTATTGAACACTTCTGAAATGAACTAGAATGCCAGATGCGAATCAGGTCTTCTGATCTAACATCAGTACCTGACCTCGCAAATGTTCTTTTGGGCGAATGGACACAAATTACCACAGACACCCTCCAAAATCTCAAATTAATCCTTTCCAGAACTGTGAAGGCTGTTTTAGCCACAAGTGGGAGAATGGGGACAACTCCATTGCATTCCTCATGATTTTGGCATGGGATGTTCAACCAGCTCTGCAATCAGGTGTCCATAAACTTTTGACCATATAATGTATGTGATGTCAAAGGTTGTTATTAACAGATATCTACTCCACTCTGCTTTCTGTATATCCTTTGACACCTTTCAGCATGCTATAGTTCAACCCTGTAATAAGTTCATACTGCAGATACACATTTATAAAGAGATTAACAAGCCCTCCATAAACCATGCATTATATTTAGATCCCAACATTTGGATCTAAAAATAATATAATGCAGTTATTTTATATATCACAATCTGTCCTTGAAAATCTCTAGCAAGTTGGGTTTTTCACAGTTTGGAGACTCTGGAGATCCCGGAGTGCCACCTGTAAAAGGAATCCGGTGACAAATTAGCTGCTCAGATGGTTTCTACAAAAAAATCCAGCCACCGGCTTAAAAAAACGATACTGGGATGATGCCTGCAGGCATCATTTCGGTATACCACTTGAAACCCATAACATATATGTACATTAGCGGGTCTTCAAGTGGTCATAGGCCTGCCAGATCTGGTTGTAAGTTGGAAAAAGACGCCACTCTTCATATGACCAGAATTAATTATTATTATTACACAGTGTTTATATAACGCCAACAGTTTGCTCAGCGCTGTACATTGCAATGGGAGACAATACACGAGACAGTACAATAACAATACAATGCGATACACGAGGGGTTCGAGGGCCCTGCTCCTTGGCGCTTACAATCTAGGAGGGAGGGGATAGTGGTACGGGAGGAATAGCTGTGGGGGATGGAGTGGTAGGAAGAGTGGAGGAGCAGTAGCTGATGGATTGGGGTAGGGAGTTCCAGAGGATGGGGGAAGCCCTGGAGAAGGAGATGGAGACGGGCATGGGAGGAGGAGATCAGGGAACTAGAGAGTAGGAGGTCTTGTGTGGAGCAGAGAGTACGTTTTTGGTGGTATTTGGATATAAGGTCGGTGATGTAGTTTGGGGCAGTGTTATGGACAGCTTTGTACGTCAGTGTTAGCATTTTGAATTCTATCCGTTGGGTTTTATCCGTTGGGCAATCGGAAGCCAGTGGAGGGATTGGCAGAGGGGTGTGGCGGATACGGAGCGGTTAGTAAGGTGGATAAGTCTGGCCGCAGTATTCAGGATAGACTGAAGCGGGGATAGCTGTGGTGAGGTAGGCTGGTGAGGAGGGAGTTACAGTAGTCAAGTTGTGATATGATAAGGGAGTGAATGAGTTGCTTAGTAGTTTAGGAACGGACGTATTTTGGAGATGTTGCAGAGGTGGAGCCTGCATGAGTTTGTCAGCGATTGGACTTGGGGCAGATTAGAGTCTAGGATGACGCCAAATACTCTGACTTGCAGGGTGGGACTGATGGTGGCATTGTTGGTCGTGATGGAGAAGTCGGGGGGGGGGGGCGCGGGCTGGGGGGAAAACTAGGAGCTTGGTTTTGGAAAGGTTCAGTTTGAGGAAGTGGAGTGACATCCAATCCGATATGTCGTTCAGTAGGCTAGTGATTCGGGCGGAGACTGAAGGGGTGAGGCGTGGGGTAGAGAGTTAAAAGTAGAGAAGAGACGGCGAGGACTGGAGGAGAGGATATTGATGAGGGTCACAAAGTAGGCTTGCTTGGCAACGTGGAGGGAGGGAGTGTAGGTGAGGAAGGCAGATTTATATCAGGTGAACACTAGTTGGGATCTGGTTTTGCGCCATAGTCGCTCCAGTGCTCAACTGCGTCATTTGAGATTTTTAGTATGATCAGTCTGCCAGGGTTGAAGCAGTCGGGGTCTAATGCTTCGTGTGGTTAGAGACTCTAACAAGTCTAGAACGGTTGACAGCGAGTTGTTATAAGCGGTAGTGGCCAGGTCAGGGCAGGACAGGGGAAGGATACTGTCGTAAAGTTAATATTTCTGGATTAATAAAACAAAGTAAAAAATACACACCGAGGGCCTCTAGGAAGTTGGGTGGTGGGGATTTGGGCGCTAGGAGGGGTGTGAAGTCCATAATTTGGCTTTAAAAAAATGTATACATTTTATAGTTTAGAACTTTTTTTAAATACATCACGTGTTCTCAAGTTGGTGGAATTTGTTATATGTTGAAACTTAATTGATAGCTACCTCTTTCTAACCTGGTTTAAAAATGTTTTTCATATAGTGCATAGTCCCGGAGGGTTTACACCACAGTCCTAGAGTCTCCTTACTTTATAGATTGGAGTGTAAAAACCAAACCTTTTTTTAGTTTTTGAAGTCTTTTATTACGACATTACCCATTCAGCAAATAAATTGAAAAAAAAAAAACAGCTGGTGGCACTCCATTAAAATCCAACGTGAAGTAGCTTTTTTATCAAAACATGAGGACTCAGGTGACGCATTTGACCCAAAATTTGGGCTTACTCCTAATGATGAGGAACAGCAAGAAAGGTAAAGCATTTATACATCCATTAGACTGATAAATACCAACGTTTAAAAAGATGCATGTCTGTAATAATAATACAGCTTATATTATATCTCAAACACTATAATACAAGAGATACATGTTTATAATAATGATACATCTTATATTGAACCTTAAACAAAATAATGAAAGACTCCTCAATATATATTTGTTATTATCATTACATTTTTTTTGTATATTGCTATATTTTAAGGTGTATTTTTATTAGGATGTTAATTTTATATTGCAGGTTATAAACAACCTTTTTTGACCATGTACAGTGCCTTGAAAAAGTATTCATACCCCTTGAAATTTTCCACATTTTGTCATGTTACAACCAAAAACATAAATGTATTTTATTGGTATTTTATGTGGCACATAATTGTGAAGTGGAAGGAAAATGGTAAATGGTTTTCAAAATTGTTTACAAATACATATCTAAAAAATGTGGCATGTATTTGTATTCAGCCCACTTTACTCTGATACCCCTAACTAAAATCTAGAGGAACCAATTGCCTTCAGAAGTCACCTAATTAGCAAATATAGTCCATCTGTGTGTAATTGAATCTCAGTAAAAATACAGATGTTCTGTGAAGCCCTCAGAGGTTTGTTAGAGAACATTAGTGAACAATCAGCATCATGAAGGCCAAGGAACACACCAGATAGGTCAGGGATAACATTGTGGAGATGTTTAAAGCAGGGTAAGGTTATAAAAACATATAACCAAGCTTTGAGCATCTCACAGAGCACTGTTCAATCCATCATCTGAAAATGGAAAGAGTATGGCACAACTGCAAACCTACCAAGACATGGCCGTCCACTTAAATTGACAGGCCGGGCAAAGAGAGCATTAATCAGAGAAGCAGCCAAGAGGCCCATGGTAACTCTGGAGGAGCTGCAGAGATCCACAGCTCAGGTGGGAGAATCTGTCCACAGGACAACTATTAGTCATGCACTCCACAAATCTGGCCTTTATGGAAGAGTAGCAAGAAGAAAGTCATTGTTGAAAGAAAGCCATAAGCCGTATTGCAAGAAGCCAACATGTTGAAGAAGGGGCTCTGGTCAGATGAGATCAAAACGGAACTTTTTGGCCTAAATGTAAAATGGTATGTGTGGCGGAAAACTAACACTGCACATCATCCTGAACACACCTTACCCACCGTGAAACATGGTGATAGCAACATCATGTTGTGGGGATGATTTTCTTTAGCAGGGACAGGAAGCTGGTCAGAGTTGATGGGAAGATGGATGGAGACAAAATACAGGGCAATCTTAGAAGAAAGCCTGTTAGAGTCTGCAAAAGACTTGAGACTGGGGCAGAGGTTCACCTTCCAGAAGGACAATGACCCTAGACATACAACCAGAGCTACAATGGAATGGTTTAGATCAGGGGTCTCTAAACTTTATATACAGAGGGACAGTTTACTGTCCTTCAGACTTTATGGGGGCTGGATTGTGGACATTGGGAGTAGAAATGTCCCAGTATCAAAACATATTCATGTCCAGACCTAAATCCAATTGAGAATATGTGGCAAGACTTGAAAATTGCTGAGCAGAGACGCTCTACATCCAATCTGACAGAGCTTGAGCTATTTTGCAAAGAAGAATGGTCAAAAAAGACTTGCAGCTAGAATTACAGGGAAAGGTGGTTCTACAAAGTATTGATTCCGGGGGGGCTGAATACAAATGCACATCACACTTTTCACAGATAAAAATTGTAAAAAAAGATGTAACAAATTTTGAAAAGCATTTATAATTTTCCTTCCACTTCACAATTATGTGCCACTTTGTGTTGGTCTATCACATAAAATCCCAATAAAATACATTTATGTTTTTGGATGTAACATGACAAAATGTGAAAAATTTCAAGGGGTATGAATACTTTTGCAAGGTACCGTAGAGGTGGTAATCTGCTCCTCCTTGTGTCTATGATTAAGACTCATTTTCGGGTGTATCGCGTCAGTGGAGGAAGTCCCGGCTCAGCTTTATATTTATTTGTTTGGATCAAAGAGCTACTTCATATTGGATAATAAGGAAGTCCTGCTGGTGGAATTTTGGATTTATTTGTGGATTGAGGCATGGAACGAACCCTTGCTTGCCCATAGTACTGATTCATAGGAGAGGGGCCCAGTGAGAAGGGCTTAGGAGCAGTGCACATCAGTTTGTATGTTCAGTATCCCTCCATCAACCCTAGAGAATCTGTCCTGTAAAATTTGAATCTATGCTTCTTTAAGACTTTCAAGCCACCCATCCACCAGAAAGCTCTAGAACAACCTTACATATCTATGCCAGGGTTTGTACTGTTGTCTGTGTCCCTACTAGCGAGATTCATGATCTATATTTGTCCCAGTTACCATTATCATTAAGACTAGAAGGGTTATGTTATTCACTGCAAGAAAAATCACCAAGCGGGCATATTTGTTTTGGTGAAAACAAAGAGGAAATTCCCTTAATTTGGCAAAAATTGCTCTCACTTCCTGTTCTGTTTACAGTACAGGAAGTGAAGGGAAATCTCCCCCATGACACTTGAAACTGTTTCAGCTTCTCATATAGAATAAATAGATATGAATACCATTACAATGTCACATACAATACCAAGATGTGTTTTTCTTTCACTGACAAAATATAGACCCTGTTAAGGAGCACTGAAAAAACCATCAATAATTATCAATTATAACTGGCAGGTCTACTCCACAATCTAGAAATGGCATTGGGCTTAGATACATTGCTAAATGGCATTTAGCAATGTACCTAAAAAGAGAAAAAAGAGAAAAGTCTATTTTTTCTCACAGCAAGCAATCTGATTCTCTCAAGTAATTTTTATTTCATTGAACATATTGAAAAAAAATAGGAAAAAATGTGACTGGTCACTGTGAGAAACCATGAGCATCCTTTCATGTACACATTCACACACTGACTTATTTTAATATCCAGTAAAAACTTAAAGTGTAAATTCAGGCTTTTCCTTGCTCCAGCTTAAACTTGCTCCCACCCTCCCTTCTAACTATTATTCTAATTATCTTGTGAAAGAAAGATGCTTATACTTACCCATCCTGAGGGCTCTCCATTCCGGTCATGTGATCTCCCCACCAGGGGCGGACTGACAACTCATGGGGCCCCTGGGCAATAGGGGATCATGGGCCCTTGTAACCTTGCCCAAACTCAAAAAAGCCTATGAAAAAGGTACCAGGGGCATCTCATGGGGCCCCCTACTGACCCCGGGCCCTCGGGCAGGGCCCGAGTTTCCAAATGGTCTGTCCGCCCCTGTTCCCCACTGTCAGCTACAAGGGAGAGATGAGATTGCTGACAACGGCTGAAATGCCTTTGCGGTGATGTCACCCATAGGCTTGCTATGGGGCATCCATTGTGGGCTGTCCCTCCTCTTCGCTGAAGTTGTGTCAGGAGCGTGTAGCTGCTGGCTGATCTTGGTTTTGGCTTTGGTGATACATTCTCCCTGTGTGTCCATCTTCAAGGCGATTGATGTGGCCAATCTCTGGGTGGAAACCAAAACTGATTTAAGCCAGCCAAGCCTGCAGCCTCATGCATGTGATAGCGCTGGTTACACGTGCTCAAGCTCCCTGTTTGTCTGCTGTTTGGATTCCCTCGTTTACAACCTCAGATTGGATATCGACTTTTCTCTGAACTCTGCCTATATTTTGACTATGGATTTGACCCTGACTATTCTGAACCTTGCTTGCCTTGTACCTGGACTATCATTGAATCCCTCTGCCTGACTGCCAATTGCAAGTACCTGTTTGCTGTGCTCAGTTTGCTCCTGCCCCGGCATGTTGGCCAGGCACTATAGCACTGTGTTAAAAGTCCTGGGGGAACTGAGTACCGGTAAGCCTGCTTGCCTTAAGGGAAAGGGGGCAGCTACAGGTTAAGAACATAGCACCCAGCTATAGTGCCTGACCACCTGCGTTAGGGGTAAGCATGACAATTTGCCACTGGGAACTGATCATATGACTAGACTGGAGTGCCCTAAGAATAGGAAAGTACAGGCATCTTTGTTTTACAGGGTAGTTAGAAGGATGGTTGGAGCAGGTTTAAACTTCGTTATGAAAAGCCTGGACTTCCATTTTTAAGCCCTATTGAATTTTCAGTTTAACTATGCTATATTTATTTTAGGTGCATTAAAACGAAACGTGTGGAGTCTTACAGTTTTTGTTTTCTTTCGAAATAACCACAGCCTGAATAGAAAAGCCTGTCCCTTGCCAGGATGGTGCAGAAAGGACTTTTGGTCTGCGTGGAAGTAGTTCTTTCTCTAGGGAGTTCCATTGGAGCCAGTCTACTCCAATCGGCAAAGCTCATACTCCCTTGCTGATTGTAGAGCTATCTGACTTAGTGGGTATGTTAATTTAATATGTGATTTTTTTGTTATATTCTTTTGGAATATCTGATTCCTTTATCTTTATGATTGTTTGTTTTATTGCATGTCAACATTTTGAAGATCAGCACCTCTGTCCTGATGAAGCAGGTCCCATGAAATGCATTGACAGATCAACTATACATTTAGGCACTACAACTGTCATACTTTATATACATTTTATTTTGATTGATGCATTCCTTGATTTGGAACTTTTATTATTCAACAAATAAAACAATTGTACTGTTATGATTATATGCATATTTTGGTCTCCTGATGGTTCCATTAAAAATCTGCTTTTTTTTATATAATTTTGCTTCTAGTCTTTCTCTGTATCACACAGGCAGGGAGCAGGCCTTTCCATTTCCCTACAGACACCAAGCTGTAAGACCTTTGTTTTGATGCATCTGACATGTATTTAACTGAACTAAACACTTCCAGCCCAGTCCCGGCGACCCATTAACTAAGTCTTTATGTCCGGGGTTTGGAAAGGACTGCCCAATCATGTGACCACGGTGATTGGCTGACACTGTACTCACATGATCTGAAGCTGGTCCCGCTCAATCATTACTAATGACCAGAAGACGTCTACAACAGCACGGTCACTGTGTTACAAGCGCAGTGATCTTGCTCTCAGCACAGAAACCCTGCCTGTCCATGGATGCTTATGTGTGGTGTTTGAGCATTAAACCTGAATTACAGAAATTCAGCTCCTTTGTACAAAATGAAGGCACGCTATAAGGTAAGTCCAGCAAGGTGCATGACACCTCCTGGGATTAGCTCTATTTATATCTGACAGCTTTATGGTACTCCCAGAAGACAGCTATTGCTTTGTTTCCAGGAGAATGACATCCTTTTGAGCTCTGCATCTTGAATAGGAGAGTTGTTGCAGCTGCTATCCCCCCCCCCGCCCAATCACAGAAGCCTTAATATTATGTGAACACGTTCACAAAATAGAAAGGCTTCTGTGAATGGGCAGCAGACGGGAGGGGAGGACATAGCTGCTCAGTGTACTTCAGAGCAATAAACCTGTCAAATGTAAATAATAGAGATAAGCCCAGGAGATGACATGCAGCTCCTCGGACTTAACTCATAGCGTGCCTTGACTTTTTACAAAGTGGCTGAATTCCTGGAATTCAGCTTTAAAACCTTCCCTTTTTGCCACTGCATTTTGGTACGTGGGCAGCAAAAGGTTAAACTTCTGTTTCAGGTTTTAAAGCATTTGTATTAATGTCATCTCTGCTGTACATAAAAACTACAAGCAGTTACACACAAGCAAAGCAAGCAGCCACGTTCCAGGTCAGTTTACCATTCATGCTATTTAGCCAACTAATTCATTATCATGATAATATCACTGGACCTTAAGCTCTTCAGACGGTCATGAAACCTAAGGTTCCTTTCAACATACACTATATTGTATAAAAGTATTGGGGCGCCTACCTTTACGCACACATGAACTTTAATGGTATCCCAGTCTTAGTCCGTAGGGTTCAATATTGAGTTGGCCCGCCCTTTGCAGCTATAACAGCTTCAACTCTTCTGGGAAGGCCGTCCACAAGGTTTAGGAGGGTGTCTATGGGAAGGTTTGACCATTCTTCTAGAAGCACATTTGTGAGGTCAGGCACTGATGTCGGACGTGAAGGAATGGCTCGCAGTCTCCGCTCTAATTCATCCCAAAGGTGTTTTATCAGGTTGGGCTCAGGACTCTGTGCAGGCCAGTCAAGTTCCTCCACCCCAATCTCAGTCATCCATGTCTTTATGGACCTTGCTTTGTGCACTGGTGCGCAGTCATGTTGGAACAGGAAGGGGCCATCACCAAACTGTTCCCACAAAGTTGGGAGCATGAAATTGTCCAAAATGTCTTGGTATGCTGGTGCTTCACTGGAACTAGGGGACCAAGCCCAACCCCTGAAAAACAACCCCACACCATAATCCTCCCACCACCAAACTCTACACTTGGCACAATGCAGTCAGGCAAGTACCGTTCTCCTGGCAACTGCCAAACCCAGACACATTCATCAGATTGCCAGACAGAGAAGCATGATTTGTCACTCCAGAGAACACAACTCCACTGCTCTAGAGTCCAGTGGAGGCATCTTTTACACCACGGCATCCGATGCTTTGCATTGCACTTGGTGATGTAAAGCTTGGATGCAGCTTCTTGGCCATGGAAACCCATACCATGAAGCTCTCTACACACTGTTGTTGTGCTAACCTGAAGGTCACATGAAGTTTGGAAGTCTTTACCTATTGACTCTGCAGACAGTTGGTGACTTCTGCCCTCTGTGCGCATCAGCATGCACTGACCCCGCTCTGTCATTTTACGCTGCCTACCACTTCGTGGCTGAGTTGCTGTTCCCAGTTGCTTCCACTTTGTTATAATCCCACTAACAGTTGATCGTGGAATATTAAGCAGCCAGGAGATTTCACGGATGGACTTATTGCACAGGTGGCAACCTATCACGGTACCACGCTTGAATTCACTGAGCTCCTGAGAGCGACCCATTCTTTCACAAATGTTTGTAGAAGCAGACTGTATGCCTATGTGCTTGATCTTATAAACCTGTGGCCATGGAGGTGATTGGAACACCTGAATCCAATGATTTGGAGGTCTGGCCCAATACTTTTGGCAATATAGTGTATCTTCAATGTACAAAAGAAATGTGACTGCAATAACAGAGTTTGCCCGGAGCAACCAATCATAACCAAGCTGCTTTTTGTTTATTGTAAGTAAAAAAATGCACTGAATATTTTGACTGGCTACTGTAAGAAACAGACACTTTCGTTTTTAAGTATTTTTTATAAAATGGACCCATCAATACTTTTGGCTCTGCAGTGCCACTTTTGCCATAAAAGAAACAGATTGTCCACCATACAATCACGGCCATTATGTATGCCATACAAATTGGCCATGGGCCCTATATGTAGACAACAGAAGTGCCATAAAATGAACATTCAAGCAACAACTTGCAAATAATACAGAGAAATATGTTCCGACTACAAACATGCACTTATTTAGAGGTGACTTTTTTCTTTGCATTCTACTTGAGAATTTTAAATCACAGTTTATATGGTAGAGCTGTGAAGTGCAAATGTTTCCTAGCACCAAATGTTCAGAGATAGTAAAGATTGCTAGCCAAACCTCTCACGCCGAGAAAAACACAACGAAGAAAAAAAACAGAAACCAAATCAGGATATGGCTAATTTTATCAATGTACCATTTATGTCAAGTATTTTTTTCTCTATGAAAAGTGAAAGGTTAGATATAAAAAAAGTTCAATTCCTTTTATACAGAAACCAGCTTTATAAAAATATTAAAATCCTAAAAGCAATTTTAGGAAAAGCTATATATAATATTAACATTTCTCCTGTTCATAGGCACTAAAATGTAACATTTTTTGTCATAAGATTTACATATCCAAGTTTGAGGACCTCCTTGGTATATCTTGAGGACCTCTTCGGTATTAGAGCTTGGTGACCTGCTTGATTGGAAAGCCCTTGCTAAAATCTTTTCATACATGGTCCCAAGTCACTCAACATTCCTTAAAGGTCCTTAGTAGCAAAAATTTCCTTGCCAAATGGTTTCTCAAACAAAATTGCCCACCTAATGTCTTCCTCACTAAAAGGTCTTTCTCTTCCGATCCCACCTAAGCTGCCTCAAAAGATGATCCTCACTTTGTGATTCTATCTTACTAGTGGTTACTAGCTCAACAGCTTGACCACCAGGTCCTTTCTCATTTCCCTCACTGATAAAGCCTCTCCATCTTATGTAAACACATCACCACCACCCCAACCTTTTGGACCACTAAAGCCACATGGTCAAATCTTCTCCAACCTTCATGTGCCTCTTCAAAGCTCAGTTATTGGGTTAAAGGTGCGTTCTGTTAGAGAAAGCCAGTGCAATAAATTAGCGCTTTGCCTTCTTTGAGCTAAGTTCCTTTTTTCCCAGAATCCTATGCAGCTCTGGTGACATGTAGTATGGTTTGGATGCAGATCCGTTATTCCTCTCCAGGTCTTCGCCTGAAAGTGAAAGGGCAGTAGCAAGTGGCAGGAAAGAAAGAGAAAAGAAGTAGGAAAATGAGTAGAGTTTGTAGATCTAGACAGAAGCTTTGTGTATCACGTGACAGGTAACAGTTATTTAAAGACCAACTCCAGGTTTAGATACTGTATATATTTTTTTAAAATGGTTCTCCTGTGTCTCCTTTTAAAAAGTATTTTTTTTCAAGCACTTCACAATCCATCATTGCCTTCTGCATCCCGTTCAAGCATGAAAGACACTCAGAATCGTTCAACCAACTTCCCAGGCTGTCATGGACACACTCTTAGGGATTGAGTCATTAGACAAACTGGGCACACAAGAGAATGAAGACTGCAGAGAATGGGACACACACATCACACATGGCCACCAATGGCAAGAAAGAAGAGGAAGGACCACACTCATTACATGACCAACCAGAAGATGCTTGAAATTATGCATGTATTCTGGGACTTTTTTAAAAGTAGGTGCAGAAAAGGGGATTGACTCGAGGTTCAAAACTAACCTGGAGTTGACTTTAAATACTTACTAGATTTCAGATACAGATGGATAAATCTCTACAAATAAACCAAGTGTTGTAACTCTTAGCCAAGCCAGTGGAGATCATTCTATAAAACATATTGAATTACTTCATTTTTCATAATACATGTGTAAATCTTTCATAGCTTGCAAATAAAGTCTATGTATAGCCAATACTTTCTTTTTTAGTCTTTAATAGAGAAGTGATGTATTAGAGACCATGATAGTGTCCCCACTGAGGAACTCACCCTCTATATTTGTCCTGCTGATGAAAACTAGGGGTTGGAAATAAAATATTCTAGAGTTTTTATTAGAACAGGAATTGGTTTGAAATCTACCCATGGGGACAAATTTCTCTCACTTCCTGTTGTTTCTATACAGAAAACACAAAATAAACTGACAGTCGTTTTATTCCCTCTGCACTCTATCCAAACCTATAAAAAAAAGAGTATTGACTATGTACACAATGTAATAATTAACAGGGTTTGATGTAATACCTGTTAACAGAATTACAATTTATCTAACTGCCATTAGGACCCAAGAAGGTATTGCCTTCTTTTGGATCAACCTTGGGTTGATTTTATTCTACTTTGGATCAACCAAACTATGGTGCATGCACTACACAAAAATAGCTTTAAAGCGGTAGTAAACCATGAAAAAATAATTCTAAAAAATCTTCTCTCTGCAAGCTAAGAGCATAATGTGCTAGTAAACATTGCATACTAGCACATTATGAATGACTTACCTGAAAACAAAGCCCTCCAGTGGAGCACTGTCACGGCTCCCTGAGGCTTCCACCTTCTGTCTTCCTTCTGGGTTTGTGAGTTGCGGCTGATTGGCCGGGCCGTGAAGTCATCAGGGAGTTTGGGCCGTGGCACAGCTCTCTCAATGGATGGCAAACGCTTCTAAAGTAAATATCTCCTAAACGGCGCACGTTTAGGAGATATGTACAGTACCTACAGGTAAGCCTTATTAAAGGCTTACCTGTAGGTACAATCAGAGGCGTAGCTAGGATATTTTGTGCCCGGGGACGAACTATAAAATTGGCACCCCAGCCCCCCTCCCCGTTTAATCACATCAGTGACACCAATGATGGGGCACTAAGAAGACACCGGACCTGCGGACCTCTCTACCCCTCCTCTAGCAGCACCTCCTGGACTGGATCGTCATGGGACTGGGACACGGAGCCAGGTAAGACACAGCAGCCCGCTGCCCGCCCTTTTCTAAGTGTCCCTTCCGTTGTAAGCCTCATTTTGGCGCCCCTGTACCTTGGCGCCCGGGTACATATGTACCCCCCTGCCCCCCCCAGCTACGCCTCTGGGTAAAATATGCAAAAAGGAGTTTACTTGCACTTTAACCACTTGCCCTCCAGAGGATTTACCCTCTTTTTTGTGCTGCATTACTTTAATTGACAATGGCACAGTCATGCAACGCTGCACCCAAATTAAACGTACGTCCTTTTTTTCCCCACAAATAGAGCTTTCTTTTGGTGGTATTTGATCACCTCTGCATTTTTTTATTTTTTGCACTATAAACAAAAAAAGGCAGACAATTTTGAAAAATATTTATTTTTTACTTTTTCCTAATAGCCTTCCTAGCGGTCTGATTATTTCCATATTTCTGTGCTCAAAGAGGTACATTTTTTTGCATGGAAATATGTTGTTTTTTAATTGTAGGCCTGTAATTTTTAGGAATAACTCCCTGAAATCTGTCCAAACAAGAGTCTAGTAAACATCCCGGGTATGTTAAAATTTGAAACACGAAATCATAAATTATAATTTAATAAATAATCATAAAAATAATAATATAATAATAAATTTAATTCAATAATATAATCAAACCAAAAACACTGAAATTTGAAATATAGCGCCAAGTTCGCACATCACTGAACAAAGTCGCAAAATCGTTTTCAGTGTCTGATGACGAATTTCCCCCACAAATCATTATCACTCAATTCTGCAAGTAGTTCTAATTTACTATCGCTGTTCTCTAGCTGGTCTAAAACCACTTTTGACCTAAAGGGACGCTTTTTGGACGCCATGGACTTTTCTCAGTTTCCAGGCAGAAAGAACAGTAAAAATGCAGGCAGGGCGCAGGACAAAGCACTCGGGACAAAATGTATGTGAAATGGTTTGATACAGGAATGTTATACTATGTGATTTTAGTGTATTTAGTAAATGTCACTTTTTCACATTTTTAAATTTCCCGCCGTTCCATCTCCATACGTCCTGACGTCGCAGGGGACGGAACCCAGAAGACAGATGCCGGCATCCGCCGGAGGACATTGCTGGGGACACTGCAGGAGGGACATCGCAGGAGCGCAGGACATGGTAAGTGAAGAAGAGATTCCGGAGTAATGCTGCAGGGTAATCCTGAGTGTAGCTCGGGGTTACCGCTTGTGGTGCTGAAACTTTACCCCGAGCTACACTCGGGAATACCACCAGGGGGGTTAAACATGTCCAGTAAAAAAATTAAAAATCACATTTTGTCATAAATTTAGGCCAAAATGTATTTATTGTTTGTGTCTTACATGATCTTATTTATTGTTACAGTGATATTTTAAAAAATGTTATTTTAAAGCAAAGCCATAGGCAAAACTTTTTTTTGTGACTAGAGCAAGGGAGGGTTAAAACGGCTGTCAGATTTTTTTTCACCATCTGTGTCCCATTGTGGAGATTTCCCTTCACTTCCTATCCCATAGCCAATTCCTGCAAATTAAGGAAATTCCTTGGGGACCCCCAGGTCACAAGATTTCTCCTCTATTATTTTTCTGAGGCCAACCCAAAATTTGGAATTTTCTTTTACTTTCACTTTCAATGATAATGGTAATCAGGACAAATAGAGAGGGTCAATCTCTTTAAAGCGGAGCTCCCCCTGAATAATAGGGAAGTTCTGCTTTAAGGACTGGTCTCCAGCTCCCCATTAAAGATTGGCGGGGAGCGATGAGCGGGGGGGAATGGATACCCGAAATTGACATGTACCCGCTCCAACGTCCGCTGCATTCGCCTAGGCGATCAGAATCAGAAGTTGTCCTCCCTCCCCCTTCCTCGTAGTTTTCTGGGACACGTGAAATGTCCCAGAAGTCTTCAGGACCATTCAGAAAGTGCAGCACTACTTACGCATGCACAGTGGGCACCTGGCTGTGAAGCTACAAGCTGTCACAGCCGAGTGCCCACACTGAAGATGCTGGTGCCGGGAACACCAGGCAGCCAATCAAAAGGGCTGCGGGGAGGACACCGCGTGATCCTAGGTCAGGTGAGTAGCTGTTTTTTAAAATTCAGCAGCTACAGTTTTTGTAGCTGCTTACTAATTATTAGTGACTGGAACTCCGCTTTAATGGGGACAGAGATAGCAATACAAAATGACAGGGGTTCTAATCCCTCTCCACTCTATCTAAAACTAAAAAAGTTTTGCCTTAAGGTATACTTTAATTTATGAACATTTTAATAATTAGCTTTAAGTGGGCATGCCATTCACTCTAAAACCAAACAAGCTGCCGTAACCGAAAAACAAACATATATTGCAGTTTTTCAGTCTTTTGATGTGGTGGCTGCATTTGTTTTCTTTTTTTCAGGCTCTCTTTATTTTCACCTGGTGATTCTGCCATTTCCTGTCCTAGGGTGACCATACTCACTCACCCTTCTGTATCCGGACATCAGAAATAAAATAAGACCAAAGTACCCCACCCAGGGGCGGACTGACAACTCATGGGGCCCCCGGGCAATAGGGGATCATGGGGCCCCTGTGTCCTTGCCCAAACTCAAAAAAGCCTATGAAAAAGGTACCAGGGGCATCTCATGGGGCCTCCCACTGACCCCGGGCCCTCGGGCAGTGCCCGAGTTTCCAAATGGTCAGTCCGCCCCTGACCCCACCCCTTTTTCTAGTCTATTCAACATTACAGATTAGGATTACAGAACAATGTGTGGTTCTGTAATCCTAAAAGTTAACTAAAAACAATGTAACTGATAACAGTCAGCACAGACGGAGAGTGCAAGAAGCTTTCAGCACAGAAGGTTTCTGGCAGGATTAACAGTTTTTTTAAACTTATCAAGCAGATATAACAAAACAATTTCAATGGCATATTTAAAATGGACCAACATGAGAGAAGTTCATTGTTAGGCTTTAAATACACTTTAAGCAGGCATTACAAGGTGTCTATTACCTTTCTTCTTCAGAAGAGCCCCATTGTTGTCCCACCAGGGTTGACTTTCACTTTACTCTTGTAGGCTCCAATATTTGACTTGAGCCCTGCCCATACATGGTACCAAGTTCTGCCAATCCAGCAGACCCCTATCCAATGAAAATGCCTTACTTGCCATTGACACATTCTAAATGGATAGAGGGCTGACATCTGGTTGGGGCTTATCACTATGGCTGGGCAGGCTTAAGTCTCAAGTCGAGAAGTTGAAGCCTCCAATATGAATTGAAAGTAACCTCAAAGAAGACACATTGTTGTGCCTCATCCTTGGCAGAATTTTTACTTACCGAGTGAAGACAAGTTGACTTTATATTTTAAACTACATTTTGGTCTAAGATATTTTATAGAATAAGACCCACTGGCTGGGGATTCATTTGTTGCATACGAAGAAACAGCAAGAAAGTAGAACAACGAAAATACAAATACGGACAAGAAAGCAGAAACAGGCAGCGCAAAAAAGCTATCGAGAACTGGTGGGCTGACTCCATACTATGCTCCTTCCATGAGATTTTACTGGAACATCAATATGATCACAATTTGTGAATCCACAAACATCTATACAATTTATGAAATTTTATATGCAATGAAAATAGCAATTTCTAATTGCTCCATCCTTGCTGGAGTATAAGGAAGATAAGGAAGAGAAATAATGTTTTATATACAGAGCAACTATATGGACTTATAGTGCAGACTCTAATGTCATATAGTGCAAACTACATCACAGTGAAAGCAGACATGAAATACTAACAGCCAAGTCCATTACTCTGCTTTTAGATACTTATAACCTGGAAGTCACATTGTAATTTCTAGCAGAAAGCGAGCTTTAAAACAAGCCCTCACTGACCTCAGTAGCTGCAGGCACTGTGGAACAGTTCACATCAAAAGCACTGAAGTGGTCCGAGGTCTTTCCCACATCAGCTCAGCATCCCCTGTTGCCCATTCCCAGCAATGACTCAGCTGTTCAGCTACCTCTTCTCTCCAATCAAACTGGTGAATCAACAGCTCAGCTCACCCTGCTTCCCTCCAAGCACTTACCCAGTAGCTCAGCTCACCCTGCTTCCTTCCAAGCACTTACCCAGTAGCTCAGCTTACCCTGCTTCCCTTCAAGCACTTACCCAGTAGCTCAGCTCACCCTGCTTGCCTCCAAGCACTTACCCAGTAGCTCAGCTTACCCTGCTTCCCTTCAAGCACTTACCCAGTAGCTCAGCTTACCCTGCTTCCCTCCAAGCACTTACCCAGTAGCTCAGCTCACCCTGCTTCCCACCAAGCACTTACCCAGTAGCTCAAGTCACCCTGCTTCCCTCCAAGCACTTACCCAGTAGCTCAGCTTACCCTGCTTCCCTCCAAGCACTTACCCAGTAGCTCAGCTCACCCTGCTTCCCACCAAGCACTTACCCAGTAGCTCAAGTCACCCTGCTTCCCTCCAAGCACTTACCCAGTAGCTCAGCTCACCCTGCTTCCCACCAAGCACTTACCCAGTAGCTCAAGTCACCCTGCTTCCCACCAAGCACTTACCCAGTAGCTCAGCTCACCCTGCTTCTAACCAAGCACTTACCCAGTAGCTCAGCTCACCCTGCTTCCCTCCAAGCACTTACCCAGTAGATCAGCTCACCCTGCTTCCCTCCAAGCACTTACCCAGTAGATCAGCTCACCCTGCTTCCCTCCAAGCACTTACCCAGTAGCTCAGCTTGCCCTGCTGAGACTCAGCTTATTCTGCTCCCCTCCCAGCAGCAACTCAGCAACCCAGCTCACCCTGTTTCCCTCTCAGCAGTAAAATAGCAGCTCAGCTCTCCTCACTCCCTCTCTTGCTCTTCCTCTCAACTTTGACTTAGGATCATTTCAGTCTTCGAGGGAGTTACAGTAAGCTTGTTCCAAGCCTAGCTGCAAAATTTCTTTTGTCAGAAAGTCGGAAATTATCAAAATCTGCTGACGGTACTTTGCGTGGGGTGATGGGTTTCCCTTATAAATTGTAATACTTACAAAAACACAGGAAAAGTGTGTCGACACACATGGCATAGACGCTGAAGAATCCATGTGCGATTAGGTAAGATCCAATAATCACTGTCTGCAGGGAAGGAAAATAAATGATATCACAATGACAATTTACTATAACAGAATGATCTCTATCACTTTACAGCAGTGGAATTAAAATATACTGAAGTGTAAGTATTGCTCAAACCTGTACAATGCAAATCTAAAGTGTTTGTTTGTGCATTAGAACGCAGTCATACTGAGTGCGACTTGCAAATCGCATGCCAAGTCACACCCTATTGTCCGCAATTACAGCGGAGCAAGTCAGAACTGCACACACTACTTTTGGTGCGATTTGCATAGACATCGGTGTCAGATATCTTGCAAATCGCACCTCAAATTGGCATGACATCCGACTTTGAAATCGTGTGACTTCACTGTAAATAGGGAGTCGGGATCGGTGTGACCGGGGTGTAGGGATACATTTTAAAATCTAAGGCTAGGTTCACATACAGTCAGGTCCATAAATATTGGGACATCTACACAATTCTAACATTTTTGGCTCTATACACCACCACAATGGATTTGAAATGAAACGAACAAGATGTGCTTTAACTGCAGACTGTCAGCTTTAATTTGAGGGTATTTACATCCAAATCAGGTGAACGGTGTAGGAATTACAACAGTTTGCATATGTGCCTCCCACTTGTTAAGGGACCAAAAGTAATGGGACAGAATAATAATCATAAATCAAACTTTCACTTTTTAATACTTGGTTGCAAATCCTTTGCAGTCAATTACAGCCTGAAGTTTGGAACGCTTAGACATCACCAGACGCTGGGTTTCATCCCTGGTGATGCTCTGCCAGGCCTCTACTGCAACTGTCTTCAGTTCCTGCTTGTTCTTGGGGCATTTTCCCTTCAGTTTTGTCTTCAGCAAGTGAAATGCATGCTAAATCGGATTCAGGTCAGGTGATTGACTTGGCCATTGCATAACATTCCACTTCTTTCCCTTAAAAAACTCTTTGGTTGCTTTTGCAGTATGCTTTGGGTCATTGTCCATCTGCACTGTGAAGTGGCGTCCAATGGGTTCTGAAGCATTTGGCTGAATATGAGCAGATAATATTCCCGAAACACTTCACAATTCATCCTGCTGCTTTTGTCAGCAGTCACATCATCAATAAATACAAGAGAAGCAGTTCCATTGGCAGCCATACATGCCCACGCCGTGACACTACCACCACCATGCTTCACTGATGAGGTGGTATGCTTAGGATCATGAGCAGTTCCTTTCCTTCTCCATACTCTTCTCTTCCCATCACTCTGGTATAAGTTGATCTTGGCCTCATCTGTCTATAGGATATTGTTCCAGAACTGTGAAGGCTTTTTTAGATGTCGTTTGGCAAACTCTAATCTGGCTTTCCTGTTTTTGAGGCTCACCAATGGTTTACATCTTGTGGTGAACCCTCTGTATTCACTCTGGTGAAGTCTTCTCTTGATTGTTGACTTTGACACACATACACCTACCTCCTGGAGAGTGTTTTTGATCTGGCCAACTGTTGTGAAGGGTGTTTTCTTCACCAGGGAAAGAATTCTTCGGTCATCCACCACAGTTGTTTTCCGTGGTCTTTCGGGTGTTTTGGTGTTGCTGAGCTCACCGGTGTGTTCCTTCTTTTTAAGAATGTTCCAAACAGTTGTTTTGGCCACGCCTAATGTTTTTGCTATCTCTCTGATGGGTTTGTTTTGTTTTTTCAGCCTAATGATGGCTTGCTTCACTGATAGTGACAGCTCTTTGGATCTCATCTTGAGAGTTGACAGCAACAGATTCCAAATGCAAATAGCACACTTGAAATGAACTCTGGACCTTTTATCTGCTCATTGTAATTGGGATAATGAAGGAATAACACACACCTGGCCATGGAACAGCTGAGAAGCCAATTGTCCCATTACTTTTGGTCCATTAACAAGTGGGAGGCACATATGCAAACTGTTGTAATTCCTACACCGTTCACCTGATTTGGATGTAAATACCCTCAAATAAAAGCTGACAGTCTGCAGTTAACGCGCATCTTGTTTGTTTCATTTCAAATCCATTGTGGTAATGTACAGAGCCAAAAATGTTAGAATTGTGTCGATGTCCCAATATTTATGGACCTGACTGTATGTGTGGGTGGTGCTGCTGCGGATCTGCACAAAAATCTGTGCTACCGCACCACCCGTACAGAGGAATGTGGACCAGCGGGTGGGTGCCATTAATTCTAATAGCACGCTGCCCGCACTGAAAATTGCAACCGTACTGGGAACCGAGGTTTCCGTGCGGGCTTCGTTTTCAGAAGAAGTGCAGGGACTTCTTCCCTGCATGTCCTGAGGCACTGGAGTCCATTCAAATGAATGGGCTCTCGTGCCCACGCAAAACGTGGACAGCAGGAACGTGGATCTGTGAACCAAGGGTAAGAGATAAAAAGGTGTCTGTGTTACCCTTAATTACCAATTAAAACTTGTCTTTTGCTAACATTAAAAAGAAATCTGGAATCTGATTGGTTGCTGTGGAGAACATGTTCAGTTGCTTCCTCTACTGTTTAATTTTGAAGACTATATTGTCTCAGTGATGGAGTCTCAGCATCACATATAGACATTAGCAAGAGTAGCATGCAAGCAAATGCAGTCTGCCTAGGAACACCCACTCCTCCAGGTTGATACCCACCCATCAAGGCATTTTTTTATATTTGCATGACCCTTCCCAAAAGCCAACCCACTGCTGAGGGCTCTTGAGAAGAGTACTGAGGCAGGGTGCTGTGATGTTTTCAGGACTGAATAGAGTTAGGCTGAAGCTGCTGACATGTTTCACCCCACCCACGGGTCTTAATCATGGGCATGGGTGGGGTAAAACATGTCAGGGAGCATGGACTGAATGGAGTTAGGCTGAGGCTGCTGACATGTTTCACCCCACCCACGGGTCTTAGTCATGGGCATGGGTGGGGTAAAACATGTCATGGAGCGAGGACTGAATGGAGTTAGGCTGAGGCTGCTATAACCTATTACACTCTGGTCTTGCATGGTGTGCGGTGGCTGAGATTTCTCTTTTTTTTCTGTGGATCAGTACAAGTCTGTTGTATATGTACTCTGCATGTCGGCATCATCAATAAATTGTCTTTTTTTTTTCACACTTCACACATGGATATCATCAAAAACTCTAGCTGTACCCAACCAACTTTCTAAAAATGATTTATCAGGATCTACCAGTCTTTCCTACAGTCTGTGCATGTATCAGATGATGCCACAGGGAATAACGGGAGCCTATGTCTCTAGCTCATGACAAGCACAGCCACTGTTCTCTATGGCATCTTACAACACGATTTCCATAGATCAGGAGTACTGAAGGAAAGTCATCTCTGGGAAGGATAGGAAACTAAACTAGATCCACGGATCATTCCTTATGTGATTCTGTCTAGAGAAGGTGTAGAGAAGAGCAAGATCTGCAGAGTGCTTCTGTACCTATTAAAGTGACTTACCAAGAGTGGCACCCAGTAGTAATTCAAAGAAGGAGCTTCATCAGAAATGTAAGGTATTCGTCTTGTGAAAAAGAAGAAAGCCAGGACTCCTGAAAATACATAAAAATAGAAAAAAAGCCTAATAAAAGAAATAATCACCTGATATATTAAATGCAGAGCAAAGGGCAAGCAGCAACTTTTGTTACAGCAGAACTCCAGACAGACGAAATTCCTATCAATCCAAATACCTTAATTGCAGAAATTCTCAGGATTTTATTATATCCTGTATATTTAGAAATATGAACCTACAAGCGGGTGCTCTACTGTCCTTTTACCTGAATAGAGCAGAGCTTTCACATCCCTCCCCACCCAAGCCAGAAGACTGTGGGGCAGCACAGTGGATAAGTGGTTAGCACTTCTGCCTGGCAGCACTAGGGCCATTTGTTCGAATTCTAACCAAGCCACTACCTGCCTGGAGTTTGCATGTTCTCCCTGTGGCTGCATGGGTTTCCTCCGGGTACTCCGGTTTCCTCCCACACTCCAAAGACATGCTGGTAGGTTAGTTGGCTCCTTTATTGTTATTGGTTAAAAATGATTATTCTACCATTAAAACGTAAGGTACTTTTATAATTCGCATAGCATAACATTCTTTCCTAACATATACCAATTGAAATATACAATCCTTCACACAATACCCTGATTGCACCACCACACCCTTCAGCATAATATACGTATATCTAAGAAAGTTTATTGCCCACTGATATTTTACATGCTGGTCACATGGTGGGTCCAGGCAGACTGTCGACATGTTCCGTGGATCACTGAACTCACTTCGTCATGAACCATGAAGAACCTCTGCAAACCAGACCACAGTGACCCCTGCTTCTGTGCTCAGTGGTCTATGGAGAGTTCACACTGGAGCAAACTGTACCAGACCACAAGTGAACCGTGCCCGGGACCTCATCTTCCAAGTGGTCCCAGGTATGGCATGCTTGACTGTTCCCAGGCACAGTTTGAGGCAATCACCTTATACAAATGAACCAGACCAAGGGGGTGAACGGTAACAGGGCACTGTTAAAGCCTGAGAGCACCCTTAGTTGGGAAGGGGCAGTAGACTGATAACCATTACTGTTGAGTGGGTTCTTTGTGCCCTTACAATCCCCCTTGCCTGATGCCTTAGACATCTTGCTGCTCTAGCTACAAAAAAAGAGGACATTTTTTCATAAAGCTCGGTCCCTCGTGTCATGGGATTATTTTGGTTGAAACTAAAATGTTCTATTAGAAGCCACTTTCTGAAACAGAGAAGAAAAGCGCCTCTAAGCGCAGTATCCAAAGCAAATTTATTAAAACCCAAAATCAGGCCACTCACATTTAAAAGAAGTTAACAGCCTCATCCCTATGTGGGGAAAGCCGGTTGGTTGTACTCTAATTTATTTTATATTGTAATAATATGTTTTACATGTTTCTATAAGAGTTTTTAAGTTGTAATTGTTCTGCTAGATCTAGTAGTCCTCCATTCCAACAGTACCACCCCCTTCGTTCACTGTGTGGATATTTTAAGATGGCTCCTATGTATACCCTTTATGCTTGAGAACAGAGTGGTTGCCTGTGTGAAGCATCGCACATGCTTTGAAACGTGTCGCATTGCATTGTGGACCGGAGTGACGTCACAACGCCTACGCCGCACTCCACAGTGCGCCCCACCTACACCGATGGAATGATTGGCTGGCTCTCTCTTCCCATTCGGAGGCATGTTCAGCGCTAATGGCGTTTTGCTAGACTCCCTCGGCTTTCCCCACATACAGATGATCCTCCTAACTTCTTTTAAATGTGAGTGACCTGACTTTGGGTTTAAAAAATTTGCTTTGGATGCTGCACTTGGAGGTGCTTTTGTTCTCTGTCTCATTTATACCATAGAGTCCGCTACAGCTCCTGGATCAGCTTGCCCTAAGTGTTGTCCACCCATAGACTATTGTATTCATCCACACTGGATCCTATGCAGTTGGAGTTTCTTTGCGCTCTGCTTTTCCCCTATTTTTAGAAGCCACTTTCTGCCTACTATATACTGTATACAGGAGCAGATGTGCTGGATTCAACACATCAATAGATAGTGATGGAAGGAGGTCAATATAATTCAGATAGAGCCCAATGGTTCCATTAAAGTGCTTCTAAAGTCAGAAGGTTTTTACCTTAATGCATTAGGGTACAAAACCTTCTGTGTGCAGCTCTCCCCCCTCCAGCTCCCCATATACTTACCTGAGCCCCATCTTGATCCATCGCTGGGCATGAGAGCAGGATCGCTCCTTCTTTCTCTCCCTTCACTGACTCAGACACAGCAGCGGGAGCCATTGGCTGCTGCTGTCAATCACAGCCAATGAGCAGAGAGCAGGGGGCAGGCCCCAGTCACACTGTGTGTTTCAATGGACACACAGACTGTGGCACAGGAGTGAACCCGCATGAGTGCCCCCGTAGCACACCACTTAGTGGAGAAGCCAGAGCCTACAGGGTACCCAAGAAAAGGAGGATCGGGGACACTCTGTGAAAAACTATAGCACAGAGCTGGTAAGTATAACATGTTTGTTTGTGTGTTTTTTTTTTCTAAACGTGTCCCTTTACAATCACGTTAAGGTTGCTCAAACAGGGTAACCCTGAAATGATGGGCCTAAAGGTTTGTAATTCAGATACAAAAAGTCCAATAAGAAAACATGCATATATATGGAAGGAGCACCAGACCAAAAGATAAAATAGTCCAATTTAATTTATTGGTATTGTATTAAAAGACAGTTTAGTACAATACCAATCAATAAAATTGGACTCTTATCTTTTGGTCTGGCACTTCTTCCATGTATGCACATTTTTTCTGGTATACTGCTGGGGTACCCACCAGAAGGTAGCCTTGTCTATTGTGAGCAGCCTAACCTAAGCCAGTGGGCTCTTCAAATGTTTTTGCCCCCTCGCTACTTCGTATAAACTAATCTTAAAGTCTCAACGCTTCTTGCATGCCCTTTATTTTTTCATTGGAAAAAGTCCAAAAAGAGTGCCAAAAGAGATTCTGAAATCTTTTCGTAATGATTGTCAAATACAAGACAACACAAAACAGCACAATTCAGGGGTGCAAAAGGTCTTCCCCTTCTTCAGGGCTCAAATGTTGTGTATACTTGGAGAGTTTTAAAATGGCACAATCACCAAAGTGAATTGATTAATAGTACGCTCTGCTGCTATTTTGCTTCTGGACAATCAAAAATTATTCATGGTGTGAGTGGGAGATCAATATCCACCACTGCTCCAGGAAGTTCCCTCAGAAAAGGGCCCTCTTCCATTGATGGTCAGTGTAGAAGAGACCCCTCACGTTGATGTCAGTTCAAAATTGCCCCCATACTTTGATGGTTAGTGTACGTGGAAATCAAGATCCACCATTGCTCAAAGAAGTTCCCTCAAAAAAAGTGCCCTCTTGCATTGATGGCCAGTGTAGAAGGGACCCCTCACATTGGATGTCAGTCCAAAATTGCCCCCATACTTTGATGATTGGTGTAGGTGGGAGATCAAGATCCATCACAGCTCAAAGAAGTTCCCCCACAAAAAGGGCATCTTCTATTGATGGTCAGCATAGAAGGGACCTCTTACAATGATAGTCATTATAATTGTGGCCCTTGCTTTGGATGTCATTGGGAAAGTGCCTTGATGGTTGGTGTAGGTGGGAGGTCAAGATCCACCAATGCTCAAAGAAGTTCCCTCACAAAAAGGGCCCTCCTCCATTGATGGTCAGCATAGAAGGGATATCTTACAATAATAGCCATTACAATCATGACCCCTTGCTGTGGATGTCATTGGGAAAGTGCTTTGATGGTTGCTGTGGGTAGGAGGTCAAGATCCACCATTGCTCAAGGAAGTTCCCTTGAAAAGTGCCCCCAAAAGTTTATTTTGGTGATTCTGCCACTTTGAGTCCCTCCTAGTACATGCACCACTTAAAGGAGAAGTATGGCCAAAGCTCTTTTTGGCCATATTTCTCCTGTGGGTCACAGAAGTGCACTTACTTCTGCTCTCCTGACCCAAATTCATCCAGAAACAAGCTAAAGCCCTCTGTGGGCAGACATCACAGAAAAGCACACATTTTCTCACCTGTAAAGACAGGTCTGTTGTTTGCTAAAATATACAGCAATCACTTACCGACAGACCCTGCAACAAGAACTTTGCCAAGGAAAAGCAAAAAATCTGTGACTTTATCCAGAACAGCAACTCTGCGGAAGTAAAGATGACACCAAGTGAATCCAAATGACACTGCAATGCTTAGAGGTATATGTGAGACATTTATAGCTGGCACTATGCTCGAGGTCATAGGTACTTCGGTTGGAGACATCCATTGTTTTTCCACTTACAGGAGAACTCCAGCCAAAAACAAGATAAATTGAATAGCCAATTAAAAGAAAAAAAAACAGTCTGGAAATTTCCCCCATAGTACTACCACTTTCACTAGATGTCCTCTGTTGGATGGCCAGCATCACTCAACCCACTTCTTCAGAGCCCAGGTCATCCAGGACCTGCCCCTGCATGTGACTGGAAGAAGCAGCACAGTGATGAGTTTCTCTCTGCCTTCACCTCCTATCAGCATGCTTCTTGTCAGCACATGAACTGATTGGCTCCTTGTGATGCTTCTTTCTCTTACAATCCCACCCTGCAGTACGAGGACTGCAAGAGGTTGATACCAGGTCACATTTATTCACTGTTATTATTATTATTTTAAAAGAAATAAACCCTCCCATCATTTTCAGCCAAGTTTGATCTTCAACTGCCATGTTGCTATACATGTGATCAGTTATGACATCAGCCAGTTGATGATGGGTGATTGCTCCCGTGCTATTAAATATCAATCTAATACGATTGCCAACACACAGTTTTATGTCCTATAGGGACATACAATGAAAATATAAAATATATACAAGTGTGGCGCTCGAGTTCTAAAATACACCTTCCCCAAGTGCATTACAAAATTTGTATAAAACCGTGTAAATGAACGAAAGAAATTTAAATCTTCTAAAACTACCTAAGGTGAAAAATAAATCATATGTACTACAATACACCTCCCTCTTACAGGTTGCTAAATATTCTGATAAATTCCAAATTATCTCCCCAATGTGTGTTTTTTCTTGCATCATAAGTAGTTTTGGAGGATTATATTTTATTTTGTTAATTTACACATTTTTAAATTAATTTTTGTAATGCATTTAGGAAAGATGTACTGTAGTACATGGGCACCACACTAGCATATATTTATTACCAGCCTTTTGATGGTTTGACAGTTTGGTTGAAAGCACAAGCCAATGTGACAGTTACATTCCCGCTGCGTGAATCTGTAAGGGCTCTTTCACACGGACGTTCCGATCGGGTCCGCCTGCCCATCTTCAGGCTCTGAGGAAGAGGCAAGTCCTCGAAACGCGTCATCCTTTTGGATGTCTATACTCCCTATTGAGGACTGTTACTCAGCGCGGTGTTGACCCAGCTGTCCTTTATGATGTGCCTTAACTATATTGTCGTTTGTGAGTACAACACATATTTTATTTTTTATTAAACATTTTTTATGGTAATGCACTAGGCCTGTGCACCCTCTGTTTTTTCTTTCCTCATTCTGCCCATTTTCAGGATCGGAACCTTTATTCTCTTCTATGGAGCAGCGGGTGTACACGGACATATGTCCGTATACACCCGCCGACATCCGATCCGCCAAAAAGGGGCGGATGGCGATCCAATTTCCCTTCCATCCGTCGGATCAGATGAAAACGAACAGGCGGTCCGTTTTCATCTGACCGCCCATTGAGGAAAGTGAGCAGCTCTGTGTCTGCTCTGCAGCAGCATCTGTTATCCACTTGCTCAGCGGGGATCAGCGGAGAGATACCCCCAGTGAGCAAGAGGATCCACTCCGTGTGAAAGGACCCTTAAATTGATGGGTTTAGTTCCACTTTAATAATAATCATCATTTTAAGAATAATAGTTGCCAATCTGGAAATTTTCAATTGCTTTTGTAGGCTTCCAAAACCTGCAGCACATCAGCGATTGTGGAACTACAAGTCCCAGCAGGTGCTGCCTGATGCTGTCTGGGACATGTCGTTCCTGAACTACTGGACATATAGGTAATGTTCAATCCAGATTAAGAGTAAGTTCACATCTGTGCGGGTCATGCGTCAGTGTTTTGCGCAGACATAGCAGTCCATGAATTTGAAAGCAGGAAAAAAGAATTGAAAAAAGTACCCAACCCTTTTTTAACCTCCCTAGCGGTATGATTATTTCTGATTTTTGGTGCTGAAAGCGGTACCATTATTTTGCATGGAAATATGTAGTTTTTTTATTGTAGGCTGTAATTTTTAGGAATAACTCACTGAAATCTGTCCGAACAAGAGTCTATTAAACATCCCGGGTATGATAAAATTTGAAACGCGAAATCATAAATTATAATTTAATAAATAATCATAAAAAATAATAATATAATAATATTACATTTAGTTCAATAATATAATCAAACCAAAAACACTGAAATTTGAAATATAGCGCCAAGTTCACACATCGCTGAGCAAAGTCGCAAAATTGTTTTCAGTGTCTGATGATGAATTTCCCCCACGAATCATTATCACTCAATTCTGCAAGTAGTTCTGATTTACTATCGCTGTTCTCTAGCTGATCTAAACCAGCTTTTGACCTAAAGGGACACTTTTTGGACGTCATGGACTTTTCTAAGTTTCCAGGCAGAAAGAACAGTAATAATGCAGACAGGGGACAGGACAGAGCACTCGGGACAAAATGTATGTGAAATGGTTTGAAACAGCAATGTTTTACTATGTAAAATCGTTTTGAAAAAAATGACATTTTTTTAAAATTTTCAAATTTCCCGCCGCCGCCAGAGCCCGTACGTCCCGACGTCACAGGGACCGGAACACAGAAGCCGGATGCCGGCATCAGCCGGAGGAGATGGCCGGGGACGCTGCAGGGGACACATTGCGGGAGCGAAGGACAAGGTAAGCTCTGCAGGGACTCCCTATGCAGCGCCGCATGGTAAGCCCGTGTGTAGCTCTTACCGCTTTTGGTACTGACATTTTACCCCGAGCTACACTCGGGAATACCGCCTGGGGGGTTAGAAGAACAGCTGCACAGTTTCTATCATGGGAACGCACACCAGGTTTTCTGATGCGTGGAGGTGCCATCAAGAATGAATGATTGTATGCCAACGAGCAGCGTGCTCTGCCTGTGGGTTGGGAACTTGCGCAATTATACACGTGTTCCCGACCTGCACATGTGTGATCCTAGGCTTAACAGATATTTCCTTTTCTAATGTAATCAAATGCTTTTATGAATACAATGCTATTACACGACGCACAACTTACCGCACAACATTCCTCATCAATAAGAAAAACGCATCTCTCGCTGATGTGCAGAAGTTTTTTCCATAAATAGCAATCTGCAAGACACAGAGAAGATCTGACCGTCACCCAGAGACATCCCAATACTAAAAGTCTATAGGACAAATGTCATCAGGCCTGACCTGTGGCTAGGACATAGGACAGAAACATTTTGGGGCTGCTTGACTGCTCTGTTTCTCATTACTTTTTAAATTGTATCTAAACCAAAAAATATGCTTTTCAAATATTGCCACTTAGATGTGGTGGCTGCATTAGCTTTCCTATTTTAGGCCCTTTCCTTCATTTTCACCTGGTGATCCAGCCCATAACACAGTTCCTGTCTTAGGGTGCACACAGGGGTGTATTTACCACAATGCAAACAAGGCATTTTTCAGGGGGGCAGCAGCACATTTCAGGGGGGCAGCGGCATTTTTGCAGGGGGGGACATCGCCCCCCAAAAGGAAGTGATGGAAGAAGGGACACACGCAGCATGGGGACCGGGTGGGATCTGAGAGAGGCTGCTGGCTGTTTGTTGGTGTATGTAGAGCCTGACTCTTGTTCCCAGAGCTATGAAGGTGAGTGTCTTCTCTCTCGCAGGGTCAGGGGGGCGTTGCCAGTGTATGGGGGGTGGTGGTAGTGGAAGACTCTCTCGGGTGGTAGTGGGTGCTGGGATGTTGTTAGTCAATGTCAGGCTCTCTTCATGGGGGTGGGGGGTGCTGCTTGGTGTCAGGATCTCTCTATGGGGGGGGGGGACAATTTTTTTGTTGCCTAGGGCAGCATGACACCTAAATACACCACTGGGTGCACACTTACTCACTGTGCTGTGTGAAGGAGCAGCATTGTCACCCTAGGTTGCTCTCCTGATTTGGACTACAAAACACCCCTGCCCCTCTCCTTATCTCCATTACATAGAGGGGAGGAGGTTTTGTAGCTCACAGAAGATAGCTGGGAAAGCTGATCACATTGTAAGCGAGTTTTTCTGTACTTAGCCTTAAAGTGGTTCTAAAGGCTCAACATTTTCTACCTTTATGCATTCTATACATAAAGGTAAACAAACCTTTGTGTGTAGCAGCCCCCCCATCCTTTATCTGAGCCCTGGTTCTCCAGGGACTCTCACTCCTGATTGGCTGAGGCAGCAGCAGGAGCCATTGGTTCCCGCTGCTGTAAATCACAGCCAGTGAGCCAATCAGGAGAGGGAGGGGCGGGGCCGAGCCGCAGCTCTATGTGTGAATGGACGCATGGAGAAGCGGATGCCCCCCTAGCAAGCTGCTTGCTGTGGGGGCACCCAACAAGCAGGAGAGGCCAGGAACGCCGGCAGGGGACCCAAGAAAAGGAGGATCCAGGCTGCTCTGTGCAAAACCACTGCACACATCAGGTAAGTATAGACATGTTTTTTATTTAAAAAAAAAAAAAAGACTTTAGTATCACTTTAAAGAAAATGAATGCAATCAACTCATCTAAGGACTGCTATGATGCAATACACAACATTTTTCTTCTGTATAAATATTTTTTTTCATAACTTTCCTATAAAATATTTTTAAAATACTATATTAAATGACACCAAACCCTAGTTCAAAATAAAATTCTATTCAAGTATGTATTAATTCAGAAATGTTCCTTCTATTGCATTCAGCCTCCTCCAAATCTCCAAATCCCTTTTCTTTGCTGCTGTAATCTGATTTTCTGTTAGAAGGTGGGTACAGTCATTCTCCATGGTCCCGCTGTACGTAGTAGTAGCCACTCTCTCAAGATGGACTATAGACTATGGGAAATGAGGACATTACAAGGAGGCAGAAAACCACAGTAAGAAACAATTTCATGGAAAATAGATTGGAGTACCATTATGTAGTGGATGTGTATGGATTATTTTTGGATAATAAGGATACTGTTTAGTGTCACTTTAACACTGTAAGATACATTAAAGCGGAGCTCCGGGCTCCCACGAAAAAATCCTGTAGCTGCTGACTTTTAATATGAGGACACTTACCTGTCCAGGGATCCAGCGATGTCCTCACCTGATCCACTTCTTCAATTGGCTTTGGGTGCAGGAGCTGGCCTCTTAAGTAAGGGTTTCCTACTGCGCATGCACAAGGCGTGCTGTGCATTGTGAATGGTCTAGCAGTCTTCTGGGACTTGCAAAGTGTCCCAGAAGGCTGCAGGAGAAGGAGGGGGGCGAACTTCCGGCTCAGGGCACCGTAGTGCATGTGACCAGAAGTGCGAGCGGGTGCCCGTAAAAACCAGCTACCCGCTCCCCCTTCCTCCCAAAAAAGTGCCAAATGTTGCAGTGGAGGGGGGTTAGGATACAAACAAGCGTAACTTCCCCTTTTGTGTGAAGTTCTGCTTTAGTCCTGGTGCGGAATTTGCAGCGTTTTCAGTGTAAATTCTGCATCAGAATCGCACCCCGTTCATGAAAACTGCTGCGGGTGTATATGTTGAGTTAACAACACCCCGAAATCGGTCTGCAAAACGAGGTGCGATGTGCAGAACCAGATCACATAGGTGTGAATACCCATGTGATCTGATTCTAGTGCAGACCAAAAAAAGGGTCCTGCACCTTTTTGGTGCGGGTGCGGTGCGATTTGAGCCATACATAATGTATGGCTCCGATTGCACCGCACGCGATTCGCATGTGATTTGCACAGGAATGCGGGGCAGTTCCGGTGCCACAAGTGTGATGTTTCACATGACTGTCATATGCCTTTAAGTGTTCTTTTTTTTATCTCTGCTCCTCCCTTTCCTTTGGTTTAGTTCATGCTGTATAGATAGCTCCACCCTTTTTCCCAGTAATGCATTTCAGCTTCAAGCCTCATGTCTTATTGAAGCAGATCACATTATGATCTTTTGACCTATCTGATGTTCATTGTTGTAAGATTCTCTGTTTATGGAATAAACTTCACAAGATCTACAAGGTGTCGTCTGGATTGAGTCACTGCCTGTGTTATTCAACTAAGATTGGAGTTATTGCTATCTCATCACAACTGTAAGTTACAGAGATCACACTTTCAATGCTTAGATTGGAGAGACAGAACAAGTGTGAACCCAGGCTTAAAGTGTATATCCAGCCAAAACCTTTTTAAAGTTTTGGATAGAGTGAGGAAGGGTTAGAGGGGTTAGCCTTGTTTTTACAGGCATCTGTTAGAGAAATTTCCCCTTACTTGTCTGCATCAGGGACACAGAAATAAAAATTTATTGCTGTGGTATTTCTCCTGTAGAGGGAGTGATATGTGCTTCAAAACATGTTCTATTAAATGTTTTATATCCTAATTGGAGGTTTTCTATTCTAGTATCCTTATGGGATTGTGTTTTAGGATTCTTCCAGCCCTGTGGATATCAAACAGGCAGAGTGCTATTGCTGTGGATTGTCAACCCGACAGCTACTTTAGATTGTTGGCATTTAATGTGCACTACAGTCGATATACTTAGGAAGAATATTATGTTCTTTACCAGATACACTGTCAATCTGTGTTGAAGAATAACCTGCAGATTGATACACTGCTGGTCCCCTTCAAACTGGGGATGTTGTTCGTACAGCCTGGTTGTGGCAGTACACAGTTGTGTATGATCCCAGCCACACACCAAAGTGAGCAGTATACGTTTATTTGAATATACCAGGTACTCGTAGAGGCACCCCTGCTCCTCGTGTTTTTTCAGTGCTACATGTTCTTGTTGGGCAGATGTGATGGTAGCCTTAGAGGACCAAATTGGAAGGATGCTGCCCCACTGTTTGTACTTTTCTACTCCTCCTGCATTACACAGTTTTTTATTGCCAAGACAGGGGTTCTAGCCTTCCCCTACTCTACTTAAAACAAATCCTACTGGTACTCATAGAGGTGTTACCATTCCTTGTATTTTTCAGTGTTGCTTGTTCCTGTTTAAAGGGATCAATGTGGTGGCAGGCTTGGAGGACCAAGCTGAAAGAATACTATCCCAACGTTGGGATATTATTCTCCCCCGCCTTAAAGGGGTTTTTATTGTTGAGAAATGAAAAGCTGACAGGGGTTTTAGCCTTATTCTACTCTACTTTTTTCTTTTTTCTTTTTTTTACATCTACCGTACTCGTAGAGGCATTCCTGTTCCTCCTGATTTTTCAGTGTTGCTTGCTCTTGTTTGGAGGGATTATTTTTGAAAAATAAAAATGCCGACAGAGGATCTAGCCTTCCCCTACTCTGCTTAAAAAAAATATATATATAATAATAATAATAAATATGTATATATATACACAGTGATGTATTTAGGTTTTGCGCTGCCCTAGGCAACACAAAAATTGGCGCCCCCCACAGAATGACCCTGATATTGACCAAGAGCACCCCTGCCCTCCACCCAAGCCTTCCACTACCACTGCCCCCCATACACCAGCCACCATCTCCCATGGCGAGAGAGAGAAAGAAACTCACCTTCACAGCTCCGGACATCCCCAGGAACGAGAGTCGGGCTGTGCATACACCATCATGAAATACGCAGCATCTCTCGGAACCCACCAGATCCCCGTGCCGTATGTGTCCCTTCTTCCATCCCTTCTTCCAAGGGGAAGTGTTGCCCCCCCCCCCGAAAAATGCTGCCCTAGGCAAATGCCTTGTTTGCCTTGTGGTAAATACACCCCTGTATATATATATATACATATATATATACACACACACACCAGTAGTTACTTCTACATGTATTCCCATTCCTTGTATTTTTTTCAGTGTTGCTTGTTCCTGTTTGCGGTGATCAATGCGGTGGCAGCCTTGAGGGACCAAGTTGGAACACTAATCACTGTTGGACTATTCTGTTCCTCCTGCTTTACAGGTAGAGGGGTTTTTATTATAGAGAAATATAAATCTAACAGTGGATCTAGCCTTCTCCTACTCTACTACAAAAAAAAAACAAACAAAAAAAAACAACAGATACCTGTAGAAGCATTCCCATTCCTTGTATTTTTTTAGTGTTGCTTATTCTTTCTTAAATGTGATAATAGCCTTGGAGGACCAAGTTGGAACAATTCTACTCCACTGTTGGACTATTCTGTTCCTCCTGCTTTATAGGGGTTTTTATTGCTGAGAAATAAAAAGCTGATGGGGTACTAAACTTCCTCTACTCTACTGAAAAAGAGGTGTTCCTGTTCCTTGTATTTTTTAAGTGTTGCTTGTTCCTGTTTTGAGGGATCAACATGGTGGCAGCCTTGGAAGACCAAGATGGAAGAATACAACCTCGCTGTAGGACTACTCTGCTCCTCCTTCTTTACAGGGGTTTTTATTTTTGAGAAATAAAAAGCTGACAGGGGTTATAGCCTTCCCCTACTCTACTATAAACAAAAAAAACTACTGGTACTCATAGAGGCATTCCTGTTCCTTGTATTTTTTCAATATTGCCCTTGTTTTCAGGGATTGATGTGATGGCAGCTTTGGAAGTCCAGTTAGGAAGAATACTACCCAACTGTTGGACTATTCTGCTTCTCTTGCTTTACAGGGTTTTGTATTGCTGAGAAATCAAAAGCTGACAGGGTTCTAGCCCTCTCTATTCTACTTGTAAAGGAATTCTCATCTCTTGTATTTTTTCATTCTTACTTGTTCTTGTTTGAAGGGATCGATATGATGGAAGCCTCGGAGTACCAAGTTGGAAAAATACTACCACATTGTTGGACTATTCTGCTCCTCCTGCTTTATAAGGTTTTATATTGGTGAGAAATAAAAAGCTGATGGGGACATACTCTACTTTAAAAAAAATTGTGTGTCTTTGTTGCAGATTTTTCCTCTGTTTCTTGGTGAAACCGTTTTTTTTTTTAACAGTTGCATTTATTAAATATGTTCAACAGTATGAACAAGTAAAGGTACACATAAACCAAATCAAGTGGTCAGTAAACAACAAAATATACACAAAATATACACATATACATAGATAAATGGTCTTAGGACCATTAATCCAAAACAGTTCTATAATTAGTCTACAGTCTAGGGAACTGTGGCAAGCAAGAACCCGACATTACCATGGATTGGAGAATAGCTGAAAGAAGAGTGGATGAGTGTTGTAAGCAGGGTGGATAAAAATCAATGATTTGTTTAAAAGAAAAATAAAAAAAATCGGATTTTTTTTATTTAAATCTGATTTTTTTTATTTAAATCAGATTTTTTTGAATAAAATGCTTTTTGAGGAAAATATATTGCCATCCAAAGGTTAGGCCATCATGAAATAAAGATTCGTTTTTTAATTATGTAGAATAAGGCTGTATATGTTTAATTTTTTTGGTAAATAAATTCCATGAATCCATTCACAATGTCATGCTCTTCCAGAGGTTTTTGTAAGATTATTGGGCAGTTTCTCTGCCTACAAGATATTATCACAGATGCTCGGTTTACTTTTGCAGTTATCAAAACTGAATTTGACTCAGCGGAGATCACATGCCTCTTCTTCACAGCAAAAATGTTATAACATGAACAAAGTTAAGAAAAAGACCTTCATCCTAACTTCTACAAACCTATGAATACAGAATCAACCCCTTCAGTGCTAAGTTTCAAGAAGTTCAGTGAATAGAATAGAAACAATATTTTTCTGATTTGAGTGGAATAGATCTGCACAAGAAGAAAGTGAAACTAAGTGTGAGGAGGAAGGGGCTGACAGTCTAAGTTTCTTAAAATATATATATTTTGTTTAGCCAAATTAGTTAACAAACATGGATGTTTAAGCAAATCACATATGCTGGAATGTTATTGTTTCAGTTGAATAAATCTATTTAAATTGTTATTATTAAGGTAATGATTATTTTTCTCCTTCCTAAGTACAACAGAAAAGTTGTCCAAATATGAATGATTAACCTATTAAACTGGGGATAAAAAAACTAATATGAAAAGTTGTTATTCTAAAAATCTTCATCTACTTGCATATTAAAGTTATACCAGCAAGAATTAGTCTTTATGTAGAAACTAGGATTTAAATCAAGCCTTACTGACTAGTGATTTAAATTGTGATTTAAATCAGTTTGATTTAAATCAAATCCACCCTGATTGTAAGTAAGGGGAAGAGGAGGATGGGGGAGGAAGGGACAGGGAAAGGTGAGTAAAAAGAGAGGGAAGGGGGGCTGAGGGGGGAGGGCATATGGCAGGAAAGGAACAGGGTGGGTAGGATACAATACACAAGATACAACAGATAGCCCCCAGTTGTATACTGTGAGGTATCAACATCTAAACAGTAATGCCCTGCACCTCTCTCCAGCAAGCCCAAATTTTGTATGTATGTAAGCTTAGGGAAGAACCCCCACTGACTACCTCCTTCTCGTCAGAACCCGTGGACAGAGTAGACAGTTTTCATTTCAACAGGATTTCCCTTCTAGCATAATAGACCGAAAAGAAAATAAATAGTTTGACATGTTTAGATGCCTCCACAAAATCTGCGAGTCCTAGCAGCAGTACTAAGGGGTCCATAGGGACAGACAAGTTTCCGACTATGTTAATGGTATCCAATAACCCTGCCCAGAAAGTACATAATTTTGCACAAGACCAAAATATGTGAGCAAACATGCCATTGGCCATAGCATAATAGGGGCAAGCCGCCAGTCTGCCAAGATAAATTGCAGCCAATCACTGAGGGGTATAGTACACTCTATGAATAGATTTCAGTTGGATAAAGCGACTCTAGCAGAGATCATGGTAGGGACATATTGCAGAAGACAGTCCTCCCAGTCGTCTTCTTAGAGGGAAGGAATGTCCGTATGCCATTTATTATAAAGGGAATCTATTTTGGGAGTGGTCAAGGGAGATAGTAAAGACCCATACACACGATGAGAATATTGGACGAATCATAGTCCGTTTTTTTATCATGTTAGTCTTATATTGATAATGAAAAGGTTACTAAGGTTACGGAAATTCTTGCAGGAAAGAATACAAATTTGGAAGTGATGTCATGTATTGTGATGTATTTGTATTGTATTTTTGGACAAAAACTGTAAAGATTAAATGAAAATTGTACGATCTGGTATCGAACAAGTTAACATTTTTGTGCTTTTCTCTTCGAATAATGTATTGTACGATCGCTTCGAAAGTGGAATTTTTCGTACAATTTTCTGAGCGTGTGTACTAGGCTTTAGGAGTAAATAGAGGACAGAGGTTTAGAGAGGGCTTCCGCTATTAACATACTTTCCAAAGGGTCAGTCTTAATGATTAAGAAAGTTGGGAATTGAGCAGCAACCATGTGCTGCAGTTGTAGAAAATGGAAGAACATCCAATTAGGCAGGTTGTAGATACGTTTAAGCTTCTCAAAGGGTAAGAGAGTCCTCCGTGGTATTACCGGTATATTTCGCTGTGTCTTTTTGCCATATCTAGCCCATATGACAGGATCTGGGTGTAACCACTGTTACTGGGGCAGTAAAGGAGGGGAAATCCCTCTAATAGAGCCTTGGATAGTAGTAAAACTTGACAGGGGTTCTAACCCTTCCCCACTCTATGCAATTTAATGGCAAGACATATACTTTAAACAGCAAAGTGGTGCTTAAAGTGACATGGGTTAGTTGAGATGGGATGGGGATTAGCAGGAGAGAAAGAAGAATCCTTCATTCACCTTCCTTCTTGTCCACAGCGGTATAATTTTTACCCTGCCTGCTTAGAATAGTTGCATTTATTTCTACCCAGAATATATACATACCATAATATAGGCATTCCTGTTTATAAACTTTATGAACTTTTCCAGGCACCAGAAGCAGCATTTCAAGCAGCACAACAGAAATTTTGCAAAGGAATTCTGGGAAGCTAAAATGGTGGAAATAAAATGAAAAATGTAAACTTTCAGTAGTCACACACGCTAAACTTTACAAACTTCTGTTCTGAACCCCCCTGTCCAATTTTGTCAATAAGATCTCGTTCTCATGAGGCCTGAACGCTATGATTCAGCCATTGGTTTATATAGTTGGAGCCACCAGGCGCTGCGTAACGGCAACCCAGGCATCAAGTGTGGGCAGGGGCGGACTGACAACTCATGGGGCCCCGGGCAATAGGGGATCATGGGGTCCCTGGGTCCTTGCCCAAACTCAAAAAAGCCTATGAAAAAGGTACCAGGGGCATCTCATGGGGCCCCCTACTGACCCCGGGCCCTCGGGCAGTGCCCGAGTTTCCAAATGGTCAGTCCGCCCCTGAGTGTGGGTGATCGGCACAAACACAGACAAAGTGTGTTTGGAGGTGCTCACGTACACGTCTGTCAAATGTGTCTGTGCATTTATCATTTTCCTTCCACTTTACAATTACGTGCCACTTTGTGTTGGTCTATCACATAAAATCCCAATAAAATACATTTACATTTTTGGTTGTAGCATTATAAATATTAATATACAGGATTTATATAGCGTCAACAGTTAGCGCAGCACTTTACAAAATGAAGGCAGACATTACAGTTACAATACAATTTGGTACAAAAGGAATTAGAGGGCCCGGCTCGTTGGAGCTAATAATCTAAGTAACATGACAAAATGTGGAAAATTTCAAGGGGAATGAATACTTTTTCAAGACACTGTATATGCAATGTGTAGTGTATGTCCTTCAGTGTTCTTTGAAATCATACACAGGGTTGGCTGTTATCTCCCACGGTTGCTCGTGATTTTAGAGGACAGCAGAGTGCCGCAGAGCATTTAGACCTCAAGCACATGGACATGTAGAGACAAATTCTTGGCCCTCTCCTGTGCTTGGAATGACACAGGTGACATGTACAGCCAGTCATACAGGTAAATGGCTATACACAGTCATATTGGTTTACCCATGAGTCTCGTGTTCAGAGAAATACACCACTGGCGAATGTGCAGATAAATTCCAATGCACCGACTCCACTGGAAATTTTACACATACGCATTTTTGAGCTTCTAAAAGCTTGTGTGCATGAGGCCTTGCACTGCTATGGTGTTGAACAAGCTGCCATGAAGGAAAAAGGAAAAAGTTCACTTTTATACAGAGCCTTACAGATGCTTATACCCTTACCTTCCTTTTGCTCCCTCACCTCTTCCTTTGGGAAAATTAGGAAAGCTCTGGGTAAGCTATGGTTCACCAGAGTCGTAGCTTACACAAGGATATGAACTCCCCTATGACAGTGCTTATTGGCCCAGTGCTGTCACAAACTCCTTTATACCTCGAGGTACTGGGTATTTCCCTTGGATTTTAGTGCTAAACAGAGAGGTGAGTGGGAAGGAAAGGTAAGTACATACTACTGTGGAGGGGGACATTAAAATGAACCTATTGCTTTGTCCTAAGTGGGAAGATCTCAGGCTTGGTTTATGATTCAGTTTTTCAGTTACATAAATGTGAGTAAAAATTTATCCAGACTTACCTTTGAGTTTGTGGTCTAAGTATTCTAATATAATTCGAATAAACTGTACAAGTGCCAGGATGAGAGAGCCAAGTGCTAGTGAGCCAGTGTGATACCTGATGCAGAAGATAATTACATTAATTCCTAATGTCTCAGATTACATTTAAATATTTAATGAGAACAAAAATACTAGAAATACATACTATAACTGAGCACCACAAAGTGCCAGAGATCCAAATACCAACTTTCACTCCCCTCCTATGAAGGCTGCAACTCAATAGATCTCAAAGGTTCCCAGCATTGTACTGAGAGAAGTGGAGGTGGGGTTGCAGGCCTATGTTCCAACTGTTCCAGGAAATTCATGGAAGAGCCCCGGTCCCATTTGGAAACCATTGCGAAAACTTTAATGTGCCCTAAAAAAGTATGGAGGCTGCCAAAGTTGGCTGTTTCTTTTGCAAATGCTAGCTGCTTGGCTATCATGCTCTTACTCTTGATATAGTACTTTAAGTCAATCAGCCAGTAAGGGACACCCATTCTCCCACTCCCTCCCTGTCTCTTCCACTCACTGAAGCCCCCGCTTTTTCAATAAAAATTTATTTATACATAACTTTTCCCATGCAGGGTTCCTCCTGTCTTACTCAAGTGGTGGCAATGGATAGCTCTAAGAACCACACTGAAGTGTGGAGGACTGTGAGCCCAGGCCAGTGTGATAACGTACCCCCAGGGTCATGTCCAAAAACATTTGGACTCATAGGAAGCTGGTTGGATGACGATGGGCATCATTCAACTCAGAAGAGGCCTGGTGCTGAATCACCGAGCAGGTGAAGGGGACAGCACTGGAGAGGAGTATTGCAACAAAAGCCGCCTTCATACACATGGTAGATTATTTATTTTTAATTTCCAGCTGAAAAGTGAAATTGGCCTTTAACCTGCCTTGGAAAACCAGCACTATGGAAACTTGCATGTTTATGATTTATGAGGTGCATATATTACCCAAGGAACATAGCGAAGCTCTTCTAGGTCAGACTCAAAAATAGATTGGTAAAGACTAGAGGTGAGCGAAGTATTCAAAAATTTGATTCGGCTGATTCGGCGAATTCGCGGAATAAATTCGATTCGAGTCGAATATATTCGCTGCGAATTTAACTTATAAAAAGGGTGTTTCTAGGCTTCAGAGAGCCTTTATATTAGTGCAGAACACTGTACCTTTAATTTAAATGCCCTTGGAGTCTGCTGGGGAAGAGAAATAATACTGTCAGTCAGTATGACATGCAGATGAGTGCCGTCGATCTTAGAATCACCGCACACTTCACTCATTTGGGCAGTCACGGGGCCAAAACCAGAGTGTGGAGCCACAGTGTGGCGGTGGAGGCAGCAGCAATGGGATGCCATACAGCACCCTATGACAAAATGGAACCCACCAGCAGTGTGAGGAGACCTGAAAGTGGCACATGGCAGAGTGTGGCGATGGAGACAGCAGCAATGGGAGGCCGTACAGGGACCCATGACACACTCTGGACCTGGCAGCAGCATGAGGAGGCGGTACAGGGGCCCATGACAGATTACGGGCCTGGCAGCAGCATGAGGAGTCGGTACGGGGGCCCATGGCAGATTACGGGCCTGGCAGCAGCAATGGGAGGCCGTACAGGGACCCATGACACACTCTGGACCTGGCAGCAGCATGAGGAGGCGGTACAGGGGCCCATGACAGATTACGGGCCTGGCAGCAGCATGAGGAGTCGGTACGGGGGCCCATGGCAGATTACAGGCCTGGCAGCAGCAATGGGAGGCCCGTAATCTGCCAGCACCCTATGACAAAATGGAACCCACCAGCAGTGTGAGGAGACCTGAAAGTGGCACATGGCAGAGTGTGGCGATGGAGACAGCAGCAATGGGAGGCCGTACAGGGACCCATGACACACTCTGGACCTGGCAGCAGCATGAGGAGGCGGTACAGGGGCCCATGACAGATTACGGGCCTGGCAGCAGCAATGGGAGGCCCGTAATCTGCCAGCACCCTATGACAAAATGGAACCCACCAGCAGTGTGAGGAGACCTGAAAGTGGCACATGGCAGAGTGTGGCGATGGAGACAGCAGCAATGGGAGGCCGTACAGGGACCCATGACACACTCTGGACCTGGCAGCAGCATGAGGAGGCGGTACAGGGGCCCATGACAGATTACGGGCCTGGCAGCAGCATGAGGAGTCGGTACGGGGGCCCATGGCAGATTACGGGCCTGGCAGCAGCAATGGGAGGCCGTACAGGGACCCATGACACACTCTGGACCTGGCAGCAGCATGAGGAGGCGGTACAGGGGCCCATGACAGATTACGGGCCTGGCAGCAGCATGAGGAGTCGGTACGGGGGCCCATGGCAGATTACGGGCCTGGCAGCAGCAATGGGAGGCCCGTAATCTGCCAGCACCCTATGACAAAATGGAACCCACCAGCAGTGTGAGGAGACCTGAAAGTGGCACATGGCAGAGTGTGGCGATGGAGACAGCAGCAATGGGAGGCCGTACAGGGACCCATGACACACTCTGGACCTGGCAGCAGCATGAGGAGGCGGTACAGGGGCCCATGACAGATTACGGGCCTGGCAGCAGCAATGGGAGGCCCGTAATCTGCCAGCACCCTATGACAAAATGGAACCCACCAGCAGTGTGAGGAGACCTGAAAGTGGCACATGGCAGAGTGTGGCGATGGAGACAGCAGCAATGGGAGGCCGTACAGGGACCCATGACACACTCTGGACCTGGCAGCAGCATGAGGAGGCGGTACAGGGGCCCATGACAGATTACGGGCCTGGCAGCAGCAATGGGAGGCCCGTAATCTGCCAGCACCCTATGACAAAATGGAACCCACCAGCAGTGTGAGGAGACCTGAAAGTGGCACATGGCAGAGTGTGGCGATGGAGACAGCAGCAATGGGAGGCCGTACAGGGACCCATGACACACTCTGGACCTGGCAGCAGCATGAGGAGGCGGTACAGGGGCCCATGACAGATTACGGGCCTGGCAGCAGCAATGGGAGGCCCGTAATCTGCCAGCACCCTATGACAAAATGGAACCCACCAGCAGTGTGAGGAGACCTGAAAGTGGCACATGGCAGAGTGTGGCGATGGAGACAGCAGCAATGGGAGGCCGTACAGGGACCCATGACACGCTCTGGACCTGGCAGCAGCATGAGGAGGCGGTACAGGGGCCCATGACAGATTACGGGCCTGGCAGCAGCAATGGGAGGCCCGTAATCTGCCAGCACCCTATGACAAAATGGAACCCACCAGCAGTGTGAGGAGACCTGAAAGTGGCACATGGCAGAGTGTGGCGATGGAGACAGCAGCAATGGGAGGCCGTACAGGGACCCATGACACACTCTGGACCTGGCAGCAGCATGAGGAGGCGGTACAGGGGCCCATGACAGATTACGGGCCTGGCAGCAGCAATGGGAGGCCCGTAATCTGCCAGCACCCTATGACAAAATGGAACCCACCAGCAGTGTGAGGAGACCTGAAAGTGGCACATGGCAGAGTGTGGCGATGGAGACAGCAGCAATGGGAGGCCGTACAGGGACCCATGACACACTCTGGACCTGGCAGCAGCATGAGGAGGCGGTACAGGGGCCCATGGCAGATTACGGGCCTGGCAGCAGCAATGGGAGGCCCGTAATCTGCCAGCACCCTATGACAAAATGGAACCCACCAGCAGTGTGAGGAGAACTGAAAGTGGCACATGGCAGAGTGTGGCGATGGAGACAGCAGCAATGGGAGGCCGTACAGGGACCCATGACACACTCTGGACCTGGCAGCAGCATGAGGAGGCGGTACAGGGGCCCATGACAGATTACGGGCCTGGCAGCAGCAATGGGAGGCCCGTAATCTGCCAGCACCCTATTACAAAATGGAACCCACCAGCAGTGTAAGGAGACCTGAAAGTGGCACATGGCAGAGTGTGGCGATGGAGACAGCAGCAATGGGAGGCCGTACAGGGACCCATGACACACTCTGGACCTGGCAGCAGCATGAGGAGGCGGTACAGGGGCCCATGACAGATTACGGGCCTGGCAGCAGCAATGGGAGGCCCGTAATCTGCCAGCACCCTATGACAAAATGGAACCCACCAGCAGTGTGAGGAGACCTGAAAGTGGCACATGGCAGAGTGTGGCGATGGAGACAGCAGCAATGGGAGGCCGTACAGGGACCCATGACACACTCTGGACCTGGCAGCAGCATGAGGAGGCAGTACAGGGGCCCATGACAGATTACGGGCCTGGCAGCAGCATGAGGAGTCGGTACGGGGGCCCATGGCAGATTACGGGCCTGGCAGATGACGACAAGGCTGCCAAGTGCGATCAGCCTCATCATCATCAATTAGGGTCTCCGCCTCACTACTAGCCCCCTCGGCTGCGTGTGGGTCAGGAGACAGACCTGTCTCTAGACCGGCTACCGAGCCACTCTCCTCGCCAGTACTTCTTCGCCTGGCTGCTGAAGAGGCGGATGTCTCCCCCCGTTCCTGACCGCCCTCTGTTAGCTCTTCCTCACTGTACAGTGGGGCTGAGCCCACAGCATGCGATACTTCGCTTGGTGAGGGAACACCAAAGGACAGGGGCAGGTAGAGGACACGTGATTTCAGTGGGCTTGCTCCCGGGCCATGCCAACTAACGGTTGTGTCTGACGTACCCACCGACCGTTGGCTGTAGGTGTCAGAGGTGACCTGGGAAGAGGAAGACGACCGAGCCAACCAATCGATGACGGTAGGGTTGTCGGTGGAGACACGACCGCTGGATAACACCGGGAGCACTGGCCTCTGGCTGCGACTAGTGCTGCCTCGACCCCTTCCTCTGCTGCCACGTCTGCTCGCTCCTGAAACATTGCCTCCTCTGCCACTCCTCTGCGTGTTGTCTGACATACTCTTTAATTCAACGATTCTGTGTCCCTGAGTAACGATTCTGTGTCCCTGAGTAACAATTCTGTGTTCCTGAGTAACGATTCTGTGTCCCTGAGTAACGATTCTGTGTCCCTGAGTAACGATTCTGTGTCCCTGAGTAACGATTCTGTGTCCCTCAGTAACGATTCTGTGTCCCTCAGTAACAATTCTGTGTCCCTGAGTAACAATTCTGTGTCCCTGAGTAACGATTCTGTGTCCCTGAGTAACGATTCTGTGTCCCTGAGTAACGATTCTGTGTCCCTCAGTAACGATTCTGTGTCCCTGAGTAACAATTCTGTGTCCCTGAGTAACAATTCTGTGTCTGTCCCTGAGTAACAATTCTGTGTCCCTGAGTAACAATTCTGTGTCCCTGAGTAATGATTCTGTGTCCCTGAGTAACGATTCTGTGTCCCTCAGTAACAATTCTGTGTCCCTCAGTAACAATTCTGTGTCCCTGAGTAACGATTCTGTGTCCCTGAGTAACGATTCTGTGTCCCTGAGTAACAATTCTGTGTCCCTGAGTAACGATTCTGTGTCCCTCAGTAACAATTCTGTGTCCCTGAGTAACAATTCTGTGTCCCTGAGTACCAATTCTGTGTCTGTCCCTGAGTAACAATTCTGTGTCCCTGAGTAACAATTCTGTGTCCCTGAGTAACAATTCTGTGTCTCTCAGTAACAATTCTGTGTCCCTGAGTAACAATTCTGTGTCCCTGAGTAACAATTCTGTGTCTGTCCCTGAGTAACAATTCTGTGTCCCTGAGTAACAATTCTGTGTCCCTGAGTAACAATTCTGTGTCCCTGAGTAACGATTCTGTGTCCCTCAGTAACAATTCTGTGTCCCTGAGTAACAATTCTGTGTCCCTGAGTAACAATTCTGTGTCTGTCCCTGAGTAACAATTCTGTGTCCCTGAGTAACAATTCTGTGTCCCCGAGTAACGATTCTGTGTCCCTGAGTAACGATTCTGTGTCCCTCAGTAACAATTCTGTGTCTGTCCCTGAGTAACAATTCTGTGTCCCTGAGTAACAATTCTGTGTCCCTGAGTAACAATTCTGTGTCTGTCCCTGAGTAACAATTCTGTGTCCCTGAGTAACAATTCTGTGTCCCTGAGTAAAAATTCTGTGTCCCTGAGTAACAATTCTGTGTCTGTCCCTGAGTAACAATTCTGTGTCCCTGAGTAACAATTCTGTGTCCCTGAGTAACGATTCTGTGTCCCTAAGTAAAGATTCTGTGTTCCTAAGTAACGATTCTGTGGCCCTAAAGTCTCTCTGGCCCTAACTCTGTCCCTAATACAGACAGGTCTGTCTCTCTTGAATGACCGGAGGCTAATGGAGAATTGTAAGATGGCCGCAATTTATAGCTCCACCATTACACAGTGCTGGCTGGCTGGCTGCTGATTGGCTAATGCGATCACATGTCATGAATGAATGCATTATGGGTCAGCGCGCCTTGTCTGCGTGCCTTCCCAGAGATCCCCGCTCCGTCGCCACACATGTCGCCGCCATTTTTGGGAAAATTCGATTTGTTCATCCGAAGTTGGCTAATTTTCGGATTCGGCGCGAATCGAATATTTCCCAATATTCGAAACGAATTCCACTTCGCCATGTTCGATTCGCTCATCTCTAGTAAAGACATAAAAGTATGCTAGCAAAAAAAAAAAAAATGCGAGGTTCTCATTATAGTGCACTGTTAATAAAGCTTTAATTTGCATAACATATTTCCCATAATAGTGTTATCACTACTAGTAATGCAGGAACATTAGGAGGAACCAGACAGAGCGTGACGTCACTGCCGCCGGAGCTACGAGAAAGCCCGGTGGCCATCTTTGTTAGGGTTAGTGCTGCATACTCTGCTTATCTGTAGATATCACTTGTACTACCCTGTAATTTTATTTGATTTCCATTAAAATATTTGAGCATACTACACTATGGGCACCTGTTTCTTGGCTCCTTACTGGAGCTCTTAGGATTGCAGGTCACCCCCAGTGATTTTCTACAACCAGAGGAAAGGAGCCCTGTACTCAGGCTGAGCACCTAATCCATCCTTAAGGGGACCTCTGGATCCAGCAGATTCCTATAATTTCCCAAGGCTTGATGACCATTCCATAGATGGAATCGTCCTTTCCAGTTTCCTGCCTGTAGATAGGCTCCTTCCCACTGGGCCCCCACCCAGGCTCCTGCATCTCAGCTTCCTCACATCTTCCACCTGAACTCTCCTGCTAATGAGTAAGCTCAGTCATACTTTGTCCCATTCCATGCCTCCTGCCTGAGGATTGGCCAGACTCCCCGGAGTATGCAGACCAGCCCATTCTCACCCCTGCCCACTGCTTCTAGAATCTTCTCCAAGATTCCAGAGCAGGGGGAAGTATCAAGGAAACTGATCTGCAGAGCCTCTCAGCCCTGACCCAAATTTGACCCAGCTGGCTATCGCCCAGGCTGCTACTTAGCCCTTCTGACTAAAAAATAATTAGCTAACTCCCCCTAGCTAACTAGGAGAGTGCTACAATTAAATTACAAAAGAAACCCCCATGAAATCAAATAGAGTACACTAGTTTAAAAAGATGAGTTTTGAGACATGATTTGAAGATGGGTAGGAAATCAGGGTTGCGGGTGGCACCAGGAATGGACCAGACTGTGAATGAGAACAGCAGTGCTGTTGGGTGTGAGAAATGGACAGAGGCGATTAATCTTATGTAGATGGAAATATGCTGACTAAGTGACAATACTGATGTGAGCTGTCGAGGTTGACACCCAGACTCTTTACCTGAGAGGAGGGTAAGACTGGAGTTATCAATAGTAACTGAAAAACTGTTAAACTTCGTCATGGTGGATTTCGTACCAAGGAGGAGAACCTCAGTTTTGTCACTGTTTAATTTGAGAAAGTTGGAAGACAGCCAAGATTTGATTTCCTGTAAACAATCGGTAAGGGATTTGGGTGGAAGGTTGGTAGTAAGTTTAGTGGACAAGTAGAGCTGCGTGTTATCCACGTAGCAATGAAAGTGGATATTAAATTTACGAAATATAAGACCAAGAGGAAGAAGATTATGAGCAGAAGGGGCCCCAGGACACAACCGTGGGGCACACCAGTAGAGAGTGCACATGGTTGAGATTTAAAAGATTTGAGTTGGATGAATTAAGCACAGCCAGAGAGAGATTTAAACCAGTTCAGAGGTGTGTCAGTAAATGCAATGGAGGCTAATCTGTCAAGGAGGATGCTATGAGAAATGGTATCAAAGGCCGCACTCAGGTCGAGAAGGATGACGATGTCTATCGGAATGTTGAGGTTGGGGGTCAGTAAATTACTATTTTTTGGTTGCAATAAATGCATAACACATGCAATAAAACATTACATGTGCTGTAAGTTTGTGTGCTGATAATGCTTTGTACTTGCTATAACTTATTCCCCAGCTCCAGGTACCTTATTGCTCGTCCAAATGATGAGAAGAGAGGACATGTGGGGATGTCGGCGGGTTTCTTAAATGCCCAGTAGTAGGAGGCGAAGGCACCGGCCAGCGTACACTGCCCAAGGGCGATGGAGAAATTCACCAACCACAAGAACACAAAGACATTGCAAAGCTGAAAGATCAGGATGTATTTATAGTAAAAACCTTCCCCTCCATAAAATGCAAAAGTACACTGAGCCGCCGGACACAGCTTGGTCACGTTGGAGGTATTGAAAGTCTAGAGAAAAAAAAAAAATAAGTAAGACTATAAAATATAATAGTGCCCACTTCATTTTAGTGTTGAGGAAAGGCAACTTCAGACATGGTGGAAGGTAAATAACATTTGCATGAGAGCCACAGCTAATAGCACTATTATGTAATGTTTGTCCAATGTAATTAAAATATAGAAAAAAAAGAGAAAAATAATTAAAAAACAAAATACATAAGAGAACAGAGAAAAATAGGGGGTGGAGAAGGATAGTAAAAAAGAAGAGAAGAAGGGAATGAAAGTACAGAAGGAGAAGAAAAGAGAAAAAAAAAGGATGGAGGAATGATAGAGAAGAAAGAGGAGAATGGGAAGAAAGGTAAAAAAGTTTAATGGAGGAGAGAAGAGAAGGAGGATAATATAAATGGAGAAGAGGAGGATAATGGGAGGAGAGAAGGAGGATAATGAGAGGAGAAAATAGAAGGAGGATAATAGAAAGGGCAGAGGAGGAAAACTGGAGGAGAGCAGAGAAGGAGGATAATGGGAGGAGAGAAGGAGGATAATGGGAGGCAAGAAGAGAAGGAGGATAATGGGAGGCAAGAAAGGAAGAGAAGAGAAGGAGGATAATGGGAGGAGAGAAGAGAAGGAGGATAATAGGAGAAGAGAAGGAGGATATTGGGAGGCAAGAAGAGAAGGAGGATAATGGGAGAAGAGAAGAGAAGGAGGATAATGAGAGAAGAGAAGAGAATGAGGATAATGGGAGGAGAGAAGAGAAGGAGGATAATGAGAGAAAAGAAGAGAAGGAGGATAATGGGAGGAGAGAAGAGAAGGAGGATAATGGGAGGAGAGAAGGAGGATAATGGGAGGAGAGAAGAGAAGGAGGATAATGGGAGAAGAGAAGGAGGATATTGGGAGGCAAGAAGAGAAGGAGGATAATGGGAGGCAAGAAGAGAAGGAGGATAATGGGAGGCAAGAAGAGAAGGAGGATAATGGGAGAAGAGAAGAGAAGGAGGATAATGAGAGAAGAGAAGAGAAGGAGGATAATGAGAGAAGAGAAGGATGATAATGGGAGGAGAGAAGAGAAGGAGGATAATGAGAGAAGAGAAGGAGGATAATGGGAGGAGAGAAGAGAAGGAGGATAATGAGAGAAGAGAAGGAGGATAATGGGAGGAAAGAAGAGACAGAGGATAATGGGAGGAGAGAAGAAAAGGAGGATAATGGAAGGAGAGAAGAAAAGGAGGATAATGGAAGGAGAGAAGAGAAGGAGAATAATGGAAAGGGAGAAGTGGAGGATAATGGGAGGAGCAGGGGCAGACTGACAACTCATGGGGCCCAATAGGGGATCACGGGGCCCCTGTGTCCTTGCCCAAACTAAAAAAAGGCTATGAAAACGGTACCAGGGGCATCTCATGGGGCCCCCTACTGACCCCGGGCCCTCGGGCAGTGCCCGAGTTTCCAAATGGTCAGTCCGCCCCTGGGGAGGAGAGAAGGATAATGGGAGGAGAGACGAGAAGAAGGATTAATTGGGGGGCGAGAAGAGAAAGAGGATAATGGGAGGAGAGAAGAGAAGGAGGATAATGGGAGCAGAGAAAAAAGGAGGATAATGGGAGGGGAGGAGAGAAGTAGGAAAATGGGCAGAGACAAGAATAGGAGAATGAAGAGAGGAGAGAAGAGAATGAGGCTAGAGGGAGCAAAAAAGGAAAGGATGAGAAAACAAAAGGAGGAGAAAAGAGAACAAAAAGAGGATAGAAAAGGAGTGAGAACAGAAGAATGGAAAGTGGAGAGGAGAGAACAGGAGATTGGAAAGAGAGGAGAGAAAACAGAAAAAATAGAAGGATGAGAATAAGGATGGAAAGGGGAGTGAAGAGACATAAGGAGGACAGAAAATGTGTGAGGGGGGGGGGGGGGGAGAGCAGGAGGAGAGAAGGAAAGAAGGAGTAGGAGGGAGAATATGAGGATGATAGGAAAAGAAAATGGATAGAAGAAAGCCTAAATGTGTAGAGAAGAAAAAAAGGGAAAACAGAAAAAAATATACTGTAGAAGAAGAAAAGAAAGAGAAGATAAAAAATGAAGAGCAATAAAGAGAGAAATAAGAAGATAAGAGGAAAATCTGCTGCCTGGGGAATGGTGCCATCTTAGACATCTGCTTAGATAATCTTACTAGGATGTGCCGCTCATCTAACGAGCCTCATAAATTCCCATAGAACAGTCTCCTGACTTACTTCAGGTACACACATTGCGTTTGCATACTGGCATGGGGTCTTGTTGGCCATAATTTTGTATACAGCTTCCCCAGACGTAGCCAAGAATCTGTCTCTGAATTAAGGAGTGATAATTTCCATATGTTTACACTTGGCTGCCAGTCTCTGATTTAATCTAGAGAGGTGCAATGCAGCGCGCTTATAAAAAGGATACACGGCGGTGACAGCCCAGTATGAGATACAGATGGCGATTAGGATGAAGGTGATGATTGGGTAAAACAGCGTAGACATGATGTATCCTATTGCTCTGAAAAATAAAATGTTACAAAGTTACACAGCTGACATGCTAAACTAGCCATCCACAGCCTCAGTTGGTGCTTGGCTTCATTTTAGAACTCAAAGTGCAGTTTTCAGTGATACATTAAGTACACAACAACTTTCACCAATAGAATTGTTTATTTCTATTCTCCAAATCAGCAGTGTGACATTTGTGTTTAAAAAAACAGGTTTTCCATCAATGTCTTTTTTTAATATTTATTTCAGGTACTAATATAGCGCCATCAATATACACAGCGCTTTACATATATATTGTACATTCACATCAGTCCCTAACCCTCAAGGGGTGTACAATCTAAGGTCCCTAACTCACATTCATACATACACATACTAGGGCCAATTTAGACAGGAGCCAATTAACCTACCAGCATGTCTTTGGAGTGTGGGAGGAAACTGGAGTTCCCAGAGGAAACCCATGCAGGCACAGGGAGAACATGCAAACTCCAGGCAGGTGGTGTCGTGTTAGGATTTGAACCAACAACCCTAGTACTGCCAGGCAGAAGTGCTAACTATTTATTATTATTATTATTATACAGTATTTATATAGCGCTAAAAGGTTTGCTCAGCGCTGTACATTATAGTGGGGGACAGTACATGAGACAATACAGTAACAAAACAGAACACGAGGGGTTCAAGGGCCCTGCTCTTTCGAGCTTACAATCTAGGAGGGAGGGGATAGTGGTACAGGAGGAAATGGCTGTGGGGGATGGAGTGGTGAGAGGAGTGGAGGAGATCGGCTGTTAGGTGAGGGCGGGGTAGGCTTCCCTGAAGAGATGGGTTTTTCAGGGAGCGCCTGAAGGTGAGGAGGGTAGGTGACAGTCTGATGGATTGGGGTAGTGAGTTCCAGAGGATGGGGGAAACCCTGGAGAAATCCTGCAGTCGGGCGTGGGAGGGGGAGAGCAGGGAGCTAGTAAGTAGGAGGTCTTGTGAGGAGCGAAGATTACGGGTAGGGTGGTATTTGGGTATCAGGTCAGTGAGATAGTTTGGGGCAGCATTATGAATGGCTTTGTACGTCAGTGTTAATAGTTTGAATTTAATGCGTTGGGCAATCGGGAGCCAGTGGAGGGAATGACAGAGGGGGGTGGCAGAAGCGGAGCAGTTGGTAAGATGGATGAGTCTGGCCGCTGAGTTTAGGATAGACTGAAGAGGGGATAGTCTGCGATGAGGTAGGCCGGTGAGAAGGGAGTTGCAGTAGTCCAGACGTGAGATAATAAGGGAGTGAACGAGTAGTTTAGTAGTGTCTGGGGTTAGGAACGAACGTATTTTGGAGATGTTGCGGAGGTGGAGCCTGCATGATTTTGCCAACGATTGGACATGGGGTTGGAAGGACAGGTTTGAGTCTAAAGTGACACCTAGGACTTTGGCTTGCGAGGTGGGACTGATGGTGGCGTTGTTGGTCGTGATGGAGAGGGTGGGGGGGGGGGGGGCACGGGCTGGGGATAAAATCAGGAGCTCGGTTTTGGAAAGGTTCAATTTGAGGAAATGGAGCGACATCCAGTCGGATATGTCGTTCAGTAGGTGGGTGAACTTTAGCCACTGTGCTGCTCATATATTCCTTAATTAAAGAAGGCAACAATTTATGACATATAACAATGACAGTGTGCGTCAAACAGGATATGAAAGACAAAGACAAAGCTGACATCATCAATCTAATTGTTTAGAATTTGAAGGACAATAAAATTGTAAAACTTGGTGTACACTTTATTTGGTTCTCCTTCAACATTCTAACACTATTTAAACTACAAAATGGTCAACGTATTTCACATGTTCCCATGCTTCTTCTTCAGGACCTTGCTATAATAGTTAGTAAGGAATATTAATAATTGGTGTGACGGTAACATAATATAAAAACACAATATCTATATCAACCCAAACAGTTCTATTACTCTGGGATAAAATCCCCTTTTTTTCACATTCCCAAAAAAGAAGAGGGATAAAAAGAAGACTGGGAGGGTTTTCTACCAGGGTTCAAAGGGGTCCTTTCATAATAGAAAGCAGCAGCCAGTGTCCCTGCCAGTAGTGTTCCAGGAGTTGGGGGATACTACTATGAAAAGGAATTAAAAAAATAAATATTATAATTAGACGTATTAAAGGTATTAAAAAAAAAAAAGTTCCTTGCTGCAAGTGACTATCATAATGTGCTAGTATACACTGCATTCTAGCACATTATGAAAGGCTTACCTTAGAAGCCCTCCAACGGCACGCTGTCATCACTGACAGGGCTTCCATTTTCACCCATCTTCCTTTCACGGGCTGTGGCTGATTGGATGGCCGAGCCACCAATGACGTCACTCCTGGCACATGGCTCAGAGGGAACAGTACCAGTATGCTGTTCCTTCAGAGCGCATGCGCGGTGATGTCACCAGCTGCTGCTCTGTAGAATATCTCCTAAACGGTGAACAATTAGGAGGTATTAATTATACCAACAGTTAAGCTTTATTATAAGCTTACCTTAGGTAAAAATAGAAAACGAGAGTTTGCTTCTACTTTAAAGCGGTAATAAACCCAAAAAGAAACATTTATTATATTGCAGTTTACAAATTCATAGATGTGATGGCTGTATTCCTTTTCATTTTTTAGGCTTTCTTTCTTCTTTTTTTAATTTGGTGATCTTGCCAGTAAATCAGTTGTTTTCACAAGAACAAGCTCTCTTCCAGATGTATCAGTTACAGGGATGAGACAATCCATTTACCACTGGAAGGGGTGCTTACAGTGATCAGCTTTTATTTATTCAACTAAAACTTTTATCCCAAAAGGAGAAAACCTGTTTGCTTTAACTGATTATAAAGTGTGAGCTGGAGTTTGGTTTCAATTTATTACTGTATTTAAATCTGCTAGTACATCTAACACTCCCGTCCCCCCAGACTGACAATGCTGCTGTTCATAGGTGCACCCTGTGCTTCTTCTTTCAGAGTAGGGGCACTCTAACACAGGAGCTGTGTTACTGGTCAGACCACCAGGTGACAACAGAGGGGAAAAAGCCTAAAAAAGGTAATGCAGCCACCACATCTAATGACAGGTAAGCTGCAATATATTACTTTTAAGGTTTGGGATTTAATTCTGCTTTAAAAAAACAAAAAAAGCCTTCAACCTCATAGCTGTATATCTGCAATGTGAGATCGTAAACTCTTCGTTATGAGGGCCACATATATACAAACATTAGATGTCTGAACAAAATCCCTATCAGAGTCCCCTCTTACATGAGGGTCTCGTACATCAGGTCCCCCATCAGAGTCCCCCGCCAAAATCAGGTTCCCAATTAGAGTCCCTTTTTTCATTAGTAATACCAATAATAATAATGATACCAATCTTCATAGCATGTTACATTGCCAAACAAAGGATTCAAGCCAACAATTTTAGACCATGACTACACAGCGCCCTCTTCTGGTCGCCTCTATTTGTGTCATATGAAATTTGTAATGTCAAACACTGCTGGGTGATAATTACAGGCACTTGACTAATCCTCCTAATCGTCTTTCTTCCTGTGAATAATGTAATATGCAAATGTGAAAGGCTGAAAACCTGTTCAGTGATTGATAACGGATGTGCTGCTTAATCAGATCATAAAATGAACATTTTCAGCAAAATTAAAAAAAAAAAGATAAAAAAAAACCCGACAAAGAAAGTGTGCAAAATACATAAAATGAACACATATCTACAGCTCAGTGGTAAAAGCTGTTCATTCCAGAAATGTGAGGCATTGGTGTATTTTTTAGTGATCATTTATTATTAGGAAAAGTAATGTTACAGTGGGCATAGAAAAGAATCAACCCCCCTTTAAAATAATCACATTTTGTTGCTTTGCAGCCTGCAAAGAAGACAGACACAGTCTTTCTTTTAACCAGCTATATTTATATAACATCCAAGTGAATGATATAACATCAAAATGTCAGAAAAAAAGAAATAAATTCAAAAACAAAAATCACTGATTTGGAAAAAGGACCACACGCTCCTAAAAATGACTCAATCAGGTGTAGCTAATCGCCTTCTCAATGGTACACAAAGCCATTTGACTTTCAATTGTGACCAGCTATGGTCATTTTGATTAGCTCAGCATAAAAAGAGCTTTCCTGGAGCATTTCAGTCGCTGGTAGTGCAACTGAAGCCAACAATTAACTATGGGTGGCAAGGCACTGTCAGAAGATCTCTGGGATAAAGCTGTGGACAGGCTCAAGTCAGGAGATGGATACAAAAAAATTCAAAGGCTTTATCAATTCATAGAAGCACAGTGAAGTCTATTATTAAGACGTGGAAGGTATTTTACAACACAGACCCTCCCTGGATCAGGACGTCGCTCCAAACTGGAAGCCAGGATAAAACTGGTTAGAGAGGCTACCAAGAGGCCTACAGCAACTCTGAATCTGTGTCAGGAATTGATGACAAGGAGCAGTCATTGTGTACATGTGACAACAATATCACAAATTCTCCACAAATATGTCTTGTTTGGGAGGGTTGCAAGAAAAAAGCCACTCCTAAAGAAATGCCACATGTAGTCACTACTGAGCTTTGCCAAAATGCACCTTGAAGATTCTGAGGCCACATGGAAAAAGGTGTTCTGGTCAGATGAGACTAAAATTGAATGATTTGGCCTCAACACTAAACAATATGTCTGACGGAAATCCAATCCAGATCACCATCCAAATACCACCATTCCTACAGAAAACATGTAGGTGGTAAAATCCTGTTATGGGGGGTTTCTCTGTAGCAGGGACTGGAGTACTTGTCAGGATAGAAGGAAAAATGGATGGGACAAAATATCATCAAATTCTTGAGGAAAATCCTCTGTTCTCTGCCAGAATGTTGCCAATGGGAAGAAGGTTTACCTTCCAACATGACAATGACCCAAAGCACACAGCAACAATGAGCACACAGTTGTTGGAGGAGAAAAAGGTGAATGTCCTTGCATGGCCTAATCAAGAGCCCAGACTTCAACCCCATTGAAAACCTGTGGAGTGGACAAATATTGCAGTCTAGATGTGCAAAGTCAGTAGAGACATATCCCAACAAAGGCTGGAATTAAAGCAAAAGGTGGTTCAACAAAATACTGACACAAGCGGGGGGATCCTTTTTACAACTCAGTGATTCTGTTTTTGAATTTTAAAAACAAATTCTGAGATATTGGTGTTATATCTTTCACTTGGATTATAAATTGCACTGAGTAAATAAGCTGGATAAAACGAAAATGTGTCTATCTTCATTTCAGGCTGCAAAGCAACAAAATGTGATTATTTTAAAGGGGGGGGGGGTGATTCTATGCTTTTATATACCTACTGTACAGTACATGTGATTGTTACAGGCATCGGATGCCAGATTCTTCAAATCCTCTATCATACATGATCTGCAATCATATCTAGTGGCAGACTGCCTTGTTTCAGGAAGAGTTATTTTTCCAGTTTTTGTGGGCATGGCAGCCCATTCATTTGCATGGGCTTCAGTGCCTCTGTTTTTTGAAAAAAAAAAAAACAAAACAGGGCCGCATGGAAATCACATGGTGCGTTTGACCATGTGATTTCCCTGTGGTTTCCACACTTGAAACGGTCTGCAGGTTGAGATGCATTGGGGTGCCATTAAGAATGAATGGCAGCCCTGCGTGTCTCATAAGAGCTGTGCGATTGGGCTGTGGGTGGTTGACTGTGCGGAAGTAGATGCGATTCCCGCAGGCTGTCAGCACAGTGCGGGCAAGTTTGAACCAGGGCTAAAGGCCAGCTGAACTTTTAATTTGGAAGGATACATTTCAGGTGAATCAATTGCTCTATTGTAAAACCATTGGTCTCTCGGCAAAGGTCTGAGACGCTCCCTGCCAAGTCAAAGCTTAAGAACCTCTTTATTAGTTTTCCTGGGATAGGAGTAAAGTAACTAAAATAAATTAAATAAATACATTTGAAAAAGGGAACCAATGAATATCTGACCTGGTTAAATGAATTGCTCCAGCCGAATGGGTGAAATTGTCAATGAAACAAACTTTGAAACATTTGCTCATCTCAAATTAGCAGGATTTTACTTTATACAGTATGTCTTCTTTGTTTTTATTTCTGTAAAAAAATTGCAGAGTAACTTACCTGCTACCTTCTTGCAAGAGAGCGATGGCAATTCGGATTCGGTTCCTTAAAAAGATCAGCATGAGTATGATGATCACTTCCACAATGCAGAGGATAATCACTGTTGAAGGAACAATGAAAACTCAGATTCAGGTCATCCCTTAAGCACATGCTCATACGAGTCAATTTCGATAGGAGTTTCAGTAATTTTCCATTTTAATATTGGGTGCCTCGAGATGGTGCATCATTTGTAGGGTTCCTTGACTGAAAAAAGGTGGAGAAACACTAGTCTAGATCTACTGTCTCCTGTCCTGATATCATATTTGTGATATAATCTCTGGGAACCTGTGGTTCCTTTTAGATGGACTAGGTGTGTCTAGTAAGTCATTGTCCAGACTTTTTATGACAAGTTTGTTATATTTTAATGGAATATTTTAATGTTTAGTGGAGGTACTTTAGTGGAGGCATTTTTCATCTTTTGATTATTATTTAACTTTTTGTAAACTTTTTCAATAAAAGTTTTTTTGATAAAAACACACGGTCCCACAGAGGTAACCTTTTTTGGACTTCTCTTAGCCAAACTATTTTTTGGAATATAGTGCTTAGGTTACGAGGACAGCACCTTATATTGGTGAGTTGTTGGATCTTTGATTCATGGGGTAGGGGATCCGTATAGCTTCAGTTGCAAGAAAAAGTATGTGAACCCCTTGGGATTACGTGGAGTTTTGCATGAATTGGGCATAAAATGTGCTCTGAACGTCATCTAAGTCACAACAATAGAAGAACACAGTCTGCTGAACATAATACTACACAAACATTAGATGTTGCCATGGTTTAATTGCACATAACATGTAAACATTCACAGTGCAGGGAGGAAAAAGTATGTGAGGCCCTAGCTTAATGACTTCTCCCAGAGCTAATTGGAGCCAGGAGTGAGCCAACCTTGACTCCAATCAGTGTGATGATATTGGATGTGTTGCTGACAGCTGTCCTGCCCTCAAAAAACACACACACCTGTTTTGGGTTTACTGGTTTCAAGAAGCACTGTCTGATGTGAACCATGCCTCGCAGAAAAGAGCTCTCAGAAGACCTACGATCAAGAATTGTTGACTTGCATGAAGCTGGAAAGGGTTACAAAAGTATCTCCAAAAGCCTTGATGTTCATGTGTCCACGGTAAGACAGACTGTCTACAAATGGAGAAAGTTTAGCACTGTTGCTACTCTCCCTAGGCGGGGTCGTCCTGTAAAAATGACTGCAAGAGCACAGCGCAGAATGCTGCATGAGGTAAAGAAGAATCCCAGAGTGTCAGCTAAAGACCTACAGAAATCTCTGGCACATGCTAACATTTTTGTTGACACATCTACAATAAGGAAAACATTAAACAAGAATGGAGTACATGGGAGGACACCACGGAGGAAGCCATTGCTGTCCAAAAAGAATATTGCAGCACGTTTGAAGTTTGCAAAAGAACACCTGGATGTTCCACAGCACTACTGGCAAAATATACTGTGGACAGATGACACCAAGATTGAGTTGTTTGGGAAGAACACACAACACTATGTGTAGAGAAAAAAAGGCACAGCACACCAACATCAAAACCTCATCCCCACTGTAAAACATGGGAGGGAGCATCATGGTTTGGGGCTGCTTTGCTGCCTCAGGGCCTGGACGGATTGTTGTCATTGATGGGAAAATGAATTCCAGAGTTTATCAAGACATTTTGCAGGAAAACGTACGACCATCTGTCCACCAACTGAAGCTCCGCAGAGGATGGGTGATGCAACAGGACAATGACCCAAAGCATACAAGTAATTCAACAAAACAATGGCTGCAACAGCACAAAATACGCCTTCTGGAGTGGCCCAGTCAGAGTCCTGACCTCAACCCGATTGAAATGCTGTGGCATGACCTTAAGAGAGCGATTCACACCAGACATCCCAAGAATATTGCTACACTGAAACAGTTTTGTGAAGAGGAGTGGTCCAAAATTACTCCAGATCGTTGTGCAGGTCTGAACTGCAACTACAGGAAACATTTGGTTGAGGTTATTGCTGCCAAAGGAGGGTCAACCAGTTATTAAGTCCAAAGGTTCACATACTTTTTCCTCCCTGCACTGTGAATGTTTACATGTTATGTGCAATTAAACCATGGCAACATCTAATGTTTGTGTAGTATTATGTTCAGCAGACTGTGTTCTTCTATTGTTGTGACTTAGATGATGTTCAGTGCACATTTTATGCCCAATTCATGCAAAACTCCACGTAATCCCAAGGGGTTCACATACTTTTTCTTGCAACTGTATACTTTTTTTATGATCAACAAAAAGAAGCTTCAAAGTGATTCAGTAGCACAATTAAATATATATGTGCATATAAATAAATAAATAAATAAATTAGTGATCATAAAAATGTGAAAAAACTAAAAGTCCATAAAAAAAAATCTTTTCCACCAAATTATTTCTTCTAATTCCCAAAAGATCACCACGTGCAATAAAGATGGCGTTCCCCATTTTGGGTGTGCACTCACCAGACAGCCATGCCTCCCATTCTCATGGTTGGCTAAAATCACTTATAAAGTGGATCCAAATGGGAAGGAGATCAGTCAAAATGGATATTATCACACTCTTTACTCATCCTCCAATTGCCATGATCAGCTGGCACCATTTCATAGGTTAACAAATTCCTAATAATGAGGAACTTATAGCAACATGGATAACACTCTCCTTCTTCTGTCAGTCAGGGACTGCTCCTGGGGACACGTAGGACGGCTCTCCTCCCGCCAGTCACACTGACACTCACTGGGGATGTTGACACACTGGACCAAAAATCTTTTTGTTTTATATACTTTCTTCTACCTGGCCTGTTCCCTAAATTGCCTTTGCTGCTTGAATATACAGACAGGAGGAAGCATTTTCTCAATCTCTTCTCCACTAATAATAAGACAGCAAAATTCTAACTTTGTAGCAGGTCACACGGTTGGAGTTTCCTTTATTAAGAATGGCTTAAGGATGAATTCCAGGTATGTGTATTTTATACATAGTTAGAGCTTGAATCAATGCATATAACATACCTGGCTGATCCCCCCGAAAACTGGAAATCACTAAAGTAGTAACTGCTACTCCAGCGATCTCCACTTGCTTCAGGGTCCCGTGCCAAGCAGCTGCCCTGCTGTACTGTGAACACAAGAGGTTGGCCAATCGGCACAGGTGCCATTCAGATAATGCTTTGCATTTTCTTAATCAATGCAAAGAATTCTCTGATTGGACGAGGTGGAGAGCGTGCAAAGCATGCTCTAATTGGACATGGTGGAGAGCGTGCAAAGCATTCTCTAATTGGACATGGTGGAGAGCGTGCAAAGCATTCTCTAATTGGACATGGTAGAGAGCATGCAAAGCATTCTGTGATTGGACAAGGGGAAGAGTGTGCAAAGCATTCTGTGATTGGACAAGGTGAAGAGTGTGCAAAGCATTCTGTGATTGGACAAAGTGAAGAGTGTGCAAAGCATTCACTGAATGGCGCTGGTGTCAAGCGTCTGGCCTCCTGTATTCAGAATACAACAGGGCACTTGGAAGCAAGCGGAGATCAATGGAGTAGTGATGTCTACTTCAGTAATTTCCAGCTTCCATTTAGATCAGCCATACAAGGTATATACGTTGGTCCACTGATCCAAGCTGGACCAAAGTAACTATGTATAAAATATCCATACCTAGGATTCTTCTTCAACCTGTCTTTTGAAACTGCTCAAAACAGAAATCCACAGTACAGATATATCTGGTATCTGGTATTTAAGCACAATCAATATTTCTAACCCTGATTAGTGGGGGGTCTGTTTGGCCTCTGAAATGTGCTGTTTTTTTCTGCTATGAACCAATGTTATCATTAAAATGCTGGACTCTTGGACATTTGTTTGACACTCGCATTGGACTGTGTATACGTATATTCTCAACTCTAGGTTTTACCCCCCACCACCACCAGATTTGTGAAGTGCTGTTGAGATAGAGCTAGTGTGCTCAGAGATAATTTGATTGACGCTGAAAATCTGTATCCAACGCCTTGCTTTTACTTGGCCAGGATAAGAGTCTACAACAGTATAAAATGAGGCAGGAGGATGCCTGAACAAAGATGGCTGTCTTGGAGAGAAAAACAGATTACATGCATTGTCAGCTGAAGTAGCGTGATCTCTGTGGGAGGCAACAAATTCCTGAAGTGTTGCAGATAGCAGACCATGCATGTGCTGAAAGCCGGCCATAGACAGTTCCTCCTGAACTGGCCGAGATTCGAACCATGTATGGGCAGGCTGAATGTACATAAGTTGATCAGTTGATTAACTTGGGTACAACCTGCCTGGTGGATTTTACATGTAATTATCGCTAGCAATAATCACTGTGTTCTCCAGCAGGGACAGCTTCTCCCTCCCAGAGAACACAATGCCTCAGCAGGAGGGATTCCCGTCAACCCGTGGTTGCTGGAGAGAAATTTGCACCGTCTATGGCTTGCCTAAGAAAAATATATCTAGTCATAGGTCCACTTTAATGCATTGTAAACAGCAACCACAACAAGTAATTATCCTGCCCCAAACTACCTCACCGACCTGATACCCAAATACCACCCTACCCGTAATCTTTGCTCCTCACAAGACCTCCTACTTTCTAGCTCCCTGGTCTCCACTTCCCACGCCCAAATGCAGGACTTCTCCAGGACTTCCCCCATCCTCTGGAACTCACTACCCCAATCCATCAGACTGTCACCTACCCTCCTCACCTTTAGGTGCACCCTGAAAACCCATCTCTTCAGGGAAGCCTACCCCACTCTCACCTAACAGCCGATCTCCTCCACTCCTCCTACCACTCCATCCCCCACAGCCACTTCCTCCTGTGCCACTATCCCCTCCCTCCTAGATTGTAAGCTCGAAAGAGCAGGGCCCTGGACCCCCTCGTGTTTTGTTTTGTTACTGTATTGTCTCATGTTCTGTCCCCCACTATAATGTACAGCGCTGAGCAAACCTTGTAGCGCTATATAAATACTGTATAATAATAATATCCTGAGTGACCAATGACAAATCTACTTTCACTTTTAGAACTCCAGTAAAGTGAAATCTGATTGGTTGCTGTTTGTTACTGGACTTGCTGCTTCTAGCCCTGCCTGGCATTATTGATTGTAAAGACATACTCACTGAATGCCAGCCATGTTTCCCTGAGCTGTAAGTAGACTCGGAAGTCCGTCTGCAGCCCAATGTCAGAGATAGTGAGGTCAGATCCCGGGACGCCTCTCAAGCTGTCATATTCCCAGTAACAATGCCAAATTCCTGGGAGCAAAGATAGGGAGATGTATTATATACATTCAATCCTAACAAAATGATCACATTTTTTCAGAAAGTTCAGAAATTGAACATGTGCTGGAAAGTATTTTTGGTGTAGATTTCATAACATTTTGTAACAGTTTCTTAACAACCTAAATATACGGAGCCAAGAGAAGGTGCAGTGCTATGAGCTGTACAGTATAGACAGAGAGAAAATGAATTACAACTTGAATTTCATCTATAATGCTTTTTAGATTTATTTTGTTTAATGAAAATACAGTACATGTGATTGTGATCAGCTTAATGTGCAATGTATAGTTTGTGAGCACCTGACCAATACACCTACTGTATAATAATACCATGGGTATGGAGTTGGTCATCCTTTGCTACTATATTATTCTTAACTCTTTTGGGAAGGCTTTAGCAGTATCTCAATGGAAATTTGTGCCCATCCAGCCAAAAGAACATTTGTGAGGTCAGCTACGGGTTGGATGAGGAGACATACGAGGTGGTATCAAAAAGTTTCTAAGCTAGTTTTGTAACACTCCAACAGATGGCAGCACAGGGCTGCATGCACAGTCAGAGGGAGCACCGACCTTCATAAGTCAATGTGCCAAAAGACATCGCCCAGTGTCCATCTGGTAGCACCTGGTACTTTTTTTATTAATATTTTATAAAATTTTTCATTTCATCTATTCCATTCCAATATACAAAATTCAACATCACTTATTCAAATGTTTTCACCCAAAATACAACATATAAATTACAAATACAAACCTCCCCCCCCACCCCTTTCTCTCCCAATCTCATCCTTCCCCCCCTTTCCCTACCCTCCTACTCCCTCCCACTCATCAATCCTCTCCTTTTGAAGTCCTAAGGTTTTCAATATACTTTCCGTTAATTTTAACCTTCAATTAATTTAACCTTCCTAAAGTCCTTCCACTTTTTCCACTTCTCACGAAAACCTTCCATTTTATCTTCCTCTAAATGGTAAAATTTCTCCATTCCATATATATGATCTACTCTCATAATCCAATCCCTTATTTTCGGTGCTTCCTTTTCCTTCCAGAATTTAGGAATTAAACTTTTTGCTGCATTCATATATTGCAATAACCCAGAATGTTTATATTTTTCTACTGTTAGCTCTGTTGCATGTAAAAGACATATCCCTGGATCCTTTAATATTTCTGTCCCCGTTAATACTTGTATTTGTTGGACTATTTCTTCCCAGTATTCTTGGATTTTATAACACTCCCACCAAATGTGACCTACCGTGCCCTGTTCCCCACAACCCCTCCAACATAAAGGTGATTTATCTCTATTCTGTCTGTGTACTATATTTGGTGTCATATACCACCTCGCCAAACTTTTATAATTCATCTCTACATCTTTCATACATACGGCCACATCACACTGAATGCACCTGATCTCATCTCATCTTAGAAGCTAAGCAGGGTAGTACCTGGTTAGTACCTGGATAGGAGACCTGGTACTATTCTGACCATGTGTGTTACCACATCTGATATTTCATCATGGACAAGTTAGAACAAAGAGCAAATGTGAAACTGGGCAAATATGCCACAGATACATTTGACACGATTCAGCAAGTTTACGGCAATGCTGCAATGAGTTGTTTGAGGTGGCACTCACGCTTCAATAGCGGAAGAACATAACTTTAAGACAACGAGAGATCGGGAATACCTTCAACAAGCTCAACCCCTGAAAATGTTGAAATGTCAAAACCATTTGGCAGCTTTTGCATGATGAGAACAATCCACAACACTGCTGCCATTGTCAGTGTGTCATACGGAGCAGTCCAGACAATCCTCACGTTTGATTTGAACATGCACCGTGTTGCTGCCAAGTTCATCCCAAGGCTGCAATGATCTCACTTCCACATCCACCCTACTCACAAGATTTGGCTCCTGCAGACTTTGCCCTCTTCCCAAAGATGAAGATCCAGCTTGAAGGTCACCGTTTTGACAACATTGTGGAGATCCAGCATGAATAGCAGAAGGAGCTTGACACATTTTGAAAAGAAGACTTCCAGGACACATTCCAGGTGGTAGGAATGCTGGGAGAGCTGTATTGCTGTGCAAGGGGACTATTTTGAAGATGATAGTGTGTAAACATAGATAAATAAAGTACTTTCTTGTAAACAGAGCTAGCCTCAAAACTCTTTGGTACCACCTCGTATAAGAGTCTCCACTCTTCCAAGGCTTTTTACAAAATTTTGGAGCGTGTCTGTGGGCTTTTGTGAGGTCAGGTATGGATATTGTTTGGAAGACCTAGTTTACAGTCCGCATTCCAATTTATCTCAAAGGTGTTTAGTAGGATTGAGGTTAGGGCTCTCAAGTTCCTCCACACCAAACCTATCAGAACATGTCTTCATGGAGCTGGCACAGTCATGTTGGAGCAGAAAAGGGTCTTCCCCAAGGACCACAAGGCTGGGAGTGCACAACTGTCTGAAATGTCTTCATACTGTATGCTGTAGCATTAATTGTACTCTTCACTGGAATCACCTGAACTTAATCATTAGGAAAGGCGTCCACATATGTTTGGCCATATGGTGTAAATTTGTTATTTGTTTTAAAAATGTGCTCCCATGTATAATATGTAACATACATATGCAAGTTCTGCTTACTGCTGTTGTATAATGAACGTGCCTCGCTGTTTACTTCTCTCAGGAAATGTTTTTGGGTCAGGTCTGGTTGGAAACATCAAACTTTCTTGAGACTAACTTCGCACTGTGAAAGCATGTAAATCAAACAGGAATTGCACCGCATTCCTGTGCAAATCTCATTTATTTTATGGCTCAAATCACACCGCATCCATATCAAAAAGGTGTGGGCAGCTTATTTTATTCACAATGGAGCCAGATCGCATGTGTGTTTATACCCATATGATCCAGTTCAGGCAAACGCACTGTGTTTGCGACCTGCTTTTGGGATGTCATTAATTTTCCATTGACACCCAGAGCAGATCACAGAACACAGGAATTGTTGTGTTTCCCACACATCAGTGTGAACTGGGGCTTAAGGCTAGCTGAGCATATCTCAACATTCATTAAGTTCAAACTGATGCTGTACGGGAAATGCAGCGATTCCTGTGTGTTTCCTGCACCACATAGCAATCACACTGTGTTCTGCAATCTGCTGCAGGTGACAATGGAAAGTTAATGACACCCCAAAAGCAGGTCACAAACACGGTGTATAAACACCAATGCGCAGTTCCAGTGCAAATAAAAAAAACAGCCTTTTTGATGCGGATGCAGTGTGATTTGAGCCATAAAATGAATGGGCTCAAATCGCACCGCACAGAATGACATGGAATGTGGTGTGGTTCCCCATCTTTTCCCCTGCTAGCTGTCACAATTAAAAAAAAAAGCAACAGTGCGGCTTTATCTGCCCAGCCACATCCGTTATTCAGCGAGTTCTGTGAATGAAAAACTACAAGAACCAACATCCTTTGCGGCTGTCAGTTTGTTCACCTGAAAAAAAATATGCATTTATTCATTTTATTTTTTTTAAAAGTGAACTTGTCCGTTAAAAGCTCTCTTTTTTTTTGCCTTTGTCCTTTCCCTTAATGTCCTGTTATGAAGACTCAACAGGGAGAGAGTGGAAATCAGCTCCTAGCTTCAACTGGAAAGAACCCCATTACTAAACTCCGGGGGCGGAGCGATATGCATTGAAGGGTGTGGCCTGGTTTGGGGCACACACACTCATGCATGGGGTTTTGCCATGTTATGCGGCTTAGGGGACTCTTTCTTTTGAAATGTAAACCTGCACTATCCACAACGCAATAAAAAATAATTGACTGTAGATATGGGAGTCACCAACCAGGAGAAATGTAAGTGCTATTAATCTTTTGCAAGGTCCTTTTTTAATTTTTTTTTTTTTTTGGGATGGTGACGTAGTTGTACTCCCTTAGATATCCATGTGGCAGACAGTGCAAAGGAACAAGGAAGGAGGAAACGATGGACAGAGAATATAAAGACAAGTGAGTTAAGGCAAGCAAGATGAGAAGATGGAGGCAAGGGAGAAGCGAGAAAAGCATGAAAGAATATTGAAGAATGGCCGGGAGAGAAGGCTGTGGCCAATGTTTCAGACTGTGATGTACACATGTATGCTCTGCTTTTGTTTTAGTACCCTGATAACACTTCTAGATGACTAACTACCTGGTCTACAGATGAAACCACAAGAGGGAGGATCTCTATACTGTATCTGCATATTGATGGCTCAGTCCATCCAAAATGATTTCTGTTCCTGGTTGGTCTTGGAGAATTAATCCACTAGACAGTTTAATACCTGCTGGAATTTGTATTTATTTTATATTTCTTGGGGGCAGCACAGTGGCTAAATGGTTAGCACTTCTGCCTGACAGCACTACGGTTGTTGGTTCAAATCACAACCACGGCACCACCTGCCTAGAGTTTGCATGTTCTCTCTGTGCCTGTGTGGGTTTCCACCAGTTACCTCCCACACTCCAAAGACATGCTGGTAGGTTAATTGTATCCTGTCTAAATTGGCCCTAGTATGTGTATGTATGAATGTAAGTCAGGGACCTTAGATTGTACGCCCCTTGAGGGTTAGGGACTTATGTGAATGTACTATATATATGCAAAGCACTGCATAAATTGATGGTCCTATATAAGTACCTGTAATAATAAAATATCACAGAGAATATAACAGGAAAAGCTGGATGGGAACCCACAAAGTAGAGGGAATTATAGAGATCTCACTGTTGGTGTATTTATTTCAGGTACTTATATAGCATCATCAATTTATGCAGTGCTTTACACACATATATATATTGTACATTCACATCAGTCCCTAACCCTCAAGGGGTGTACAATCTAAGGCCCCTAACTCACATTCATACATACACGGGGCAATTTTAGACAGGATCCAATTAACCTACCAGCATATCTTTGGAGTGTGGGAGGAAACCCACACAGGCACAGGGAGAACATGCAAACTCCAGGCAGGTGGTGCCATGGTTGGGATTCTAACCAACAACCCTAGTACTACCAGGCAGAAGTGCTAACCATTTAGCCACTATGCTGCATATGGAAGGCACAGTGCCTTGGTGTACTCAAGACATGTGAAAAGCCAGAGGCTAACTTAGCCCACCAGGCTCCAACAACAATTGAAATATCACTCTTGGGTAGACTAGTCCTTTAAATACCTTCATGAAATATGAAACAAGCATTTAAAACTGTAAAAGCCAGATTTTTATTAAAACCGACATACAGGCATGATAAGGCAACCTTTGATTAAGATATTTTTTTTATATATAAAACATTTCATATGTTTTCATTTACCGAATCATATCACCCCTTGAAATAGGTGGGGAAATGTTATTTCTAAAAAAGAAAAAAAAATAAACAGCACTTACCATACCCAACAACTCCAAGAACACCAACTATAAAAATCCAAAAAAACACCCCAGCAGTAAACCTCAGAAGAATCAGGAACAACAGGCTGATGACCATTGCAATGAAGAGAGCTCTACCGGAAAAAAAAAAAAGAAAAAAAAAGCAAAACACAAGAGCAGGATGTTTACTTAGAATTATAAATGGCTACAAAAAAGTCGTCTAAAGAATCTAAAAAGATACGTTATCAGCTCTGGCCGCTTTTTCAGTAAATTAAATTATTTACCCTTTGCCAAAAACTCAACATACTGAAAGCAAGCAGATTTGTTAAATGTGACCATTTTTAAGATCAAAAACATCTTTTATTCAGTTGTACATGGAGAAACTGTCACAACCTGGAAATAATTATGGCCAGGTCATATCCTGCTTTTAACTGTTTTATCAAAGGAAAGGGAATATCTACCACTTACATTAAAATCCAGTACCAGGAGCTAGCGTAGTCCTCGAAAATCTTCATCCCGACGGATCGTGCATCAAGCACGCTATTGATACCACTTTGGTAAAAAGAAAGCAAAAAATAATGTTTTTTTTTTTGTGTTCTCAAAAATCAGCATTGCAGGTTACTTACTAACACTGAATTAAGGGCTCGTTCACACCAGATGCATGGAGCTATGCTTTTTGGCACTGATCAACGCAGGCTCAACGACAAGACAACAATCGTTTTCTATGTTCCCTAAGGAACCGCACCACATTCGTGTGCAAATCACATGTTATTTGTGTGCAGTGCGATTTGAGCCATACATTTTGTATGACTCTAATCGCACCGTACCTGCACCAAAAAGGTGCAGGACCCTTTTTTTGGTCCGCGCTAGAATTGTATTGCATGGGTATTCACACCTATGCGATCAGATTCTGCACATCGTGCCGCGTTTTGTGGACCGCTTTTGGGGTGTTGTTAAGTTAACAAGGTGCGATTCTGATACGGTGCGGAATTTGCACAGAAAACTCTGCGAATTCCACACTGCATCAGTGTGAATCCAGGGCTGAATGCACCACAGTACACACATCAGAAAACAGATGCAGTGTTTTGACAAAAATGGGTTCAGGTACATGACCAGAGATAGGCTTGTCCACTCCCCATTACCACCATGACTGTTCCGTACAAACCCCCCTTTCCCCTTAACCAATTATACTTACAAAACACATGACACCAATTTTGGAGTAAATGGCCAACATGGCCTTTTATTAACAACACAAATTTAAATACACCAACCATTCCTTATAACAGAAACCCAAAGAATTGTTGTTGGTCTTCGAAGGCACCCCCAAACAATCCGAAATGCACCTGCGGACAACCATATACACTAGGCCTCCAGCCGCAACCAACCAGCTCGGAGACAACCATACCGTCCGCAGTGCAGCACCACCACCTTCCAGTTAAACCTTGGTTAACTGGGAATGTCCCCGGGCATCCCATACCACAGATGGGTCCCACACCATTGTTTTTACCTTCCAAGATAAGAACCGCCTCCAAAGACCAACAACCGCCCAGGAACCAACATAACCCCCCTTTACCTGGAGGGACCCAATACTCACCAAAAACAGGGAGGGCGGGAGGGAAGCTCACACTCCTGACTTCCAGCTCAACTGACGCCCCCTCACTGAAACCCCCCACCCTAAGGTGCAGGAAACCCCACCTACTCTCAACCTTCCACCAACCAAATACCCCCACTATCAAAACAAACCCCTTGGATCTGCCTTAACCCTTTCTGTTCCTCCTTCCCCACTCTGGGCCTAGTCATGTATGCCCTGCGCCATTTCTTCTTTCTTTTTTGCTATGTGCATTTCTTTTTTTTTTGGCTAGTGTATGCACACTGAGGTTGCATATGAAAATGAATGGGTACCATAACACGTATCAATGCATTGAGCAATGTGGACATGTAGAAGTGAAGAGACTCTTAAAGTGAACCTGTGCTTTACCCAAGCAAGGCACCGAAGCTTCTTATACCTTTGATACATTAGTATATCGTTTTCCTAAAATTATTTTCAGCTGGAATGTTTTACCAACAGCTCATCATCACTATGGTGTGCCAAGGAAATTCAGCAGCAACCTTAATTTATGGAAACGCAACTAACGGTTTGAATAGAAACCATGGTGCAGCCCTGGCAACCTCACTCATTGGTATTTAACTGTGGTGTCTTGGATAGGAACCATTGTGCCACCCTGGCCACATCACTCAATGGTATTTGACTGGTGACAACGGCACAACAAGCACCAATTTAGCCATGAGGCCCAATTGTTCAGTACAGCAGAGCCAACAAACCTTGAACTTTCAGTACACCTTACTGACCCTAGCAGTTGGGAGGGATGTGGCATTCAGAAGATGTTAAAACATGTCCTGAGCACCCCTCCTTTGGGAGGATAAAAATTAATGTAATGTTTGATGGAAATTTGTACCTTAAAGCAGAGCTCCACCCAAAAGGGGAAGTTCCGCTATAAGCCTTTGTCTCCCACTCCCTATTAAGGATTGGCACCTTTGGGGAGCGGGTACCTGAATTTGACAGGTTCCCACTCCTGCTTCTGCTGCGATCGCCTAGGTGATTGGAAGCAGAAGTTGTCCTCCCCCCCGTAGTCTTCTGGGACACGTGACAGGTCCCAGAAGACTACGGGGCCATTCACAACGCGCAGTGCTTCTCGCGCATGCGCAGTGGTCACCCGGCTGGATCCGTAAGCTGTCACAGCCGAGTGCCCACACTGAAGATGCCGGTGCGGGGAGAGAAGACGGCTGGTAAAACCAGCCATGGCGAGGACACCGCTGGATCATGGGACAGGTAAATGTCTGTATTTTAAAAGTTAGCAGCTACAGTTTTTGTAGCTGCTGACTTTTTTTTTTTTCAGGTGGAACTCCGCTTTAATTCAGTGCCAGTACATAACCATTATAATGTACATGATGAAGCTAACATATGCATTTAAGATCCATACAAGATTGGGTTAGAATTCCAGTTAGTAAATTGTTCTACAGTAATAGGCAGCCATATGGCATCTACGCAACAAATGTTATATGCAAATAAGAAACTACTTGGTTGTTTCAAGCCAAATGTTAGGAATTATGCAAATATATCTCTTAGGGCCCTAGTCAACAGTGACAAGTATAAAAAAATAGGACCTGCAAAAAGGTATGGGCAGTCTATCATATATATTGTAACTGAAATGGTTAAAGCTGAACTCCAAGGAGAAACACGCATTAAAGTGTTACTAAACCCACAGCAGTAAAATCAGTCTGTATATGCAGTAAAGCATGCTTGTTATTATACTCACTGTGGAAACTAAGGGGTTAATCATTTGCATTGTGTAGACAGCCTGCTTGATCCTGTCTTCTCTGATACTCCCCTTCTTCTACTGTCCCCAATCCATCTGCGGATAGTACAGAGCTCTAGAAGTCACTGCACATGCTCAGTTTGGTGTGTATTGCTAGAGAGGTTTTTTTCTTTGGGAGGGTGCATGTGGTCAGCACAGAGCCAATCAGCACTGCGGGTCAGGAGTCATGCAGCCTCATATGACAGTGAGAGCAGAATGAAAACTCCTCCTACAAGATTAATCAGTGCTCAGGTGGACACTAATAGAAGTCACAAGACTGCTGTATACAGCTGATGAGAAAAGGTATTTAGCAGTTTATATTTACTAAAATAATTGCACTTCCATGTTGTGTGTACTGTGGGAGACCAGATATAGTGAATGCAGGATCCTGGGAGACCAGATATAGTGAATGCAGGGTCCTAGGAGACCAGATATAGTGAATGCAGGGTCCGGGGAGACCAGATATAGTGAATGCAGGGTCCGGGGAGACCAGATATAGTGAATGCAGTGTCCGGGGAGAGCGGATATAGTGAATGCAGGGTCCGGGGAGACCAGATATAGTGAATGCAGGGTCCGGGGAGACCAGATATAGTGAATGCAAGGTCCGGGGAGACCAGATATAGTGAATGCAGGTCCGGGGAGAGCAGATAGAGTGAATGCAGGGTCCGGGGAGACCAGATATAGTGAATGCAGGGTCCTAGGAGACCAGATATAGTGAATGCAGGGTCCGGGGAGACCAGATATAGTAAATGCAGGGTCCGGGAAGACCAGATATAGTAAATGCAGGGCCGGGGAGACCAGATATAGTGAATGCAGGGTCCGGGGAGACCAGATATAGTAAATGCAGGGTCCGGGAAGACCAGATATAGTGCATGCAGGGTCCGGGAAGACCAGATATAGTGAATGCAGGGTCCTGGGTTTAGTAACACTTTAATTCAGATATGTGTTTAGTAAAAACAAAAATGTAAATGTCCAGTGTTTTAAATGTAACTAGTGTAGGTACTTGATATCCTGTAATGGCCTATACAGCAGCAGTCTGGGAGAGGGAGGAGCAGGACCAGGAGCCAATTAGATGTGATGCAAAACATATGGGTTGCTAAGGGGAATTCTCACAGGAGGAGAAAACAGAGTGAACAAAGGGATAGCTAATCCCTGTACTGCTGCAGGGGGTTAGGAGGTGACCTTAAAGCAGAACTTCACTCTCTTGATCAACATTGACTGTTTTTAATTCTGATGCTGCTAGAATTAGTAAATAGATGGTAAAGTATATCGTATGTACTTGTTTAATTTTTTTTTAACATGCCTTCATTTACTTCCTGGTTTCCAGGCCTAGGCAAATGATGTCATACATCCCAGCAGTCTTCAGGAGGGGTTTTCTCAGCTAAATACGCCCTCCTGCCTGCATACTTGAGATAAAAGCAAATGGATTCCAGAAAATGAATGCTACATCAGTGGTCTTCAAACTGTTGCCCGATGCCTGCTGCGGCCCTTTGCCTGCTGTTATCCGGCCCTTGGGGCAATATTCCTCTCATTGACACCAATGATGGGGCACTATTCCTCAAGCCAACACCATTGATGGGGCACTATTTCTCCCACTGACACCAATGATGGGGCACTATTCCTCAAACTGACACCATTGATGGGGCACTATTTCTCCCACTGACACCATTGATGGGGCACTATTCCTCAAACTGACACCAATGATGTGGCATTGTTTACCCCTACTGTCCCAGGACATTTCTATGGCCACAGTGTAGTCCCTCTAAAGTTTGAAGGACAGTAAACTGGCCCTTTGTTTAGAAAGTTTGGAGACCCTTGTGCTACATGAATCATCTGCCATTACTCAAGATGGTCACAATCAGATATGCTAAATGGTGTTTTTTAAAGTTATTTATCAGCAAAATAAAGTATATAGACATGAATGGATGGGGGAGTTTGCTTTGAATATTAAAAATTAATTAAATTGTGTTCTTGGTTTGTGGTGCCAGGTCACTAGCCCGATACCTTTTTAAATGACCCTTTTAAGGATTTTTAACACAAAGGAACCCTTGAAATAACTTTCAGGTCTCACGGAACCCCTGCTAATAATCAGTATATTTACACCTCATGGTACTTTAGTGTGAAGACTGTCTTGTAGAGTGAAGAATAAATAAAAGTAAATGCAATGTGCCATATATTTCATAATTGGTACCCTCTACATCAAAGTACATTTGGCTCTATTCATCAAAACTACTGTGCTAATGCTCAAATTGATGCTTAGAAGATCAATGTCCACTTTCACTGGTTGCCTGGAAGAAGCCCCATTATAATGGTAATCAGTGGGAAGATTGCTCCTTAAGCTGGCTATATACTTGTAGACTTTCAAGAACTCATACAAAAATGTGTTAAAAAAATTCTCAGTACAGGTGTACCTCGGTTTACGAATTTAATGCATTCTGCGGGACTTTTTGTATTGCGAAAAGTTCGTAAACCGAAATGCAGTTTCCCATAGGAACACATTGAAAACCAATTAATCTGTTCCAGAGGTCAGAAAAAAGTATTTTATCTGTTTAAAACTCTTAATGAAGTGCACTTTAAAGGCATAAATACTGTACAGGGACATGATTAAAAAAAAATCGTACATGCATTGAAAACCAATCAATCCATTCTGGAGGTCAGGAAAAAGTGAAAAAAAATCTTATCTGTTCAAAACTCTTTATAAAATGCACTTTAAAGACATAGTACTGTACAGGGACATGATTTTTTTAAAAAAATGCGTAAATGCATTGAAAACCAATTAATCCGTTCATATTGCAAAAAAATTCGTAAACCGAGTCATTATTTTCAATGGATTTATATTCGTAAACTGAAAATTACATTAACTGAGGCGTTCGTAAACCAAGGTACACCTGTACATTAAACAGCTTGATGAATGCCATTTTAACGTAGTTAAAAATTTCATTTGTGTTTAACATTTGACTTTAACTTTGCCGAACAAAAACTATGTTCACTGTTACAAATTAATTTGTTTGGGAAAAAATTTCCATCTTGCTCCTTCGAATTTTCTCAGCAATGCAGTCCACTAATGATTAGAAAATAAACAATCTTGAAACAAAACATTTCTCATGAAATTCTACTAGTGTATATCCAGCTTAACATTGGCAGTCATGGGGAAGAATACCTCCCTTACAGATGGCTAAACAGATCATTGGTGTCAGTGGTTACTCATCTGAGGGGCAAGAAATTGCTCATTGCTGAAGGAACCTATAGCAACCTTAATAGGAACCCTAGAGTTCCATGGGAAACCTGGTTGAGAAAGACAGTTTATGTCTTCTAATGGAAGATAATTACTATTTCTCCTATTTGCTCAGTCTCAATGGATATCACCAATGGACAAGACCAAGTGGTTACCCGCTGTGTGTATATCTAGTTTCAAAGTGTACATTATCTTTCTATTTTTTATTGTATAAACCCTTTCAAGCATTTGGATCACCATTTTCTTGCTTTCGGCAGTCCATACATTTCTGGATGCTTTAGTACCTGTTCAGTAATGTCAACCTCAATGAACAGTTTGTGAACCATTCCAGTAGACTTTGCCTGGGTAAATGTCAGGCAGTGCAAATAGTAATGTTACTAAATCAGAATTGTCTTCCGGCTGTTGAATAGGGCCCCTTATTAATAACAGTGAAAGCAACCATTTTGAAAGACGAAAAACCAATTGACACAACTCATTAGGTGGCAACAATAGTATCCAAGTTTTATCAAAATAAAATGGATGCCTTCATTGCGTCCACTTGCCAGAATCATCTTCACCATGCCAAATCCTGCCAAAAGGGCCTGGCTACTTCTAGGATTATTTATTTTATCATGCTAAGCATATTTTTTCCAACAACGGATGTATGACGCGGTCGAGGCCATACATCACTGGCGTTATTAATGGGTTAAACATTATGTAATGAGAATGTACACATCATGCTCTTGTGTTGAGTGTTGGCTTTCATGCAATATTGGCATGTTTAGTATAGAACACAGCAAAGACTGTCCACTTCCTGCGTCTGGGAAATGAAAGGAAATGTAAACCCTAAATGTGCATCAGAAACAATAGTTTTTTGTTTAAAGGGCAAAGACAGCCATAGATGGAATGAATCTTGAATGGTTCAGCAGGGACTGGCCAAGATTTGATCTATCTATGGGCAGGCTAGTTGTACTGAAGTCGATCCATTGATCATCTACAGTACAACCAGCCTGTCAGATTTTGGGGAAGAATACTTCCCTTACAGATGGCTAAACAGATCATTGGTGTCAGTGGTTACTCATCTGAGGGGCAAAAAATTGCTCATTGCTGAAGGAACCTATAGCAACCTTAATAGGAACCCTAGAGTTCCATGGGAATCCTGGTTGAGAAAGACAGTTTCTAAAGGATATGTCTTCTAATGGAAGATAATTACTATTTCTCCTATTTTCTCAGTCTCAATGGATATCACCAATGGACAAGACCAAGTGGTTACCAGCTGTGTGTATATCTAGTTTCAAAGTCTACATTATCTTTCCATTTTTTATTGTATAAACCCTTTCAAGCATTTGGATCACCATTTTCTTGCTTTCGGCAGTCCATACGTTTCTGGATGCTTTAGTACCTGTTAAGTAATGTCAACCTCAATGAACAGTTTGTGAACCATTCCAGTAGACTTTGCCTGGGTAAATGTCAGGCAGTGAAAATAGTAATGTTTCTAAATCAGAATTGTCTTCCGGCTGTTGAATAGGGCCCCTTTTTAATAACAGTGAAAGCAACCATTTTGAAAGACGAAAAACCAATTGACACCACTCATTAGGTGGCAACAATAGTATCCAAGTTTTATCAAAATTAAATGGATGCCTTCATTGCGTCCACTTGCCAGAATCATCTTCACCATGCCAAATCCTGCCAAAAGGGCCTGGCTACTTCTAGGATTATTTATTTTATCATGCTAAGCATATTTTTTCCAACAACGGATGTATGACGCGGTCGAGGCCATACATCACTGGCGTTATTAATGGGTTAAACATTATGTAATGAGAATGTACACATCATGCTCTTGTGTTGAGTGTTGGCTTTCATGCAATATTGGCAAGTTTAGCTATAGAACACAGCAATAACTGTCCATTTCCTGCGTCTGGCAAATGAAAGGAAATGTAAACCCTAAATGTGCATCAGAAACAATAGTTTTTTGTTTAAAGGGCAAAGACGGCCATAGATGGAATGCATCTTGAATGGTTCAGCAGGGACTGGCCAAGATTTGATCTATCTATGGGCAGGCTAGTTGTACTGAAGTCGATCCATCGATCATCTACAGTACAACCAGCCTGTCAGATTTTTTGTTGCATGTGATTACTGCTGGCGGTTGTAGCCACCATCAGTAACCATTGTGTTCTGCCGGCAGAGAAGGCTCCCTGACGGCAGAACACAAAAGTGCTGCAAGAAAGAAAATCACATCGTCTACAGCTTGCCTATGTTTGCCTTTACTGAAAAAAAAAAATGATGAACTAACACTGGACCCCCTCCCCACCCCCCACTCCCTTCCCTCCTGGTCCCCACTGTATTTACCTATGGTGATCATGAGCTCTCAGAGCTCCCGCAGCCACCTGTGCCAGTCTAGGATTTGAAGTTCCCATTGTTCTCCCTCTTCAGCATTTCCAGGATGGACCAGATGGATTCTGATTGGTCAGCACCATCCTGTACTATGGTGTGCTAAAGGATTTTAACATACCTGTAAGTGTATTTTAATCAGTCTTGAACATCTTGATCATTCAAAGTGGAACTTTATTCGGAAAATTAAATTCTGCTAGATCACTTCATGATGGCCCCTTTTCCAAGTATAGCTGTGTAAAGCATTAAAAATAAAGGCCTATACTGTCTAATATCTCACCCTGCTCTGCACATGCTCAGTTACTCTCTATTTTTAGGCATTGTACTTAATTTGCAGAGGCCAATCTGCTGACAGCCTATAGATTTACTGCTGCTCAGGGGCTCGGAGGTTCAGCAAAATGGCAGCCTCCAGCACAGGGGCGGACTGACCATTTGGAAACTCGAGCACTGCCCGAGGGCCCAGGGTCAGTAGGGGGCCCAATGAGATGCCCTTGGTACCTTTTTCGTAGGCTTTTTTGAGTTTGGGCAAGGACACAGGGGCCCCATGATCCCCTATTGCCCGAGGGCCCCATGAGTTGTCAGTCCGCCCCTGCTCCAGCAAGAAGAAGCAGGAAGAATGCTGGTGACAATTTACAGCACACACTAATTTTGATAGCATAATTATTAATGTGGAATACATGTTCCTCGATAAAGAACATTATGTTTATCAGGTTGTTATGAGTAAAGTTCCGCTTTAACTCGAGTTCCACGTCATGCAGGGTACACCGTGTTGTCACTCATTGTAACTGAGCCTGCTTCTCAGAATCTACATGTATCCTGCATGATAGTGGGCAGGCACCCTTTATTTGCAGCCAAAGCGTCCCACTGACCATGTTGTTATCTCTTACACACTAGCAATGAATCAGTTTCTGATCAGAACTTTCCTTCTCCTTCTCAGCATAGATCATGTGACGATATTCCTAGGCTTTCAGTTTTGTGGGCAGTACTGAAGGAACCTACAGCAGCATTTTTTCCAGGAAAGGTATTTTAGAATTCAAACAATCCTTTATCCATCCCAGCATGACTTTTATTTTAGCTTTAGACCTCATGCACACTTGAGCTCACAAACACTGCTACAAGTGTTCGAGGGTTTTATTTTTTTTCATGCCGCTAAATGTCCCTCCATGTTAGCCTATGTGTCCCTGTACACTATAGGCATTTATAAAGGTTTAAAGGCAGGGGTGCTCAACCTGTGGCCAGTAGGCCACATGTGGCCCTCTGAGTCCTTTGATGTGGACCTCAACTTCAAACCAAAGAAGTGTACTTCTTTTTTTATCCTGTGGGTTTGGTGTGCTTTCTGAAAGTGCACCAAAACCTCTGAATGTGGGAGTTTTGATGCACTTTAATAAAGTGCACCACACACGCGAGATAGAATAGAAGTTTATGGCAAGCGCAGCTAGCTTGCAGGAAAGCTGCAGTTGCACATTTCTGCACCCGCGGTGCGGGTAAACCGCAGCTCATCAGTGAGAAAGCAGTTCTATAGGGGGCTCATGACCGTAAGGGCTCATTTACAATTGCGGTTTGGGGGGTTGCAAAACCCCTTAATTGAGATGTGTTTTTAATCACACCACCCCCTCAACCATTGGTGTAACATCAGGGGTCACAATGGGGACCCTGCCCCATGCTCCAGAGGGCCCAGGAGGCCTCCCTGTCACATTATACTTTACACCTGGACAAGAGGGGCGGCATGTACAGGAACCGATCCTCTCCATTTTCCTCCTGCAACCGCTGAATGCCAGCTCCTCTCCCTCCTCCCACCGGCATTCAGTGGCTGCAAGAGGAAAATATTCATTATGCTATTCAAAATATAAAATTCGAAATTCTGCACCATCTCATTTCATAGTGGCCCACAACCAGTTACACTTAGACCCTGTTCACACTTGAGTGTTTTTCAGCTCAAAGCTCAACGCTCAAAGACGCTCAACAAGCAAAATCTCATTATTTCCAATGGCCCCTGTTCATACTTGAGCGTTTTGTTGCCTGTAGCAAAACGCCTGTTGCTCAAAAAAGTACTTTTCAGGCAGATCTGAACATTTTGTCCCTTTAGACTTGAGTAGAAAACGCCTGCACAGTAGAAATGAGCATTTTTTCAAGTTTTTTTTCAGGCGTTTCCAGCTCAAACAGCAGCTATTTCTATTGGCCAAAGCAAAAATGCCTAAAGGAAAAACGCCTGAAAAAACACCTATAATATTTGCAAATCTGCTCAAAAACGCCTGAAAGACGCTTAGCTCAGTGTGAATGGAGCCTTGAGTGGCCCTCTCTCCTCAAACAGTTGAGCATTTCTGGTTTAAAGGCAAGGAAAAAAATCCCTTTTGTGCATTCAAGAGAAGAGCGTTTTGGCAGAAAAATCACCAGACGCGCCCAAACGTAGGTAAACAAGTATAAACCTGCCCAGAGTTAGGTGGTTTACGACTTGAGTGTTTTTTTTTTATTTCAGTGGTCAGAATAGATTAATATTTTGGCCAATGAAATAAATGCCCAAGCTCTTGATGCGCCTAAATGCGTTTGCAGAAACGTTGCTTGGGCGCATTTTGAAGCTGCTTTTCTCCTGCCGGCAGAAAAACGTTTATAAAAGCCCCGTTGTGCGCAAAACTTTATTCTAACATTTGATTTCCACTTTAGTATGTTTATTGCGTCTAGCAGTGGGTCTTTGTATCCATATGCCCTATCCTTCCAGGGCACAGTCCTTTCATTTCCCAGCCAAATGTCTCCAGGAATGAGTCTTTCTTTGACAATGGATTAAACATCATTAGATGTTATTGACAGAGCAGCTCGATAACATATTAATATGAAGCGTCAGTATTGCTTTGTTCCAGCTGAACATAGATAAGCCATACACAGAACATTGCAGAATGTGCTCTATAACCTTGTGTTTCCATGTCGGATGACAGTTACATGGCTACAAAACAAAATACACCTTGTTATGGAGATGAATTAGAGTTAAATTCACATCAATGACACACAACAGCAGTCATTTACATATTACAAAATGGGATGTATGAACACATAAAACAATGCAAAACCACCTTCTGCCGCTTGGGACAGCACAACATTAGGGTGACAACAATTGTAGCAAGCAAAGGTTTAGGGCGCGCACCCCTGTTCAGGGGCGGACTGACAACTCATGGGGCCCCCGGGCAATAGGGGATCATGGGGCCCCTGTGTCCTTGCCCAAACTCAAAAAAGCCTATGAAAAAGGTACCAGGGGCATCTCATGGGGCCCCCTACTGACCCCGGGCCCTCGGGCAGTGCCCGAGTTTCCAAATGGTCAGTCCGCCCCTGCCCCTGTTCTTTTTTTTTTTTGTCTCAACCACAATAAGCTTTATTTACATTTACAGAACATTACATGGTCAATCCAACATCTTTGTAACTCAGGGGCGGACTGACCATTTGGAAACTCGGGCACTGCCCGAGGGCCCGGGGTCTGTAGGGGGCCCCATGAGATGCCCCTGGTACCTTTTTCATAGGCGTTTTTTAGTTAGGGCAAGGACACAGGGGCCCCATGATCCCCTATTGCCCAGGGGCCCCATGAGTTGTCAGTCCGCCCCTGTTGTAACTCCTTCGTTGGCGCGTTTCACCTACAATGTGGGCGTAGTTATAGAACCCTGGATGTAGTTTGGAATAAATGGTTCTATAATATTAGTCTGCATTTGCACTATATAGCAATGGTGTTGGATGGATATCTGGCTGGTTAACATAAGGAAGTATATGTAAATAAATAAATGAAAATAAATAACTTTCATGGTTCCAGCCATTGTCCTGAAATCATCATTATTATTATACAGGATTTATATAGCCCCAACAGTTTGCACAGCGCTTTACAAAATGAAGGTAGACATTACAGTTACAATACAATTTGGTACAAGAGGAAACAGAGGGCCCGGCTCATTAGAGTTTATAATCTAGGAGATGAGGAATAACCCTCTTATTTCTGGGATATGCAGTGGATTGAGATATGTGAATTCTCTTTTTGTAAGAATGCTTTAATTTACAAGACACTGTTACAGTTAGAGTGATTTTTGCCCTTTTCACTATAACTTGTATGGTTCCCTAGCAAGATGATAAAAGGTTTACCGACTGCTGCACCCCTCACTTGGTCATGTAGTAGACAGGTAAAAGCAGTCTCAGTTCGGTCCATAAAGGCCATGCCCCCAACGCGTTTCACCCTACCCCGCCTTCAGGGCTTAATAATGGAGGTTACTCTGGGTGAGGTGTGAGGCAGTCGGGTAACCTATTCTCATCTTGATTGCATGCTCTGGGTCTGGACGAATCCATCACCAGCCTGCTCTCTTACTGTTTCAACAGCTTCCATCCTACAGGACAACAACAGCCTGAGTGGGGATCCCCAAGCAATAATCTAGGGTCACTGTATGAATTCCTGAAGGAAAAGTGTTTGACAGCTAAAAAGTTCAAATGTACAGTATATAAAGCCAGTTATATTAAAATGGTGAGAAGTTACATATCTGTTTTTTATTGCTGTCTGTGTCCATTGGAGATATTCCCTCTCTCTATTTGCCCTGGGGACTGTTGTCACCATAACTGAAAGACAGGAAAAATCTGATATTTTGAGTTATCATTTGAACAGGAATAGAGGGGAAATCTTCCAATCAGAACAAGTGACAGCTGTCTAAGAGGGGATATTCCTTAATTTGGAGATACCGTATTTCTTTTCACTTCCTGTTTTATCTTTAGGACAGAACATTCTGTAAGCTGCCAGTCCATGTACACAAAAGTAGCATTTGTCTCAAAGTCCATAGTTCTTTTGGGTAAATTGCATACATTTTGGAGTTCTATACGCTACAAAGCTGCATATTGCTGGCTAGTAAATGCAGATTAATCCTACTTTAACAAAAAGCATTCAAGCTTTGGCCATTGAAGCTGATGGCGTGTGTATGACTACAGATGATATAATGATGATGGTATTTCTTGCAAAAAAAAACTGTCCAACAATGCATGGTTCCACTTACGTTCAAAGACCATAGGTTAAAGGGACATCCCTATTATCCACCTAAAATGTGATATTTCACTCACTATTAGGCAGCCCATACATTAGTCTTTTTTCTTTTTGGGGTTAATCAGCGGGTTGAAGGGAAAAAAAAATCTCGAAATTCCCCCACCCATATATTCGATGTGGATGGGGGAATCCTTCCTACTGAGCTATTGTATTCTGGAGACTAAGAAGACATCCCCACCTTCAGTTTACACTGATCAGTGCTTTCGGCTATAGCTGGCGGCACTGATCATTTGGCAAAAAAGCCAACAATCATGTTGTACAGAAGTCAACCAGTAGATCAACTCCTGTACAACTAGAATTCCCATGCATGGATCAAATTTTAAGCATTCCCTGCTGAACCAGACGAATTTCGATCCATGTATGACCGGATTAAGAAGATGGGGAATTAAAACAGCTAACAGTTATTTACACCCCTCAAGCACTTCAGTGGAGAGAGTTCTGCACATCTGTCCTAGTGTCCCCGACTCTCCCCAAGAGTTTATATAATGAAGAATGCAACAGGTGGACTAGAGCCTAACATACCAATTGTTGAGAATGTGGAGCACAAGGGTTCGCTGGGACATAGGGGCCCATTTATACTAGATATGAGTCAGAAGGGATTTTACCACGTAGTTGTCGACACACAGCAAATATTTTTACTTGTCTATGCCGGAAGAGGGTGCATGTCCCTACGCAGCATCTGGCTAATTGATGAATCTAAAATATAACCTTTACTCAAATATAGATAGCACAGTGGCTAAATGGTTAGCACTTCTGCCTGGCAGTACTGGGGTCGCTGGTTCAAATCCCGGCTCCACCTGCCTTGAGTTTGCATGTTCTCCCTGTGCCTGTGTGGGTGTCCTCTGGATACTCCAGTTTCCTCCCACACTTCAAAGACATGCTAGTTCATTGGATCCTGTCTAAATTGGTCCTAGTATGTGTATGTATGAATGTGAGTTAGGGACCTTAGATTGTACACCCCTTGAGGGTTAGGGATTGATGTGAATGTACAATATACATGTAAAGCGCTGTGCAAATTGATGGCGCTATATAAGTAGCTGAAATAAATATATAACATATATACTAAGCTGCAATTGATGCCTATTGGAACGTACTGTGCACAACTGGATGCCATTACAATTTTTTACCTTACATCCAAATGGTTAATAACACCAGACCAGATCAAATACCATACTGTTTTAGATGAAGTTACGGCATAAAGAAGACACTGTAGTTTGATCATAAACCTATCACATGGAATATATAATCTCTATTAAGCAGATAAAGGTAACCCATGGACAGAACTAATTGGATAGTATAATCTGTCTTGCTAAAGATATGTAATTACGGGTACACTCATCCATGGGCCTTAATGTCAGCCTCTAATGGACAAGCCCCATACATCACCATATTCAGTCAAAAATACCTCGCTATCTTGAGGAATGCAAATGATGCCCTATAAAGGGCAGTACAAACCATGCCAAAAAAGGGGGGGGGAGGAGTAAATACCATGTGCATCAAAAAGTGGAAATGAGGAACCAGGAAAGAGGTGGAGGCAGTATACAGACCCCTGCAGGACGAGGGGAGAAAACCCTATCTATCCACTGAGGCTCAGTGAGGCCAAGAGTGAGTCCAGGAGACCCCCAGTTGGAGAAGGGTGTCATTACGGTCCATCCATCATCATCCTGATACACCATTTTTCAGCATGAAAAACACCATCTGGTCCAATTAAGGACAAAAAGCGTTTTTAGCCTTACTTAGCAGTTTGGCTATAAGTGAGGTGAGCGCAAACATTTTTCTGCACAGCAAGATTTGCATCACATAGTGGGCTTTTTTTATATAAATTTCATCCTTAGCACAAATTGCACAATTTTATATATTATTTATTATATTTTTTTTATTATTCTTTGCACATATTGCACATTGAATAATTTTTGCACAATTGGCACATTTTTTTAATATTGACATTCTTATTGTCAGTTTGGCACATTTTTGAATATTGTATTTATTGATCATTTAGCACATTGGTGAAATATGACTGTTCATTGATGGATGGACTGACCGTTGATTCCTAAAGTCCTACAATTCACTGCATGATAATAATATATCTTACTTGGCTGCTTCTCTTAGAACTGTAACGTTTCTCATTTTCCCCTCTCCGTCTTTAAATTCTGTCTTGTTTGCAACAGTTAGGATGCCGTTCCTGGTGGAGAAGTCAGGGAAGCACCTCTGCAGGACTGTAAGAAGAAGAGACAAGGTCAGAACATTCTAAAATGGTAAACCTCTGAAATGGCTGTGAAGAGGCCAAACAACAGGCAATATGCAGACATGGCAAGACACCTATTCTGTATTAATCTAGATACATCCCATTATTCAAGGAATGTGGGGCCCTTTTGTTATGTCTGTGATCTTCACGTTTGCTATAACCGAAAAGCTGACCACAGAAAGTTTGTATACATCTGCCCCAATTTAATGGTACACTTTCTGCATTTTTACATAGAGGGAACCTGTCAACAGATATATTTATGGGTTCCCAAGTGCCAATGCTGACCATCATCTGAAAAAAAATACTTGTCTGGCTGACACGCCGTTTCTCTAACTTAAGTCAATTCCAAGTACACAGCCAGTGGAGTCAAAACCCCTGATCTGTTAGCATGTTCCAGGTCAGTGACTTATGAATTATTGAAAACCAGAGGAACAATATGATAACCAGGCATCTAAATTTTTTAGATTTTCAGTAATGGAAGCCGTCTTGTGTCTTTGAAGATTCTCATTTATCCAGGTCATGTTATGGCTAATAGTAGTCAGTCCCATTTAACTGGCCTTCTTCTGTAAAGTATTGTGTTTCATCATGTGTGACGAAATGCATCGGAGGAGCTAGGATGCACATCTTGGATTTTGAAATACATGTGGTTTTCATCTATGTAGCAGCACTGCAGTTTTGATATTTTGTAAGAGCATTTTTTTAATAAAGATCCTCTTTAGTTTTACACTATTGGGAGATCTTCCCTTGCTTTGTTCTCTTCACATGCATTTATGATCCAATGTGGAGCGGGGAGGTCTGTAGCACTCTGTAGAGTGTATTGCCCTCCAGGGATGTGAGGAGTGTGGAGGCGCTTTGAACCATGTCTCATTAAGGAATGAGCCTATGTCACTACAGCCTGATATGACCACTTACGGGGTTGATTTACAAAAACCGGAGAGTGCTAAATCTGGTGCAGGTCAGAATACAAACCAATCAGCTTCCAGGTTTTTTTGTCAAAGCACAATTAATCTGGATGAAGTTAGAAGCTGATTGGCTACCATGCAGAGCTGCACCAGGTTTTGCACTCTCTAGTTTTAGTAAATCAGGTCCTATGTATGAGGGTTGTGTCCTTCTGGTAAGCTGCCTATGTGCACAGCGGTGATGTGTTACAGTTTTTTGCTCACAAGATTCACCTTATAAGCATTGACGGACAGATGGTTTGCAAGCCTTTTGGGGTCACTTGCACAATTTCTTGGTTTTATGTGTAGACTATATGAAATGTTTTTTTTGTTTTGTTTTTTTTTTAATCTTTAACAAAGGCATGGATTAACATTCACATTTTCAGTATCAAAGCAGGGAAATAAAGAGCAATCAACTTTGTACTCTGTTACAGAACAGTCAGGAGGTCAAAGACCTCTGATATTAAAGCAGAACTTTACTCATAGCAACTTGAGCTTTGACAGCTATCGGGGGATCTTTTCCCCCCTCGCTAGCTGTCACATTTTTGAAAAACATGGTCATAGCCGTGTCACTCATTCTTGTTCTATGAATGAGAAACTACAAGTCCCAACAGCCTTAGTGGCTGTCAGCTTGTAGTTCTCAATGAACTACCACAGTGCTGTGGAGTCCCGTGGTAGTTCATCGAGTCTTCCTGTCAGTATATCTGCTTGCTTGTACATCCCGTACGGGCAAGCAGATATACTGACAGGACAGCAGGAGACCTGCATGGCACCAGCGATCTGCTGATCAAATGGTTTACAGGCTCCAAAAACCAAAATAATAAATGTACATTTTTAAATCTGCAAAAAAAATTAGCATTTTTTATTTTTTTGTATAAAGGTGAACTTATCCTTTAATTCCTGGTATGTGGCAGATGAAGATTGACCATGATTACCACAATATGAAATTTCTCTTTCCTATGGTAGAGGGAAGCTGTTGCTCAATGTCGTTGATTTTAGCCAGCCACAAAGAGATTGGAGGGGTTATTGGTTGTTTCCAAAGGGCCAGAATATAAGACCAGGCTGTGTTTAGGAGCTATTCCGTAAGCAAGGTTTTATATCAGGTAAGCTGAAGGTTAGGTGAAGAAAAAAAAGCCCATAGGGTGACTGTCCAGTTCCACTGACGTAAGCTTAAATACCAGCTGTCATACTTTTTCCCAGAATGGATGGATTTTTAGGCAGTTCTAAAAGCTATGCAGAGAGGAGCCCTCTTCCCGGCCACATCGCCAGAACATATTGGATGTGTGCAGAAAGATTTTATGTAGCATGGTTGGAACCCTATACATCGACATAAGATCATGTAGCCCTGCTCTTGAAATATGTTAGCAATAGAAGACATGTGCAAACAGTAAAGCCCATTCGACTTGGGCTGGGGAGAAAGTCCACTGTGGATCCTCTTCCCACTTACATATGCAAGAAAGGACGAATCCTGTAGGAGAGGTCACCTGTAATTTATACAGCTGAGATAGGAGGTTGGGTACATAAGACAAATCCATAAAAAAGTTTTCAAATAGGGTGGGGTTATGCAGGCTACCTTTGTTTAGCAATAGTAGATTTAAAAAAGTGGTGGATCTGGTATGCCGACCAAATTTCAATAGGTGGGTCCAAAAAATGTTGAATGTCTAACAGCAAAGGGCATCTAGAAGATGACAAAAAGGGGTTTATTTACTAAAGCTGGAGAGTGCAAAATCAGGTTCACTTCTGCATAGAAACCAATCAGCTTCTATTCTCAACGTGTTTAATTAAGCTTTGGCAATAAAACCTGGAAGCGGATTTGTTTCTATGCACAAGTGAACCTGATTTTGCACTCTCCAGTCTTAGTAAATAAACCCCAAAGTGTAGAAAACAAAATATGTCTACATCTAAGAGGCAGCCAGAATGTTTGTTAGTGTTACCAGACATGAACTCCAGGTCCTTCAGTAGGGGGATCGGGGGTAAGGGTGTGCTGAGATATCCAGAAGGGAAAAAGTGGATGAAATCACGCTAAGCATGGCTCTGATAGCCGGGTGCACAAGGAGGAATGGTACGCGTAACGATGGGAGCCAGGGAATACAGAACATATTTTTCACGTTTGCACTGTATTTGTAATTTGTGGGAACACACTTTACATCAATTTTTGTTTTTTTTTATACTGTACACTGTGTGCTAAAATATTTTGTTGTGGCTCTGGTTAAGTCACAAGCTGTTGATTTTGTGTGATTTTGATATTGTTTTATACATCTGTGTTAATGATTTTCACACACTTTTGGTTAGCTGTATGCTAAAAAGGTCATTTTTTGTATTTTTTTGGATTATGAATATAACACTTAATAGTGTTTATGTTTAGCGTTTAGTTTTTAGTACCACACATTATTGGTTTCCTAACCAATTTTGTTGTTTGGGCAAAATAAATGAAAAAAAAAACAGTGCACGTATAGAAAAAAACATTGGTCTGTCAGAAATCCAGTGGGCCCCTAACATCATGTTTAGGCTGAGAACATGGTGCCCTTACTGCACTGAAGTCCCAGCAAGGATGGTCAGTCCTGCTTGCTGGACTGCAGAACTTCACCTATCCCCTGCCCCCTTATGCCCTTCTCCACATGCTTACATTGAACTCTTTCCCAGAAAAACAGTGGGGTTGATTTACTAAAACTGGAGAGTGCAAAATCTGGTGCCGCTGTACATGGTTTCCAATCAGCTTGTTCAATTAGGCTTTGACAATAAAAACCTAGAAGCTGATTGGTTTCTATGGAGAGCTGCACTAGGTTTTCCACTCTACAGGTTTAGGAAATGAACTTCAAGAGCCTACCCATATACTGTGTGTAGGGAGAAAAAAATCTTGGGAGAGCAGTTCTGGGGACATGGCTAGGTCAGTAGCTTCCAGCAGCTGCCCCTGTAAGAACTTTATAAACCTGGTGAAGACGCAGGGCCAGATCCAGGGGGGAGCTGGGGTGGGCTGTGCCCTGATCCACGAGTTAGTCTGATGAAGTCAGTTAATGTAAGGAGGCTCACTGATGGGGACAATCCATGTAAGGGGGCACTGTGATGGGGACGGGACACCTGATGTAAAGGGATACTTGAGGTACAGGGGCACTCTGATGGGGACAACTGATCAAATGTAAACGGGCACTCTGATGGGGATAACTGATCAAATGCAAACGGGCACTGTGATGGGGACACTGAAGTATGGGGGTGTTCTGATGGGAACACTGATGTAACAGGGCACTCTGATGGGGACAATTGATGTAAGTGGGAACTCTGATGGGGACACTGTTGTAAGGGGGCACTCTGACTGGAGATCTGATGTAAGGGGGTGCTCTGATGGAGACCCTGATGTAAGGGGGTGTTCTGATGGGAACACTGATGCAAGGGAGCACTCTGATGGGGACAATTGATGTAAGTGGGAACTCTGATGGGTACACTGATGTAAGGGGGTACACTGATTGGAGACCTGATGTAAGGGGGTGCTCTGATGGGGACACTGATGTAAGGGGGTACACTGATTGGGGACCTGATGTAAGGGGGTGCTCTGATGGGGACACTGATGTAAGGGGGTACTCTTATGGGGACACTTATGTAAGGGAGTGCTCTGATGGGGACACTGATGTAAGGGGGAGTTCTGATGGGAACACTGATGTAAGGGGGTGCTCTAATGGGGACACTGATGTAAGAGGGCACTCTGATTGGGAGACCTGAAGTAAGGGGGTACTCTGATTGGGACATCTGATGTAAGGGGATACTCCAATGTGGACCCTGATGTATGGGGCACACTGATGGGGACCCTGATGTAAGGGGTTACTCTGAAGTGCATCTTAAATAAAGGGGTACTCTGAGGAGGACTCCTGATGTAGAGGGGGATGCTGATAAGTACATCTGATATAAAGGGGCAAAGGCTCTGTTTATCACGTTAATCCAGTGACAGCCTAATAAATACTAGTATTTCCCAGGTCGTGACACTCTATGATAGACTGTCAGTGACTCACACATACAGTGTTGTCATTATGCCCCCTCACTTTTTTTACTGCACCCCAAGATCAAAGGCTACACCTGGCCCTGTGAAATATCACAGGGAGTAATTAAAACTGTTTCTTGGTACAGGAACAAAGGAAAAGAAAAATATAAGGTACAACACGCTTGTACATACTCTCAAGGGAGAGAGGGAGGGTTGAGGGTAAATGTGGGTAATGCTTGGACTACACTTTAAATATGTTTCACCATTCATATAAGTAGCTATCATCAGTTCCGATATGTTTTAGGAACATATTCCATCCATAACTTAGTTGCCTTAATCACAATTGTGCCATGTAATGTGTCAAGGCTGATATTGATTGTCAAGGAACAGTATGTGAAGTGGGAAAGTTTGAGTTAAAAAAGGGTGTTTTCAAATTTTCAGAGATTGAATAAAACCTGTAAAAATCCTAATGGGAACGCCAGACCAAACAGTCCAAAATCTTTTTATATCAATGTTTCCTTGTAAGAAGAGAACATCTGTGATGTCTTGGTATGATCAAACACCAATGTAAAAAGATTTCGGACTCTTAGATAATTGATCTGGCTCTCCCAATAAACTTTTTACATTTGGATCCTTAACTTCAGGTCCTGTAGGGCACCCCGTTTTGTTGAGAGCGGCCTTACCACAGCTATGGCACCCCATATGAATGCAAATTACTTTCTTTAACCATGACCTACTGGGAAGTAGAATTCAGTACCTCTGATTTACACATTCATGTAACAAAAGCTTGACAGGGGTTCTAACCCTTTGTGTTTTAGACAGAGTGACGCTTTAACTTGTGTAGCCTTATCCAGGTAGAAATGTAGCCCAGTTTAAACCGTACTTCCATAAGTATTTCTATATTTAAAATGCTCCTATTTAAAACACATGTGGTATCAACAAGAACTTACACGGCCTACTTGGAACGATCATAGATGGGCAGTCTTCATCTCGTAAAACTTCTGCAATAGACTGAGATAATCACAGATCAGGTAAAGCTTCTACAGTTTTATACTTTTATACAAAAACCAGATAACTGCCAATCATAGTTTTCTCTGTGGATGATGCCATTCTTGTTGTGTATTCAGATTTATTATATATTATGCATCTTTATAAGTGAACAAAATGGTCAGCATGGTGCATTTTTAAATTTTCAAGTGCCATTTTTCATTTTGAATCTAGTAGGGAAGGGTTAAAACCTTTTTCGGGTTTTATTTTGCCCTGTCTTTCATTGGGGACATTTCCCTTCACTTCCTGTAGACAAAGGAAGTGAAGGGAAATATCCACAGCAATGAAGAAGAAATGTCTTCAAAAAGGCAAAGCGGGGGGAGATACTACTTCTACAGAATTAAAAAAAAAAAAAAAAAAAAAGAGGGGAACTTCTTGTAGGGAGGTGCAGCGTGGTGCAGTGGCAATAACAGAACTGTATTATAGTTACAAACAACACAACTAAATGGAGAAAGGCAACCTGACCATGTGCACTCACGGAATGTTGCAGAGAACAGAAGAGCAGCAGGTCTTGGATCCTCCGACAGCGTCTGTCTTGAGCAGGGGTAGGCAACCTGTGGCTCTCTAGCTGTTGTGGAACTACATTTCCCATGAGGCATTGCAAAGATTACAAAAGTGACAGTTACAGCTATGACTTGCAGAGGCATGATGGAACTTGTAGTCCTGCGGCTCTCAGGTTGCCTACCCTGTTCTTGAGGGATAGAATGCAGCCTGGTCAGTCTGCGTCCAAACGGAGTGGGGGGCTTCCAGTAAGGATAGTGCGTCCCTGCTCTTTCCCTAGGCATCAGCAACCTCTCCCTACTGCTATTGCTGTCAAATGGGTGATCTGTCCCTACACTACCCCCACGCATAATGTACTCCAAGCTTGGGAGCCAGAGCCTTAAATAGGCCCAAGATGGCTGTCAGAGTCACATGGGGTGTCAGCATCAAAATAGATACCTTCCCCAGTGACCCAGGAAACCATAGAGGAGCCATGTTTCTCTGTACTTCCTCTCCAAATGCAATGCCGCTTCAGTTGGTGGAGAAAACAGACTGCATCTGCCTACATGCTCACCATATTAAAAGCCTCAGAGCTAGTTTATTGATGTGTCCAATACACAGACAACTCCATCTGGTACACACACTCTCTAACTCATTTTACTTCTTTGGGAGTTTAGACATTGGGTAGTGCATTTCACTGCCTTAGCTGTCACAGGAAGAGGTGTCCCAATTGGAGGATTTCTACGGGTCCTCGCAGTTTCTGCATCCCCATGCTCTAGCGGTCTAAGGTCCTGACATCATCAAGATCAGAGCAGGGTCCATAGCCCTGCTCTGGATATGAGGATGCAGATGGACAGTCCACTGCCAGAGCTTGAGGGAGCACCTTCAGCCGGGGGAGTGGAGGATCAGGTAAGAAAACCGGTTTCTCCTCAACCCTAAACAAAACAAGCTACTAACACTTGCAGTGAAAGCACAAACCCAGTGCAAGGGATCATTTTTTTAGCTGTCTGGAGTTGGGCTTTAAAGAAGTTTGTATTAGGTTATAAGAGTAATTTTGTGCAGGAGCATTAACAATTATGTAATCAAATGAAATATGCTGATGGTTAATATTTCTACCACTAAGGTTGAAAGTTAATTCCATGCACTGTTGCTCCTCCCTGACAACTCCCATCAATAATGTTGCTCCCTAGTAATATGTTGACAGCTCTCTTGCTGCCTCCCCTTGATTTAGACATATTTTATGTTAAGACCTCTGACAGTAATACCACAGTGGACACTGCCAGATGCCATAGACAGGGGACTCCAGGGGCACCATCTAAATTTTGCTATGGGGCCCCATGATTTGTTGTTACTCCCTTGAGTGCATTACTAGTTTGACCACAATACATGGTGTACATATTGAATAGCACTTATGACAGACTCAACCGGGACAGAGGCATTTGCAGGGGACTAGGGACCAGCCTTCTACCTACTGAATATAGCCCATGGAGGAGACCGGGGATTTTGTCTGCTTCTCCCAGTCAGAGAATGGAAAAGAGCTCAGTTCAGTCTCTGATCCCATGGAAAAAGCAGATCATTCTCTAATGATGGACAACATTGTGATGAACACCGAGAGCGAGGCTTGGATTAATTCTCTGAATAAAGACAATAAAGCTTTCCTTCTGGAGTGAATGGAAAGGTATAATATTATTCTGGTACAGGTTCATGGTCAGAGGAGATATGGTGGTCCTCTTGCAGACTGGGTTGGAGAAGCTCCTCCACGAAAATATTTATCAACAATCTACTTCGAGAAATCTATGAAAGTAAATGAATTCCACTTTTTCAGACTGCTGGAACATTGTATTAGTTTTATGATGACTTTTCTAGTGGACAGATTATACAAGTGAAAGGCAAACACCTGACAGTCAGCATGTGTAATGTACTTTGTGTATTGAGGGGTACGGGCTTCTTGCCAGGCTGTCTGGGGTGGGCTCTTGGCTGTTGATTAGCTTACTGTTAATTAGATCACAGTTAGCTGCTAGCTGTTAATTAGATTACTGTTTCATTAGATCACTGTTAGATGTTAGCTGTTTATTAGATCGACTGATGATATTACTGTTTAAATGTTCCACTGTGTAGGATAATGTGATCAAGCTCTTATCTAATTTTGTGTGGTATAAATTCTGGGTGAATTTTCAATAAAGTTCCAGTTGCACCTAAGCTAGTGTCGTCTAGTTCTTAGGCACAATTCCCAGCTATAATACCTTGGTCCTGTGTCCCAGCGGTGAAGAAGCAGTTCTCTGATGGAAGCACCCAGGCAGAGCGCCAGGCGGTCCACAGTACCATACTATACCAGTGGGCTGTCTGTGCTTTCTCTTGACTCTTTTAGTTTATTAAAACAAATCACTAAATGTTTTGTTTAATAATTTTAATATTTGCTGTACAAAAAAAGTTCACAATAGATAGCAAGAGGATACTAGTAAAGGTCCGAGAGCTTCCTGTCCTCATGGGCCCTGGCAGTAGAACCCTCCCTTTACGCCCTAGGTTTTGGTCAAAAACACCAATCAGATTGAAGAAGTTGATTTTCCCTGCATTATCAGTTTTTGTCTCCTCGATCTAAGGGCTCTTGCACCAGGGTGGCAAAAAAAAAATGCAGATTTCAGATTCACACAATTTTCTTTTGCTTTTTTTTTTTACTGAACTAAATGCTGCTCTGTTTTTGTTTATGTACATAGGAGCATTTAGCTCCATGATTTAGATCAGCGTTCTGCAATGTGAAAAAAGAGGCCCAAATTCTGTGTTCTACATGAGTATTTTGCCGTATTTCATGCTTATACTCCAAATGCATATTTACACATAACCCTGCATGTGCGTGTAACGTATTCTAGTAGATGAAGAGAAGTGGATGAAGAATTATATGCTTCTAGACGCTGTATGGGCATATACACATCTAACATCACATAAATGCTAATAGTTTGCATGCCATTACATGCGTTTGTTTATGCTAGATGCTTCCGCTAGTCCAGATTTCTCAATCTTTTCAACACAGAGGAATCCTTGAAATATGTTTCTGCCCCCCCTCCCCCCCTGCTAAAAATGACTATATCTACAGCTCATGATTGGTGAGAATTGTATTAAAAATCATAAAAGAGATGTAACATCTACGTTCAGACTCAAAAACGAATAAAAAAGCAGCCACAAAGATTTGAAGATTACAAATCAATACCACTACACTATATAATAAACTGCAGCGCTACAAAACATTTTTTGATAAAAAAAGTCCATATACATTAAGTCTATGGAATAATAATGCACTAATAATTGATACAGAAAGTCCAAGGAGGGGATCCCAGCACCGTATTCAGTGTCAGAAACCATTGGCACACCACCAGAGTGAGAGAGCCAAACTCCTCACCAAACTGCCTTGACCCCCAATTTATAAAATGGTCAAAAGCGCTTTATTGGGTATTACACCCAGGTCTCCACCAGGGGCAGACTGACAACTCATGGGGCCCCGGGGCAATAGGGGATCATGGGGCCCCTGTGTCCTTGCCCAAACCCTGTGTCCTTGCCCAAACTCATGGGGCCCCCTACTGACCCCGGGCCCTCGGGCAGTGCCCGAGTTTCCAAATGGTCAGTGCGCCCCTGGTCTCCACTTTCACTTTCTTGTCTCCAACTGGAAACCTCTTCGGACTTCCAAAGAGATAAAAGAAATCCAGACCATGAAATGACCTGCTATGCCTTTAAATGAGTTCTTCCAGAAAAGCAACAATCCGCCCTTAGACAGACATCAATCACCGATTTCAGCATACAAGGGATAGCACTATGTGAAGCTGTAAGTAGTCTCCCAGACCAGTAGCACTGTCTACTCGAAGTAATACTGCATCCTTTTGTTGTGTAGTACAGCCAACTGCAAGCTGAAGAGCTCTTGTACTGGGACGGTCATTAGGAGGCCAGGAATAGGTATTATGAGTTCCTCCTTTTCCAAATATATGTAGAGCCAGCTTTTTTGGTGGATATCAATCATAAGAGTTCCACATTGGGAAGAAATACACCCGTACAGATAGCTAAAAAGATCACTGGTGTCAGTGAGAACTTATCCGAGAGGCAGAAATTTCTCATTGCTCAAGGAACCCCTAGCAACCTCAGGAGGAATCCTAGAATTTCATGGAACCCTGGTGGAGAAACCCTCTTCTAGTGGCAAAATCCAGTGTAGATATGAGTATTTTAAGTATGGCCGTGTGCATAAGCCTTTTCCAAACATTTATTTTATGTAATAATTTCTCCATCTCCACTCACCTTTCTGGGGTTGTTGAAGCCAGGCTTACAGAACTGCCGGTAGTATTCCCAGTAGCTGCTATTGTACCAGTTGGCTTGCATGTCTAGGTAGGTAGCAAATCTATCCGGACACTTGGAAACGCACAACTGCAGACAAAGACAATGGAGTCAGCAGCCAATCACGCATGACACATGAGTATAAAACATTACGATTTACACAGCCATTGTTTAAAGAGGAGCTTCAGTCGGGTATGTGAAAATCAAAAGTCATCAGCTACAAAAAATGTAGCTGCTAACTTTTAATAAACAGACATTTACCTGCCCAGGGTCTTCACCCAAGCCAGTTTCTAGGTTTTCTTCTGATGCTTTCTTTATTTTGTTATGTTTTACTTGGAGGGTGCAGTCTTTCAAGAAAATAGGTCTTCCAGGGTTCGTTTTAAAGTATGGCTGACACATGTGAGAATGGTCGGTTCGATCTCACCAATGAATGTAAACATTCACAGTTCTGATAACCCCCGCCTCACCGATTATGGCACTGCGGGTGGCAGTTGGGGGGGAGGGCACGGAGCAAGATTACTAATGAACCAGAAGAACAATGGACACATATCACTGCGGGTGGCAGCTGGGGGGGGGGGGGGCACGGTGAAAGATTACTAATGAACCAGAAGGACAAGGGACACATATCACTGAGGGTAAGTAATATCCCTTGTGCTTATTTATTTTAATTTTTTTTTTAGGTAAACTTAGGCTTTAAAACCCCTGTCAGGTTATTATTGCTGTCTGTGTGCCCACTGGGAAGGTTCAAGCTCTCTTATCTATCACCTGGATCAATAGTGATGAGAAATCCCACATTTTACAGTTGTCACTGGAACAGGAAGTGAGGGGAAATCTTCCAGCAGGGACACTTGTTCTGCTGGCAGTAGGAAAAAGTAGTACAGGGGAAAATATATAAATATTGCAGCAAAAGCTTTTTTTTTTTCTAAAAAGTTTATATATATATATATGTTTTTATTTTGGGCTATTCATATTTCTCCTGTTATTTTTGGCTGGAATTCTGCTTTAACTGCTTATGTGTGCACTGATGAATTCATCATACCTGAATGGTAGGGCACTGCAAATTGATAAGCACCAGCGGACTTGCACATTGCAGGATATTAAAATACATTAAGAGTGTCTTGTTCCTAAAATAAATCATAAACACACGATAAATCAATCATTTGTTTATTCCATAACACAAGTATTCTCTTTGAAACTACATTAAAGACTTACAACATTAAAACTGTAATTATTATAATGAACATATATAGAACATATATAAGGGCTGATTTACTAAAACTGGAGAGTGCAAAATCTGGCGCAGCTGTGCATACAGACCAATCAGCTTCCAGGTTTTAGGCTTCATGCACACGGGGCAATTTATTAATGCTGGTAATGCTAGTTGTGTAAAGTCATGTTAAAAAGGTGAGTTTTCCAGCGTTTTTTTAGTGGTTTGCATTAGCATTTAGCGGGGTCTTGCCGTAGTTTGACGCTTTTTTCTGTGTTTTTTTGCGTTTTTTTACTAAAGAAATGTTTTACCACATTTTGCTGTGTTAGAGCGGTTTTACAGCTAAAAAGCTCCTCTAAAAACCCACTGGGTTTTTTCCAGCCAAAAACATTGATTACAGTCTATGTGTGCATGGACACATAGGAGAACATGCTGTACAAAAAAAAGTCAAAAGTCAAAATCAGCTGCTGTAAAAACGTCCCGTGTGCATGAGGACTTATTGTCAAAGCTTATTTGGACAAGCTGAAGTTAGAAGCTGATTGGCTCCTATGCACACTTGCACCAGATTTTGCAATCTCTAGTTTTAGTAAATCATCCCCATGGTGGGAGATTTACTAAAACGGGTGCTCACAGGATCTGGTGCAGCTGTGCATAATAACCAATCAGCTTGCAGGTTTTATTGTCAATGCTTAATTGAACAAGCTGAAGTTAGAAGCTGATTGATTGCCATGCACACCTGCACCAGATTCTGTGTGTACCAATTTTAGTAAATCTCCTCCTAAATCAGGTATATTATTTCATGTTAGCTGTATAGATTCTCATAAATATGTAACAATTCCAGTTATTTATTGCCCTTCTCAAAGATCACAGTACTCTCCCTGACAATGTCTTCATATGCATTGCTCTTCAGAATGTCGACGCCATCTTTGTTCGGGCATCATCCAGCGTCACCATCTATTTTGTGAACGTGATGCCGGCTCATAGATGACAATTATGTAAATCCTGGTCTCTCTGCAAATTCTTGGCTGTGTTCATAAATAGATCAACTGTGCTTGACACAGTTCAGCCTCTTACTTTGTAACTTGTTACAATGATAAAGTGTTCAGCCTAATTACTGATCATCTCAGCAAAGGAAAAATCACTGAACTGGAGCTTCAGAACTAGTTTTTAATGAAAAAAGCGATACAAATATTTTCTCAAAAGAATATTCTATTGTATATTGTGATATGTCAGGAATGTATTCATGAGGATCTGTAAAGTTACTAAAAGGTCCATTTTGGTTACTATAGTATTTTTAATGAGCACATATGGCAAGTTATTACTGTATTAGGGCCGGTTCACATCATGAACACATCTGAATCATACAGAAACGTGCTGCGCTGTGCACTCCTCTGTGATTCAAACCACACGCAAAACGCACTACATTTGCAATCGCCAGCAGGTGTAAAAAAAAAAAGTTAACGATACCCCAAATGTGGGTTGCAAACACATTGCATTTGCCCACACCTGCCCACACCGGGTAAACCGGTTGCAGTTCATTTTAAAAAGTAGTGCATGTACTAGTTTTGGTGCGGTGCGATTTCAGCCCATTCAAAATGAATGGGCTGAAACCGCACTGCACAGAACCGCATGTGAATCGCATAGGAACGCGCTGTGATTCAGAAGCGGGCATGGTTTGAACTGGCACTTGGTCTTTATGTAATGAGATTTTTACATTTGGAGAATTATTTTCCATTGTATCACATACAGATTGCAGACGTGTTGTTTTTAGTCTCCCACATCACCTTCTACTAAAAAGAAATCTCAGCCACATAGAAAGTGTCTATATCCAGAATCAAAAAGAACCCTCCTTCTGCGGCAACCACAGCTTCAGAATAAGGTATACAAATGTAATCTCATTAAAGTGGATTTGGACCCCCCCCCCCCATTTTTTTAAGCCCCTACTTACCTGGTAGTGAGTTCTGCACATTTCAGATGCTCACCCACCCAGTGGATCCAGCATGGTCCAGCTGAGATTCTCTCCTTTTCTGGCAGCGCTTGGTCCTGCACCACTATGTTTTGCTGTGATGTCATCGAGAGGCTGCCAGCTGTTTTGGGTTCAGCCAGCACGCCTCCAGATGACACCCTGCAAAATTCGGCCATACAGGGGTCAAATTTCGAGAAGAATTTTCGTTTGAATTTCATACCATTAGTGGGCCATAGCAACGGTCGATTTTCGAGCGACCATCGAATTTGAGTGATCGGAAATTTTTTTAAAAACTAACAAATTTCTACTCATTGATGGGAGAATAGTGCGAGAAATATAACCAAAAAAAGAAAAAAGCATGAGCTGTGACCTTGTAAGGGAAAATGGAGCAGCCATTTATTGAATTAGATGGCCTAACAACCTATGTATTTTATTTCCTTGTTTCTGTATGAGAAACAACAGTTTCACACCTCATGTTCTCTCCTGCTGGCTCAACATTTTCTACTTCCAGTTCACACCACCTATTGTCTACAAGATTATTATCACAGCCTTTGAAGACCTGTTAAACCCAAAGGACAATGGAAGTAACAATAACATGTACTATTCGCATCTCAATGAGTTACACCAAAGATACAGATGACTCTTCAAAGAAAGATCAGATAGCTAGTTACCACCCACTGTAGAGCATATAAATTGTATTAGAAAGCCCTAGACAGACAGAGCATTTCTTTGAATCCAACACCATGTAATGTTCTGCTCTCCCTGCATGGAGGTCTAGCTACATGCTTGTATAATAAACATCTACTTTACAATCTGGCTTCAGCAGTCAAAATGTTACTGAAACCCATGAGTTTTGGGTTTCCCCGTCAATTTGGTCCTTCGAGCCGGAAAGGGAAACTCTACAGACATCGTTTAGACACAGAAGGACAGCACAACCTGGGAAGTCATCTCTGCTGGCATTGGTAAGCTAACTTTCTGCTTACTATGATTTCCCCTTGTGCTGTGCCTTTCTCTGTAAAGTCGATGTTGTGGAAAAGTACCCTTTCCAAGAACCTTGACTGTTGAATTTTTTTATTTTCTTTTTACTTTCTATACTATCTGTTACTTATTACTGTCCTTTTGCATGAATGTGTTCTGCTGAATGATTTGCCCTATTTCAGGTGCAATGTGTGGTTAGGTAGGATCTCTGCAGTTCCTGTTACCGGGCGACTGGGCAGGTCAGGGATCAGGTCTTCTGACTCAAAATATCTTGAGGTATGACTGATAAGGTACTAAGTGTGGTGGGGCCACGTGGTCCATTACCATGGGTGACAGGCTGCTTAAAAAACAGCACTGCTTGAAACATTAGTACCAGTTTTGATTGATGAAGTTTTTTTCTTTTTTCTCTTCTGCGTGGCTCTCCATAAAGTCACACCATAAGTAGAGGAACTGTCTTTTCTATTCTACAGCAGTGTCTATAAACTGATGTGGAAGACTTTTTAGGGAAACAGAGCTGTCAGATACTATACTTTCTCTAAAAAGTTCTATAATCTTTTCCTATTGAAATTTTGGTTGCTTTGGTTGTACTGTATTGATCTTTTTATGCGCTGCCATGTGTTATACATATAAGTGGGCTGTCTCTCTTTTTGTAGAAAGAAGTATTTTTTATTTTTTTTTTTTTACATTCCTGAATTGTTTTACTCTGTATAACCGAATCCCCTCAGCCTATGTGACTGAGGTGTCCCTGTTCGGTCTGTGTGGCTGATTTATGCATAGTATAGTCTGGTATATATCCTTGGCCAGGATTGGGGGCCAGATATACGGTTCCTGCTATTATCTAGGTATATCGTATCTTTGCATATGATCGTGGGGGCCTAGTAATAGAAGAATTCTGACATTATCTAGGTATATCGTATCTTGCATTTGATCGTGGGGGCCTAGTAATAGAAGAATTCTGACATTATCTAGGTATATCGTATCTTGCATTTGATCGTGGGGGCTTAGTAATAGATTAATTCTTGAGGAAGTCTCACCACCGTGTGAGATGGGGAATTGTACCACCGTGTACACCCCAAATGGGTATCTGTGTGATCCCACCGGGAGCTCCTCCTGGATTGCCAAAGTACATGATATATAACTTTGGAACAGGAGTGGCTGAATCCCTCAAGGAATGGAACCAAGGCACACAGGGGTTTAGTACCCCTAGAAGGGAAATTTCACCTTAAACTCTTGAAAGAATGTAAAAAAAAAAAAAAAAAAAAAAAAAAAAAAAGGGGAAATAATGAGATCTATATATAGATTTGAGGTACAGTCCAGGAAAAAAATATAAGAGAGAGAATGCAGCCTTATTAGAGAAATGTGCTCATATTTGTGTCTAGAATTTAAGCAAGCTAATTGTGAGAGTATGTTGTTGTGATAAGATGTGTGAGATCCATGGATTGTATGTTGTATTGTCTGGGTTGACTGTATTAATGTGCCTAAAGTGTCGTGTCAGCAAAATATTTGACAATACTGATTCAATATCAGTGGCATAATGATTTGTTTTGTGTTTGTTACTTATGTTTTAAAGGTGATGTGATGTTGCAAGTAAAGGTAACGAGTCAATACCATGTTGGTCATGGCAACATCTAGAAGATAAACACATTTTGACCTTAAAATTACTAAATTTTGATTTTTGAGACTTTTAGAAGTTTAAACAAATTGTGAAACGCTTGCTGGGGTAACTATTGGTTTGGACATTTAAGCCACCACACCCGTTGCCGTTATTAAAATTGATAAAAAGTCAAGGGGAATGTTAAAAGAATTAGTGACATGTAAAAAGCATTTTCTCTGATCTTATTTAAAGTTTAAAAATCAGGAGTGCTGTCTCATATGTTTAAGGTGCTGACAGCCCACGGAGTGCTGACCCCCCTTTTTCTTTAACACAGGTTAATTGCATGGTTTGTGAATGAGAACAGCTGTATGGTCATGCAAATTTACTGAGCCAAGTGAACTCTAAAAGGAAATCAGATGTTAATAGTGAATTGTTATGTGTATTCACTATCTTGTGTTTGTTTTTTAGAAGATACAGTTTTGGAAGTTTCCAGTGTGTTCAGTATGGTGAAGTATAACTCTTGCACACAAATGGTAGCTTACTAAAAAGATTTACATTGAGCTGCTCATTTTTAACCATGGTGTATAATAATAATAATTTTTTTCTTAATGGTATACCATAAACAAAATCCACGTGGTAATAATTAATTTGACGTCAATAATTTTTGGTATTAGAAAAGTGCACTGTTAGAACAACTAAGAGAGAAAATTTTAAAAGTATGTACTGTATGTTTTGTTGTTAGATCTTTAACCATTGGTTTATTAGGAGGAAAGTGTCATGTTTGTTACTAAATGTAATTGATGCTTATTCATCAGATTAGATCAATGCCTTGGACTTCTTTCAGGCTTTCAGAACGGAAGATCACAGCCTTCATAAAAAAAAATCAACCAATGGAAGTATTCCAAATTGTTTTCTTCCTTGTTTTATTACTCTGTTTTCTTTTGTAAATACTTAAATGTTTCACCCCCATTAGCTGATATCGGTGTAGTTGGTTAAGTTTGTACCTTCTTTGGAAGTTCCTATTTTCCTATTTATTGGGTGTTAGATCTTCTTTGTTGTGTGTTCTGATCTAACATGTATGGGCTCTGGTATTAACGAGTTCAACACTCTAAGAGAGGTCCCCAAACGAACCAGACAAAGCCAGAAATCCCCTGATACCAGTGACAATAGAACTGAGCATTTTCTATCTTATAAAGTTTTTATATTATTGTGAAAGTTTGACTATTGAGTTGAATAATTGTTTCTCTATTTTAACACCTATAATATCCTAAGAAATATAATGAATGTGTGTTAGTGTTACTATATTGATTGTTAAGCTTAGTTAGATATTGTCAAGATTTTAAATTAAATCTATGTTCTATGTTCAGCTTTTCTTCAGATCTGTCTCCTCTATTTCCAAAGAGCAGCAGGGGTATGCTGGTACATGTAGTTCCATGACTTTAAATTATAAGGTTCTGCTGTTGCCTATTGTCCCACAAGACTTGTGTTTAAGGCTACTTAACCTCCTGCTGATTTAATGAGCCCAGCCAGGCCATCTCTTCTCATTCTAATGTGGCTCATTGCCTCAGGCTTTACACCTTAAAGGTCCTAGCAGATTGTCTCTGTGTCTCCGAATGTGTTTCAATCCTGTTTCCTGTTTGGTGTCACCGTACATCTCTATCTGCTCTTAGAGACTCCTGTTTGTTTGCTTGCTTTACTACCTACTCCTAGTTTTCTGTTCCCAGTGTCTGTGTGTTTCTATGCATGTCAGCTTGAACTGAGCTCCCTACTGTCCAGTGATCCCTGTGCCTCATCACTGCAAGGGGTTCTTATTTATCAGTTAGTAATTCCCAGTAGCTTCCTGCCTGGGTGAGTACGAGGACCGCAACCTGGGGACTGTCTGCAGCAAACCCATCTCTACCTTCAAGAGCTCTGGAGAAGACAAGGCAGTTCCTTAGACTCTGCGCCTCGGCCCTTACAAGGGCCCTCGCCTTTGTTACATGGTTGGACATGCTGCGTTCTCCCCAGATGATACTGTTGGGTATCCTTCCTGTCTTAGAATCCTTGATATATCAGCTGTATCCTGTGTGCCTGCATTCCCTGTGAGCCCTGATCCCCAGTGCTACAAGTGTTTCTTACTAGCATTTTGTGTCCTGCTTGACTTTAAAACCAGTACCCCAGTGCTGAACTGTCCTCCTGCCATCCTTCTAAGTCCTGTATTTTGTGCTCTCCAAGTCTCCTGTCTCTGTATTTACATGTTCCTGGTCAACTGTAAGGTCACTGATCCCAGCCATACATGATAGGCCCTTTTTAAGATGACGACTGAGTAACACATTATACAAAGTGAGAGTGGTTTCTCCTCATATTAAGATGTATTTCTTTTTTTTCTAGGTCTTATTGTCTCTATAACACAGATTTACTTCGGCAGAAAAATAAAAACGCCATGGCTTCATGGGCATTTTTGTTAAATAGCTAATGTTGGACTAGCAATCTGAATGACGCCATCTTCAAAAATATCCTCCCTTATTCCTGGACTTCTTGACATCAGCCACAAACAACAGTGATGGAGAAAAGTGGTTTCAAAACTTTTGAGTATCTGAAGAACATTTCCACTTATCATTTCAGCTGTCCATGAATAGAAGTCAAAGCTCAATTTGCTATAATTGCAGCAGATCTGCACACCTACCTGAAGTTTCTTGTCATGTGGACTGCGATGGTCCTGAAGAAAATATTATGTATGAACATTGTACGAGTTCTTAGGTGTTGCAGTACAGTCTTATGGAGGACTAGCTGTCAGGGATACATTGGAGGAATCAACTGCAGACTTGGCGTTCATAAACAGTTAGCCCAACACACAGTTTTTTTTTTAGACTTTTTGATTTTTAATTTTTGTTTAATGTTTTGCATTTTTCAGCCTTTGTGAAGCAAAATTAGATTTTTCTGCAGAAGTAAATTGGATGTATAAATCAGGAGAAATATGGACTAGAAAGAAATATTAGGCAAACAAAGTGAGATGTATGAGAATTTAAGGGAGGAATTGTAAAGCAAACATGTTTCTCAAATTTCTTTTTAGGAAGGGATAATTGTTTGGACAATATGATGTCCAAGAGGAGGGATTGTAAGGGAAAATGGAGCAGCCATTTATTGAATTAGATGGCCTAACAACCTATTTATTTTATTTCCTTGTTTCTGTATGAGAAACAACAGTTTCACACCTCATGTTCTCTCCTGCTGGCTCAACATTTTCTACTTCCAGTTCACACCACCTATTGTCTACAAGATTATTATCACAGCCTTTGAAGACCTGTTAAACCCAAAGGACAATGGAAGTAACAATAACATGTACTATTCGCATCTCAATGAGTTACACCAAAGATACAGATGACTCTTCAAAGAAAGATCAGATAGCTAGTTACCACCCACTGTAGAGCATATAAATTGTATTAGAAAGCCCTAGACAGACAGAGCATTTCTTTGAATCCAACACCATGTAATGTTCTGCTCTCCCTGCATGGAGGTCTAGCTACATGCTTGTATAATAAACATCTACTTTACAATCTGGCTTCAGCAGTCAAAATGTTACTGAAACCCATGAGTTTTGGGTTTCCCCGTCAACCTGGAATGAAACGAAAATTCTTGGCCATGAAAAGTCTTTTCTGTAGCTACATGTGAACTTGAAGAAAGGCTTGGTTTGTCGAATTTCGAAAATCAATGGTGAAACCATCGGATTACAAAACGCACAAAATTTCAGATTTTCTAAAGAAAATTTGTTCAGAATTCAACCCATGTATGGTCTGCATAAGCCGGTCCTCTCCTCCTTTACTTAATGGTATGCATATCCTAGGAGTCAAAGGGAGGACAGTGAGCGACATTTGCCTAGGCGAATGACGTGCTGGGGGGGTCGGAGCCAGACAGTTTATTAAAAAATATGAGTAAATAAAGAAAACAAAAAAGAGAGCTATCCATGCACAGGACTGGAGAAGGGATAGACAGGGGAGATGTTTCAGAGGGGTAAGATCTGCTTCATGGACCAGAAGGTGGGAAGAAAGGTGGTCAAATTAGACTTTATGGGGTTGATTTACTAAACACAAATAGACTGTTCCTTCGGCCAGAGACGTCTCGTCAGACTTTAGTGAATGAGATGAAGCTTTGATGACTTCCATCATCCAATCACGTGCAAGCAAAATTACTGGGTTTTTTTTAACTCCATGCATGAGATTGGGTATTCTTTACAAAGTGAAATTTCAACACCTTCAATAATCTCTGGGGGAAATTCCCTTTGCACAGGGCAACTTCTCTTGCAAACTGAACAGCCTATTTTTCTTTAGTAACTCAACCGCTATGACTGTTTTTCACTGAAGCAACATCTGCTGATGCTTTTTCATCAGTTCCAATTACCCACATCTGTGATGGGGTTTACGTCACTATATAGTTATTTTTTTATTGTGACATGTTTAACTCTTAGATTGTAAGCTCCAAGGAGCACGGCCCTCCTAACCAGGGGCGGACTGACCATTTGGAAACTCGGGCACTGCCCGAGGGCCCGGGGTCAGTAGGGGGCCCCATGAGATGCCCCTGGTACCTTTTTCATAGGCTTTTTTGACTTTGGGCAAGGACACAGGGGCCCCATGATCCCCTATTGCCCAGGGGCCCCATGAGTTGTCAGTCCGCCCCTGCTCCTAACCCTCTTGTATTAAACTTTATCGTTGCTGTTATTGTCTCTGTTTATATTGTAAAGTGCTGAGCAAACTGTTGGCGCCATATAAATCCTGTATAATAATAATAATTTGTGAAGGCTTGTAAAGTTTTTGAAGGCATATGCACATCATCACTCCAATTCTTTGCTGTACTGAGCAAGACTACTAATTGCTTCCACAAGAGGGCTCCAGAGACAGCGGTCACAGCAATCGCATGGCCCTTGCAGGCGTAAGTGTTGTATAAATTATTAGCTGCCTGAAAGACAAACAGCAAGTAATAATTATCTGATCTTTTTTAGGACATCATACAAAAATAGATACTTACTCATTCGGCGTATCCTTCTGTCCACAGAACTGCCCGTAGCTGTCGGTGGGATATATAACTTTCCTGGGGTCCCCATGAATCCATGCTGAAAGGCAAAGAACAGAATTGGAAAAAACAAATGTTAAGCCAAAAAAAAAAAATGTAACAACCCTTCAAAATAGCACATTTTATAATTCATAAGGTTTAAAAGACCTAAAATTAAAAACAAAACATATAAATATATATATATATATATATATATATATATATATATCATGGCAGAAAAAAGGCCAAGGGGTCCATCAAGTCTGCCCATGATTCGTTTATACAGTGGTCAGCATAAATGAGTACACCCCAACAGGGGCGGACTGACAACTCATGGGGCCCCCGGGCAATAGGGGGGGATCATGGGGCCCCTGTGTCCTTGCCCAAACTCAAAAAAGCCTATGAAAAAGGTACCAGGGGCATCTCATGGGGCCCCCTACTGACCCCAGTCCCTCGGGCAGTGCCCGAGTTTCCAAATTGTCAGCCCGCCCCTGTACCCCAACAGATATTACAGAAAACCTTACTTTCCTTTCAGAACCAACATTTTCTATGGGACACTATACTACAAAATACTCCCAAAAAAGGCCGGCCATTGATTACAAACAAGATTTGTTAATGTGCACACAAAAAATAATTTTTTCTAACAACTTTATTCAAGGCTATGTTGCAAAAATGAATACACCCCAATGAACGTCTTAGGCACAAAGCTCAATTTTAGCAAAATACTAATTAACAAGAATTCAACTACAGGCGAGTCTAATTATTCATTAAACAGGAGTCCAGAAGACAGTTGATTATAAAAGGGTGTTACTTAACAAAGAAAACCCCTCCCATTTCATGCTGTCACCAATGGCACCACATGGAAGAGAACTGTCACAAGGCCTGAGAAAGAAAATCATTTCTTTACACAGGAAAGGTGAAGATGAATCAGCAAATCTTTACTCATCAGTCAGAATACTTTAGCAAGTAGGGTTGCCACTTCATCCCTTTAAAACCGAACATATATTAGTTATACAGGTTCTGAGGCTAATTTAATGCAGATAAGGCACTAGGTGAGTTTAGTTACCACATTAATAAGCCATAGACCCTGTGTAATTAATGTTTTCAGTTTTAAAGGGATGAGGTGGCAACTCTAAGCAAAAGTAATACAAAAATTTTACAAAGATGGAATTACAACCCTCTCACAGAGACATCCAGGCCGTCCATGGAAGTTATCGCCTCTACAGGAGCATCTTCTTATAAGAAGGGTTGAAGAAAATCACCGTGCAAGTTCACTGCACCTAGCTAAAGAAGTAGAAAGCCAAACTGGGGTGATCGTTTTGTGTGATACAATATGGCGTTCACTATAGAGGAATGGCATGCATGGGTGTCATCCACAAAGGAAGCCTCTCCTAAAGCCCATGCACAAAAAAGCCAAACAGCGATATCAGAACCGATTTTAGGTTAATAGGTTAATCACACATAGCTGGAGAACGACTCAAATTCTTCTATTTCATGTTTTTTCTCATGGTTACTGTGAAACTGTGTGAATGCATCAATGCAGTGCATGTCATCTCAGCTTGCAGAGCTTGGATTCATTGAATGGGTTTACCAAAAATTTAAATATTGCAGAATATACAGCCTCATGCTACATAACTAAGCTCCATTTCATGCTGAATAAACTAAATTATTAATGTATCTTAAATAGAAAACTATCTTTAGACAGACTTTTACTCCAAAAGAATGTTATAAAGTAAATTTGATAAAAAAATTAAAAAAAATCCAATTTAAATTATTTAAAAAATCAGATTTTTTTGATGTTTTTAAAAAAATCGTTAGTTTGTATCCTCCCTGGTATTAAGCAAGGTAATCAAGATTAGTAGTTATTTTGCCTGAAGAATATCTGGCAATATGGCACACCACCAGCCACTTCAAAGGCTGGTGCCTAAATACCTCTTATGGTCAGAAATCCTAGCAGGGATTCTGCAAGAACTATTGGAAGTTCTGGAAGGGAGTCTGCTGGTACCATTGGAAGTTATGGAAGGGATTCTGTGAGTACCATTGGAAGTGCTGGCAGGGATTCTGTAAGCACAATTAGAAGTCCTGATAGAGATTATGGAAGTCCTGACAGGGATTCTGTCCCTGTAACAACTATTTTGCAGCCCAACAGAGTCCACCTATAGTTAAAGTTAAAAGCTAAAGTTCTCCTTTTGGTGAACTTGTGGGAAGGTACAACGTGGTGTGGGTAGTGAACACCCAGTGTCAGTCACCCGGTTGCAGTAAAAACTTGAAACTTGTATTAAGTAGAATGGCAACGTTACAAACACCCTAGCGGGAGAGTGCCACTTAGGGAAATAACAATTCAATGCAGTCAGATGTGGCTGTGGGGAGGTGCCGACAGCGTCTGTTTCAGAGGGTGAAAAGGGGCCTAGCCCATTTGGTCCCAAGAGGGGAGGCTTCTGTACTGTTTAGCAAGTCACTAGTCTGTCCCTTATCTGAAACCTTTCCCTACCGCTAGTTACTTTCCCTAGAAAGTGGGGCTCACTCCCTAAACTAGCCACTCGGAGAAAAGCGCACCAAAACCTGGGATCAGGGACTTATAAAGACCTTGTCAACCCAAGATTGCTGCTGCCATGGCTGCAGCATAGCCAACTGGAGCACTGTTCCATTGATTCAGGAAACAATAGAGAAACTGTGTTTCTCCTGAACGTCCTCTCCAGGTTGTGGTACCACTCAGGTCGAGTGCCACCTATAGAGGATAAAACAGACTGCACCTGCCTACAAAATCACCCTTTAAGGTGCCAGTAAATGAAAGACGATGCTGGGAAGACATAAGCATCAAACAATCATTCACGTGACTAATCAGTGTTAACATTGCCCAAGTACGAGGAATATTTTGGGACTACTTACAGTTGCGTCCGCTTCACAGCAAATCCATGATGTAGTTATAAATGAACATGCTGTTTGCCATCCATTGTTGCAGAAGTGGAGGATGCCCACTATGTAAATATGTTGGTGAAGATGACAGGAGTTGAATGTTCTCTGCAGTGATGAGACTTTTATTGTGCTCTCTCTAATGAAACAACATCTATTTGTAGCATCTATTGTCTCGGGCCTCCGTGAATCATGTTTATGTGACACACCAGGAACATTTTATTAGGTGAAACACGACAAAATTGTCACATCTGTGCAGTTCTATCAAGGGACATGACCGCTGTCATTTATTTATGGCATAATACTGGGAGTCATAATGTTGAACCAAGGAAGGTTATAAATATGTATGTGGCCATCACTTTCCAAACACAAGGGAAATGTGTTCTGCATATTTCTCTCTCTAGTTATACATATTGTTGCTCCCTTCATAATTAATAGTATTTGGTGGAAGACTTCTTTCAGAAAACTACAAAACCACATTTCATTCAGAATTATGCTATAATAAAGGAGAATTAAATTAGATTGTGTATATTAATTCTTTTGAACCGTTCTCTAACCTAAAGATTTATGCTCCCCTAGCCATGCTCCTGCAAGTTTCACGCTGTGGGGTCCACTGGGGGCTGTGTAGATAGGGGAGTATAAAACTATGGTGGGGTGCTGGACCTGTGGTTGCAAGAAGGTAATACAGGCGTACCTCGGTTTACGAATTTAATGCGTTCTGCGGGACGTTTCGTACTGCGAAAAATTCCTAAACCGAACTGCGGTTTCGCATAGGAATGCATTGAAAACCAATTAATCCGTTCCGGAGGTCATAAAAAAGTTTAAAAAAGTATTTTACCTGTTCAAAACTCTTTCTAAAGTGCACTTTAAAGGCATAAATACTGTACAAGGACATGATTAAAAAAAGAATTTGTAAATGCATTGAAAACCAATTACTCCGTACCGGAGGTCTGAAAAAAGTAAAAAAAAAAGTCTTATCTGTTCAAAACTCTTTATGAAGTGCACTTTAAAGGCATAAATACTTTACAGGGACATGATTGAAAAATAAATTTGTAAATGCATTGAAAACCAATTAATCCATTCCAGAGGTGTGAAAAAAGTAAAAAAAAAGTCTTATCTGTTCAAAATTCTTTATAAAGTGCACTTTAAAGGCATAAATACTGTACAGGGACATGATTGAAAAATAAATTTGTAAATGCATTGAAAACCAATTAATCTGTTCCAGAGGTCTGAAAAAAGTAAAAAAAAAAGTCTTATCTGTTCAAAACTCTTTATGAAGTGCAGTTTAAAGGCATAAATACTGTACAGGGACATGATTGAAAAATAAATGTAATTCTCCTTTATTATAGCATAATTCTGAATGAAATGTGGTTTTGTAGTTTTCTGAAAGAAGTCTTCCACCAAATACTATTAATTGAAAACCAATTAATCCGTTCCGGAGGTCAGAATAAAGTCAAAAATAGTCTTCTATTCAAAGCTCTTTATACATAACAGTCTATTTACTACTTCAGGAATTTGGCATAGGAGATACAACCCAAAAAACTTCAACAATTTTTCTAGAGCGTAATTCCAATGCCCTGCTCCTTGTCTCCCACCACAGCTTCTCGGCTGTCATAATGACAGCTGGGGCTTGTTCTGTATGACATGAGAGGCTGCAGCAATTGCTGTGTAAAGTGACACATGACAAACATCTTGAGGCTGCGGTGTGTACCGAAACTAAATTGGGATCTAATTTGGGATCTGCCCACAGGGCAGAGGTACATGCAGTTTTTTCACCTATGAAATATGTGAGAAGTATAAGGCCATGAGTGTGCCACACCAACCCGAGTATCACATTTGGGTGGAAGAAGTGTCTCTGGAGGCTGCCTAGTGGCAGATTACTGTGTGAAGGGTATAGAAGAAATTGCTGCCAATGGGTTATATCCCAGTTGAAGGCGATAGGTGATAGATTCCATTGGGGTCTAGGGCTGATACCTTATTGATCATGACAATTGGGGTGTTACTGCAGTATGTTGGTGTTGTGGAGCCGGCACAATGTCGGCATACTGCAGAGCCGCTGATTGAATATATTTAACCTCTCAGAGACTAACCATTCTCCTAGAAATACAGCCCTGAAGAAGGGGGGGGGGGAATTACCCCAAAATGTGTTGGCTCCACTTGTATACATTTATCTTTAATAAATAACTATAAAAATCAAGTGAGACATTTTTCTGGACACCCGACTCCCCTCTCCAATCACCCAAGTGTACTCTAACCAGAGGGAAAATGCTTCTACCCAAAGCAGATACAGGGAGTCTAGAGGACACTACTGTAATTGTTGTAATGTTCTAAAATATTTATGAGGATTCAAGAAGGAGGCTGATGTGTTTGGGAGACCTGCATCCTCTTCTCTATCTCGGATAGTTCATGCTGATATGAGAACACAGGCCTGTAGTTGTGCTGGATTTGGGCACACAATACAGAATGACAGCTGGTAGCTTAACCTCCCTAGCGGTCTGATTATGTCCATATTTCTGTGCTCAAAGCGGTACATTTTTTTGCATGGAGATATGTATTTATGTTATTGTAGGCCTGTAATTTTTAGGAATAACTCACTGAAATCTATCCGAACAAGAGTCTAGTAAACATCCCGGGTAGGATAAAAAACGAAATCATAAATGATAATTTAATAAATAATCATAAAAAATAATAATATAATAATAATAATAATAATAATAAATTTAATTCAATAATATAATCAAACCAAAAACACTGAAATTTGAAATAGAGCGCCAAGTTCGCACATCGCTGAGCAAAGTCGCAGAACTGTTTTCAGTGTCTGATGATGAATTTCCCCCACGGATCATTATCACTCAATTCTGCAAGTGGTTCTGATTTACTATCGCTGTTCTCTAGCCGGTCTAAAACCGCTTTTGACCTAAAGGGACGCTTTTTGGACGCCATGGACGTTTCTCAGTTTCCAGGCAGAAAGAACAGTCAAAATGCAGGCAGGGCACAGGACAAAGCAGTAGGGACAAAATGTATGTGAAATGGTTTGATACAGTAATGTTATACTATGTGATTTTAGTAAATGTTACTTTTTGTCATTTTCAAATTTACCGCCATTCCGTCCCCCGTACGTCCCAACGCTCGCAGGGAACGGAACCCAGATGACAGATGCCGGCATCCACCGGATTACATTGCCGGGGACATTGCAGGAGGGACATCGCGGGAGCGCAGGACAAGGTAACTGATCGAGGGATCGCGGAGCAGCGCCGCATGGTAAGTCTGAGTGTAGCTTGTGGTACTGAAACTTTACCCCGAGCTACACTCGGGAATACCTCCAGGGAGGTTAAAAGAGGACCTGAACTGTGTAAGCTCTGGCCAAAATGTAAGCAGAAGGGACCAGACTAGTCACCAGTTTTTCCTGCAGGCCTCCCCGCAGCTGATCTTTCCCCATTATTGAATTACCAAGCCTTGTTTAGCATTGTGTCACTGAGTGGAGGCAGTCACCTTGGTAGAGGCAGGGCTTTGCTTCCTCATATTAGAACCTGATGACTGGTGGGAGGATAGTCAGAAAGCAGCAGAAGAGGTGCAGGAAGCACAGAATAGATAAGACGAAGCAGAGAGATCCTTACACTACAGCTTTCTCTCCAGCAAGGAGAACAGTGAGCACCACACTCATGACACCACCAAATCTCACTCCAAGACTATCAGTCAGAGACAGCTGCACCTTAGATTTCACACTGCAGATATAGGCTATGAGGCTGAAGGCACAGGCATACCTAGGCACAGGAAGTACACAGAACGTTTTTATTAAGAGGAGTTCAAGAGAAAAAATTTAAAATGTGGGGGACCAGTTGTGCAGCTGGGAAGAAGCCTGCAGGAGCGAGGGATAAGACCACATTTAACTGTTGGAATGCAGAGACCACTGAATGGGCTCAGCTTTAAACAGCAATAGTGTTGTAAAAACAGTTTTGTAGGGTAGCAAAATTTAAATTCTATCACCTGCCAAAAATTATTCTGTAAAGGCCTTTTACACTCGCAGCTGTGGGCAATAAAAGGATGTGGCTGAGCCACAATTTTACCACCTTCTCCCCCAGGCCACCCATTGGAATTTTAACAGGCCTGACCACGGCAGCAATGCTGCGATGCCTTGCTTTTAACTTGGGCTACAGAGTTTGCCAGGCAGTGCCATGCAGATCAATGGGGCCTCAACACAAACATTTATTTATTTATTTCAGGTACTTATATAGCACCGTCAGTTTAGGCAGCGCTTTACATATATATTGTACATTCACATCAGTCCCTAACCCTCAAGGGGCATACAAGCTAAACTCCCTATCTTACATTCATACATCTACATACTAGAGCCAATTTAGACAGGAGCCAATTAACCTACCAGCATGTTGTGACGGGAGTGACTTTGGGTGGGGGGCCCATGGAACCCAGCTCACTTTAGAGGGGTGGGGAGACCCCGGTCTCAGCTCCCCATATCCCTCTTATGTGTAAGTCACCCTGTGCCTGTTAGGGGTACAGGGTGGAATGTGCTGATATTGTGTAGACATTATAGGTGGGGTGTGGGGGTTGTTCATTGTACTGCCATGTGGTGCATCCCATTGTTCTATTGTGTGTCTTGCTTGGGAGCAAACTATTATGGGATGTATGTGTTTGTGTATTGGCTTGGTGGGGGGCTGTTTACGGCAGCCCTTCCCCTGATGGGACTGTCTGCTGATGTGTTTCTTATTGCTAGATTTGGTTTGCCCCGCCCTGTGTCCTTATGCAGGGAGGTGGGTTGTTCTCTTGAATGTTTATATCTTGTGTCGGTGTTAAAATAAAGCAGTCTATTTCCTGAGTGATTTCAAGGGTGGTGTCCGTGGATCTGTGGGAAGCGGGAGTCTAACAGAAATACCCTAGTGCAGTCCGGGTCCGGTTCCATTAACCATGTCTTTGGAGTGTGGGAGGAAACCCACTCAGGCACAGGGAGAACATGTAAACTCCAGGCAGGTGATGCTGTGGTTGGGATTTAAACCAACGACCCTAGTACTGCCAGGCGGAAGTGCTAACCATTTAGCCACTGTGCTGCCCAAATATGAGGCTCTCAGTTGGCTCTGAGTTGCCGCACAGTGTCGCAATGTAAAATTGGTGTCCAGTTTTTGAAAAAAAATAAATAAATAAAAACAACAATCAGGAGTCAGGAGGGACTACTGCCTGCTGCTGCTATACCGCCCTCTGGAAAACAGTCCACTGTGGATGCTTTAAGCATTACCGCCAGCGTGAAAGAGCCCCAACACCACTCTTCAGATCAGATCCATTCACACTTGTGCGAATTGTCATGCGACTTTGGACACATAACAAATTGCAGTCGCAGGCCATTGTTTTCAATGGCACCCGATAAGATCAAAGCAACTTAAAATTGCAGCGACTTTGAAAAGGTTCCTGCACTATGTTGATGCGACTTAATTGCCAGAAAGTGTAAAGTCGCATCAATGTTGCAGCAAAGCAAGCCCTTAGTTCTGCCTTGTGAGCTATACTTCAAGTTTATAGAAGTAGAATGCTCTGCAATGTAAATGAATGCTGCTGAAAGTGAATTCATGAATTCACTCATTATTTTCAGACAGTACCCGCCAGTTATAGCAGATATAATCCGCCGACTCCGCACACTGGATCTCCATTCTTCTAACATGAAATGAAATGCTCGCTATTAGTCCAGATCCTGCCTGCCAAAGGCTCGTCCTCCTGCAATTTAGCAAATCACGGGAGCAGAAAATGCAGCAGCTGCTGGTCTCTCTATTAATGGTGATGGTCAGTCTGGAAAACACCACCTGTTCTCCGGCAGATTATTAGCGGCAAGAAAATGAGGATACAGAAAGTGGCGGCTTCATTTTAGAATTATCCAGTCATTTCAAAGAGATTTCTACTGCCGCAACGGCTTTCCGAATAGAATGGAAGTTACAGGGGTGATAGAGCTGAACAAAGTTGTTCTGGTCAGGTATATAGGGCAAATGTCAAAGACAAAGATCAGTATTCAATTTGCCTGAATGCCAAACGCCCCATTCGCATCTGGCGATTTGGGATTGTTGGCAGAATCACCGCGATTCTGCCCGCAACCCCATATCGCATTGCAATTGTGGCAAAATGCGTCAAACGTGTTTGGGTGCCATTCATTTTTAGTGGCACCTCAAACGCTGTACGGTTTTGCCATGAATCATGTTGCGCAAAAGAAGCTCCTGCTCCCTCTTGCGCAACAAGCTTCGAGTGATGCAGTTTACCGCGTTTTTACCGCAAGGCGTTTGAGGTGCCATTAACCTCTTTGCACTGAGAGTATGCAAATATGCAGCCTCTCGGCCGGTGGGGCGATGGACGGGGCAATGGACCATTAAATCCTGGGTGAGAACCTTCTTCTCTCAGCCAGGGCATTGAAAATGGGTCGTGGATGGGTGTTCCAGCATAACAATGACCCAAATCAAGCTGGCAGATGAGACCAAAATCAAGCTCTTTGGCATCAACTCAACTCGCCGTGTTTGGAGGAGGAGGAATGCTGCCTATGACCCCAAGAACACCATCCCAACTGTCAAACATGGTGGTGGAAACATTCTGCTTTGGTGGTGTTTTTCTGCTAAGGGGACAGGACAACTGCACCGCATCAAAGGGACGATGGACGGGGCCATGTATCATCAAATCTTGGGTGAGAACCTTCTTCCCTCAGCCAGGGCATTGAAAATGGGTCGTGGATGGGTGTTTCAGCATGACAATGACCCAAAACACACGGCCAAGGCAACAAAGGAGTGGCTCAAGAAGAAGCACATTGAGGTCCTGGAGTGGCCTAGCCAGTCTCCAGACCTTAATCCGATTGAAAATCTGTGGAGGGAGCTGAAAGTTTGAGTTGCCAAACGTCAGCCACCAAACCTTAATGACTTGGAGAGGATCTGCCAAGAGGAGTGGGCCAAAATCCCTCCTGAGATGTGTGCAAACCTGGTGGCCAACTACAGGAAACATCTGACCTCTGTGATTGCCAACAAGGGATTTGCCACCAAGTACTAAGTCATGTTTTGTGAAGGGGATCAAATACTTATTTCCTGCATGAACATGCATATCAGTACATCATTTGTTAGACATGCATTTCTTTTGAATTTTTTGTTGCTATTCTGTCTCTCAGGCATCAGAAACCCCTTAAAGGGCCGGAGTGTTGCCGGGGGTTAAAAATGAATGGCACCCAAACACGCGTGATGCGTTTTGCCACAATTGTAGAGCAATTTGGAATCTCAGCTACTCCGCCATAATCCCAAATCACCAGATGTGAACAGGGCCTATTGCAAGTGGCTGCAGAAGACCCAAATAGTCTGCGTCCAGGGCAATCGGTCACAAAGAGCTGTGGAAGCTGTCAGCCTCCCATTGCTTTTAATAGAGGTTCCTGCCTGCAGCTTATCGCAGGAAACCTCTGCTTGGTCTCCCACAGCTAATTGCAAAAGGTCCCATTCACACCTGCACATTCTGGATACGCACACATCGTGCTTGCGGTGCCATTAACACCTAATGGTTAGCAAATGCACATTTTGTCGTGCAACAAAATATATGATAATAAAACCTGTGTGAAGCTCACCAATTGAAAAGGTGCTGGAGTATCTTTGGTGCATTTGTAACGCACAGGGCAGCCCATTTAAGTGAGTAGGCTGTCCTATACGTGTAATGCAAAAAAAGCCTCTCTAGCATTACACACCAAACTGAGCATGTGCAGAGTGACTGCACACAATATGTCTTATCAGGAGATAAGAATTTTTACACAGTGCAGAGAATTAAGCCCTTAGGTTTCACAGAGAGTATAACAAGCATGCTTTACTGCATATACAGACTGATTTTACTGCTGTGGGTTTAGGAACACTTAAGGCTTTTAGCTTTTTATTGTAGTTTTAGGTTCTTCCTCTGCTAAGATTTAATATTTTTAATATATTGCATCATATTGTAGCATATAACATGATTTTTGTTCCATTTCTAATATCATTTAATTATCACTTGATTGTTTTTCATAATTAGCAAATGTTTATTTATTTACAGTTGCAAGAAAAAGTATGTGAACCCCTTGGGATTACGTGGAGTTTTGCATGAATTGGGCATAAAATGTGCTCTAAACGTCATCTAAGTCACAACAATAGAAGAACACAGTCTGCTGAACATAATACTACACAAATATTAGATGTTGCCATGGTTTAATTGCACATAACATGTAAACATTCACAGTGCAGGGAGGAAAAAGTATGTGAACCTTTGGACTTAATAACTGGTTGACCCTCCTTTGGCAGTAATAACCTCAACCAAACGTTTCCTGTAGTTGCAGATCAGACCTGCACAACGATCTGGAGTCATTTTGGACCACTTCTCTTCACAAAACTGTTTCAGTGTAGCAATATTCTTGGGATGTCTGGTGTGAATCGCTCTCTTAAGGTCATGCCACAGCATTTCAATCGGGTTGAGGTCAGAACTCTGACTGGGCCACTCCAGAAGGCGTATTCTGTACTGTTGCAGCCATTGTTTTGTTGAATTACTTGTATGCTTTGGGTCATTGTCCTGTTGCATCACCCATCCTCTGCGGAGCTTCAGTTGGCGGACAGATGGTCGTACGTTTTCCTGCAAAATGTCTTGATAAACTCTGGAATTCATTTTCCCATCAATGACAACAATCCGTCCAGTCCCTGAGGGAGCAAAGCAGCCCCAAACCATGATGCTCCCTCCGCCATGTTTTACAGTGGGGATGAGGTTTTGATGTTGGTGTGCTGTGCCTTTTTTTCTCCCCACATAGTGTTGTGTGTTCTTCCCAAACAACTCAATCTTGGTTTCATCTGTCCACAGTATATTTTGCCAGTAGTGCTGTGGAACATCCAGGTGCTCTTTTGCAAACTTCAAACGTGCTGCAATATTCTTTTTGGACAGCAATGGCTTCCTCCGTGGTGTCCTCCCATGTACTCCATTCTTGTTTAATGTTTTCCTTATTGTAGATGTGTCAACAAAAATGTTAGCATGTGCCAGAGATTTCTGTAGGTCTTTAGCTGACACTCTGGGATTCTTCTTTACCTCATGCAGCATTCTGCGCTGTGTTCTTGCAGTCATTTTTAAAGGACGACCACGCCTAGGGAGAGTAGCAACAGTGCTAAACTTTCTCCATTTGTAGACAGTCTGTCTTACCGTGGACACATGAACATCAAGGCTTTTGGAGATACTTTTGTAACCCTTTCCAGCTTCATGCAAGTCAACAATTCTTGATCGTAGGTCTTCTGAGAGCTCTTTTCTGCGAGGCATGGTTCACATCAGACAGTGCTTCTTGAAACCAGTAAACCCAAAACAGGTGTGTGTGTGTTTTTAAGGGCAGGACAGCTGTCAGCAACACATCCAATATCATCACACTGATTGGAGTCAAGGTTGGCTCACTCCTGGCTCCAATTAGCTCTGGCAGAAGTCATTAAGCTAGGGCCTCACATACTTTTTCCTCCCTGCACTGTGAATGTTTACATGTTATGTGCAATTAAACCATGGCAACATCTAATGTTTGTGTAGTATTATGTTCAGCAGACTGTGTTCTTCTATTGCACATTTTATGCCCAATTCATGCAAAACTCCACGTAATCCCAAGGGGTTCACATACTTTTTTTTGCAACTGTATTTATTTATTTTAGATAGATATTCATTATGTTAATATTTTTATTATCAGGCATTTCATATATGATATTAACACCATATTAGAATTTTATCTATTTATACTTTTTAAGGCCTCTAGCAGATGGCACTGATGTTTGAGCATTAGTATTTCTGAACGTAATTTCAATGTTACTTGTCATTTTGTTAATATTATTATTGTCAGGAATGGATTCAGCACTGGTGGTGGGACTCTCCTGCCGTGTGGGCTGCAGTACCAGAGCTGACCAGCGGGTGCTCTCAGCACTGGTGGTGGGACTCTCCTGTCGTGTGGGCTGCAGTACCAGAGCTGACCAGCGGGTGCTCTTAGCAGCCAGAAGCTCACAATCAGCCAAACCTGGGGCTGATTACAGAAAGGTGTATATAAGGCATGACCAGGCCTGTGCTCTGGGCCTTGGTGTATGTTTTCCCATGAGCCCCTGTATCCTGTTCCTAGTTCCTGTGAGAAGATACCTTGTTGCCGACCCTGCCTGATCCTGATTCCTGTTGACCGTCTCCTGTTCTGACTACTGGCTCATCCCTGACCATCCTTCTGCCTGATCCTCTGTACTGCGCTGTCCGTGAGTTACTGAACCCGGTTTGTGACCTTGACCATTCTCTGCCTGCTCCTTTGATACCTTGCTGCCCGCACGTTGCTGACTTGGCCCGTCTGACCACGCTCACTACTCTGCCATCCATCCATCCTGCACGGATCCAGCCGTACCTGCACATACCTCTGGCGGATCCCTCTATCACTAGCAGGTGTACTCAGGGGCCGCGACCTGGTTCCTGTCTGCTCCAAGTCCATCTCCACCATCAGGGGCCCTGGTGAATAGCAGACTGGGACTTAGACTCCGCGCCCTGGGGAATCCTGCCCTGAGGACCGCTAGAGGTACCACCAGGCAGTCGTTACAGAACCCTACGGCCGGCCTGACCATTCCACCTCTCCAGCCCTGACTACGCCTGTGTTCCTGCACCTCCTAAGATTAGTGGAAGGTTAGTTTGCTCACTGTGCGTTTATATATATATATTGGGGTGGCTAATAATAACCTGTATTATACTATACCTGAAACCTGCGCTTCCCTGTGTCAGTCCACACCTTTCTGGTCATTCCCTGATTCCTGACAATTATTATTGTGTGTATTCGTGCGTATTCGTGTATGCGCATTCAAACACACAATACATTCCATAAGCAAAATCTATGAATGTTGAAAATAATAATTCTATTCCTCCTATTCTTTCGGTACTGAAATGTATTGTAATTGTACTGTCTCCCTTATATTGTAAAGCACTGTACTGAGCTTTTTTAAGTTACAGTGTGCAAGAGACCTTATACTGTACTTGTTGTATTTTGTTTCCCTGATAGAGTTTTCTAACCCCCGAAATGCGTTGGCTTTGTGACAAATTCTTTTATCTCTCTTTTTATGTGGACTTTAAATCTTCTGGTGTGTCACTTCAATTCCAGAGTTTTCAGTCACTAGGAAACTCTTTGGCGTTGAGAGGCTACTAGCCTGTAATCCAGATAAAGAGTCCAAATCCCCATACAGTTCTTATATTAATAGAATAACCCCAAGGCTGCTTTTCACACTGTTCCCTTGCAAAAAAGTGGTAAGAACGCAGATGCATTTTTGCCACGTTTTCTGGTTTATGCACTGGTGAGAAATAGTACGGCCACTTCTCCAATCTATAACTGGCCTTCACAGCAAGGACCACATGGAAGGACAACGCATGTCAAATAATAAAAGAGAAAAATTCCTAGTGCAACTTACCAACCAGACTAGAACCAACCAAACTGTCCTGTCTAACAGTGTGCATTAAAAAGAGGGCTTTAGGTAGCACACATTTGCAAATACATGAATAAGTTGCAGATCCTCTTCATGGCACTCCAATATTCTGCAGTTCCTAACTCTAAAAATGCACCAAAAACACAAACACGGTGCGTAGTGGATGCATTGTTTACCATGTCTTCCATTTGTTTCAAAGGGGAGCTGTTTTTGGTGCAGATTTGAAAACTGCATAAAAAATGCAGCATAGTTACATAGTTAGTCTGGCTGAAATAAGACAAAAGTCCATCCAGTTCAGCCATTAAAAAAAAAATGTTATAATTCTACACCCACAGTTGATCCAGAGGAAGGCAAAAAAACCCAGCAAAGCATGATCCAATTTGCTCCTGCAGGGGAAAAAATCCTTCCTGATCCAACGAAAGGCAATCAGATATTCCTTGGATCAACTTTACCTATAAATGTTATATCCAGTTATATTCTGTGTATCCAAGAAAGATTCCAGGACTTTTTTAAAGCAATCCACTGAGCTGGCCAGAACCAACTCTTGAGGGAGTCTATTCCACATTTTCACAGCTCTTACTGTGAAGAAACCTTTCCGTATTTGGAGATTAAATCTCTTTTCCTACAGACATAAAGAGTGCCCCCTTGTCCTCTGTGATGACCTCAGGGTGAATAATTCTACACCGAGTTCACTATATGAACCACTGATGTATTTATACATGGAGATCATATCCCCCTTATGTATTATACACGGTGATCATATCCCCCCCTTATGTATTATACATGGAGATCATATCCCCCCTTATGTATTATACATGGAGATCATATCCCCCCTTATGTATTATACATGGAGATCATATCCCCCCTTATGTATTATACATGGAGATCATATCCCCCCTTATGTATTATACATGGAGATCATATCCCCCCTTATGTATTATACATGGAGATCATATCCCCCCTTATGTATTATACATGGAGATCATATCCCCCCTTATGTATTATACATGGAGATCATATCCCCCTTATGTATTATACATGGAGATCATATCCCCCCTTATGTATTATACATGGTGATCATATCCCCCCTTATGTATTATACATGGAGATCATATCCCCCCCTTATGTATTATACATGGATATCATATCCCCCCTTAATCTCCTCTTCTCAAGAGAGAATAAATTCAGTTCCTCTAATCTTTCCTCATAGCTGAGCTCCTCCATGCCTCTTATCAGTTTGGTTGCCCTTCTCTGTACTTTCTCCAGTTCCCCAATGTTCTTTTTGTGAATTGGTGCCCAAAACTGAACTGCATATTCCAGATGAGGTTTTACTACTGATTTGTACTGGGGGAAGAAACACATCAGTGTGAAAGCAGCCTAAAGTATGCGTCAAATGTTTTCGTCACTGCCTGTGTCCCCTCTGGGAAGGTCCCCTATTTGTTATAGTTTGTTTTTCTTTCTTTTCAGCTCACAGGAAGTGATAAGGACATTACATTTCTGTCAGGATCAACAGGTATTTTCTGTACAAAGTGAAACTGTTCTTAGACTGAAAAAGGAAAACCACCAGCCACCAAATTCTTGGTTTAGGATTTAGATGTTAGTCACACATTACTTAAAGTAGTTGAACATACAATGCTATAGACACTTTCCAATACAGGTATAACTATGAAAAGCCCCATAACTGCTTGTACTTAGTTTCAGGAATGATCTTTCTTGCCTTTTTTTACAAGGTTAAAAAATTCTGTCATGTAACCATGCATCTCCTCTTCCTGATAGTAGGGGGGCGGGGTTACAGGACACTGTGTGGACACACGGTGAGCCTGCATTCTATAGTCTGTTCAGCCTAAGCCAGGGTGCAGGCTGTGCTTGAGCAGAGGGCATGTTCAAGCAGCAATCTGTGATTGGGAGGGGATGTGTGCCAGCCGCAGTCTGCCATTAGTTAGGAAGGTGTGATGGCTAAAAAAAACTACGCAATACAGGCATGCTGTCCTGTACCTCTGAATGGCCAGCCAAAGGATGAAAACTGACCACGCTAACACAGATTTGCTTCTGTGCCTTGTGTGGTCACTTTAGAACAAGGAAGAAAGGTGACTGGCAGGATCAACCAAGTACTTTGGATGGAAGAGGTACATACTATTGATAGAAAATTATGATTTATAAAATACACATATATGAACACACACATAGAAAAAAAATATATTTAGGGCAATATACACTTTAAGAGCAGTATTTTTTTGAGTGATAGCCATACAAATGTAACCTTTAACTGTCACTTACCGACAATGCCCAGTGCAATATATCCCAGAATTACCACTACAAAGATGATGCAGCACAGGACGTCCGTACAATGCCTAGGTATAAAGAACACAATAGATCAGAGACAGGGAGTGAGCAGTCCTCATAAAGGCATTGACTACCTACATACAGTATCTCTGATAGGTGTAGTTTTTGACATTTTCACATTTTATTTTAGTTACCATTCATTCCTACGGAAAGTGAGTATTGGTGGAAACCACACTAAAGATGGAACCCGCAGGCCCAACCTCTGGCCAAGGCCCCCACCCCTGGTTTTGAAGCCCCACACTGGAGTCACCCCTCTGACTCTTTTTGGGGTTTTTTTAGACTTTATTTGTGCCCCTTTTCCATGTATCTTTAGTCTGGTTGTGTGACATCATAGGTTTCCTTCATCCTTTGAGTTGGGGGTTTAATGCAGCAGACCAGCAATGCACCAAAACACAAAAGTGGGAATGCATCCTTGAGTTTTTGCTCTATGAATAGGTTGTGATCACAAATGTACATGACAGTAGCCAGATATACTCATTACCTATGCAAGCTCTGCTTCCTTCTTTGCTTTCCTACACAGTGGTTGTACCTTAGATGTGGAGCGGGACACACTAAGGGTCTTCATATGAATGGATCCTAACACACCAAACCATATGAATGAACCCTAATACACCAAACCATAGGTATGGACCCTAACATACCAAACCACATGAATAAACCCTAATGCACCAAACCATATGAATGAACCCTAACACACCAAACCATAGGTATGGACCCCAACATACCAAGCCACATTAATATACCCTAATGTACAAAACCATATGGATGGACCCCAGGCTGTTGTTAGAAACCACGGGGCTCCATACAGCCAACCTGACAGGCTTCCCCCCCAAAAAAACACAGTTCACTAGGCTTCAGTTATGAATGAACACAGTGAGTGATCAGTACACATCACTCATTGTGTTCATTCGGGAAAAGATGGGGCTGCTAAATGTGACATATTTACCAGATTCTTCCCCAACTCTCCATCCTAAAGGATCCTATTGTGTGCTTGCAGCTGCCGATGGGAGGGAGAGGAGGGAAGCCGTCAGAACCTCCGGGGGGGTGAGGGCACACAGTGGGGCCTGGGCAGCAGAGACAAACATATGGTGCACAGGGAGGGTGATGGGTGCGGTGAGGTGGAAATTACTGGAACTGATGGAGGAGTAAAAATGCAGCTCAACCGCCTCCCAACCAAAAGAGTAAACTAAGCCTAACAGTGCAGCTGAACGGTCTTTGGAGAAAGCTGACATCTTGGGTATGGGCAGAGTGAGCATGATTCTCTGCCCCATCCTGAACCTGATGGCTACCTAAGAGCGGCCTATCACCAAGACCAGAGCACTGTTACATGGGTGGAGAGGTGTGCCTAAGCCATAAATCCTGCAGGCTCTGTTACAGAGGTTATGTAGGCTTATTTTAGGAGACAAAATAGCAATTGGATATGTAGATAGTCTGAATGAATGGTCCACTTGAGCATGATTGTTCAATACTGTAGTGGCAAGAATAGAAGACTGTCATCTGTTTATTAGCATTTCTACTCCTTTTGAACCCAGTCACAAAGTGTACTTCCCCTACCTGTCTCTCTAAAGGCATGGTGTATATTACTACGTACAGGTGCTATAGAGCACACCTGACATCAGATATACACTATATGTATTGCCAAAAGTATTGGGCCAGCCCTCCAAATCATTGGATTCAGGTGTTCCAATCACCTCCATGGCCACAGCTGTATAAAATCATCACCTAGGCATGCAGACTTCTTCTACAAACATTTGTGAAAGAATGGTTCGCTCTCAGGAGCTCAGTGAATCCAAGCGTGGTCCCGTGATAGGTTGTCACCTGTGCAATAAGTCCATCTGTGACATTTCCTTCTACTAAATATTCCACACTCAACTGTTAGTGGTATTATAACAAAGTGGAAGCAACTGGGAACAACAGCAACTCAACCATGAAGTGGTAGGCCACGTAAAATTACATAGCGGGGTCAGTGCATGCTGAAGCGCACAGTGCGCAGAAGTCACCAACTGTCTGCAGAGTCAATAGCTATAGACCTCCAAACTTGGTGTGGCCTTCAGATTAGCACAACAACAGTGCGTAGAGAGCTTCATGGAATGGGTTTCCATGGCCAAGCAGCTGCATCCAAGCCTTACATCACCAAGTGCAATGCAAAGCGTTGGTGCAGTGGTGTAAATCACACCACCACTGGACTCTAGAGCAGTGGAGACGTGTTCTCTGGAGTGATGAATCACACTTCTCTGTCTGGCAATCCGATGGACGTGTCTGGGTTTGGCAGTTACCAGGAGAACGGTACTTGCCTGACTGCATTGTGCCAAGTGTAGGGTTTGGTGGAGGGGGGATTATGGTGTGGGGATGTTTTTCAGGGGTTGGGCTTGGCCCCTTGGTTCCAGTGAAGGGAATTCTTAAGGTGTCAGCATACCAAGACAATTTTATGCTCCCAACTTAGTTGGAACACTTTTGGGGATGGCCCCTTCCTGTTCCAACGTGACTGCGCACCAGTGCACAAAGCAAGGTCCATAAAGACATGGATGAGGGAGTTTGAGGTGGAGGAACTTGACTGGCCTGCACAGAGTCCTGACCTCAACCTGACAGATCACCTTTGGGATGAATTAGAGCGAGACCATGAGCCAGGCCTTCTCGTCCGACATCAGTGCCTGACCTCACAAATTCGCTTCTGGAAGAATGGTCAAACCTTCCCATAGACACCCTCCTAAACCTTGTGGACGGCCTTCCCAGAAGAGTTGAAGCTGTTATAGCTGCAAAGGGCGGGCCAACTCAATATTAAACCCTACGGACTAAGACTGGGATGCCAATAAAGTTCATGTACGTGTAAAGGCAGGCCGACCAATACTTTTACCAATATAGTGTATATTTCATATCCGTCAAGGACTTGCAAGTTGAATAATGTATAAGTGTAACACTTCCAGGTATTTATTACCTCTCATAGAGATCATATTATTACCCTGACAATGACTTCAATGACTGTTTTTTTCTCTAGAAGGATGGAGCCATCTTATTTAGGCATCAATCAGGCTCAACTTCCACTTCCTGGACAGAGATGCCAACTCAGAGATGACACAATAACCTAAATCCTGGTGTCTGTGCAGTTCTATCTTGTGTTCACAAATGTCTGACAGCCATTAGCCCCTGCTGCAGCCTACAGTTACTGAAGGTCCTCTGTAAAGATGAATTCTAGGCAGATATAAAAGACAATAATATAATAAATGCAGTGGTGTGTTCACTAATATATAAGAAATTTGGTTTTTAAATGTAAGCAGTTGAAGTATTTACATTTGACCCGGTATCAGCCTCTTGTACAGCAGGGCCAGAGAGAGGAAGAAGCAGCACAAGGAGCCAATCAATTCATGTGCTGACAAGAGGCATGCTAATAGGAGGAGAGTGCAGAGTGACAGAGAGATGAATTAATCACTGTGCTGCTTCTTTCACTGTCCAGTCATAGCCTTGGGTGGGTTAAAGTGGTTGTAAACCTCTGACATGAAATATAAACAAACCATATCCCTCTATAGCGGGGGAGTCAAATGCCTTTTCATTGTGGGCCGCGTCAGCATTATGGTTGTCCTCAAAGGGCAGGTTGTGTTTGTAAGACTGGATGTCCAGAGCACCCCACCCACAACATCAGATGTCAAGAACTCCTCACCTTCCTTACATCACAGTGGCCCCCCCTACTTTGTGCTGCTGCCGGGAAAAAGGTTGGGGTGTGGTTGGAAAGTAGAAAGTAGAGGTCTGGAGGATGTCCAGAGGAGGGCTGGAGTCAGCTGCTGGAATCTGATAAATGCTGAGACGAAGGTAGGTGGAGATGTAGAGGTACTACAGCTGCACAGAGAGGCGCAGGATCTCTAGGATGGGTTCTGTCCTCCTCTCTGCTGCCGACTGCTAAGTCGAGGGACGAGGGGTGGGTGGGCTGCACGAAGAAGGATCTGACGGAGGAGATCTGTTCTCCACTCTAAAGCTGACTGCTAAGACAATGTGGGGGCAGAGACAAGGGAGGTGCTACAGCTGCAAGAGAGGTGCGAGGACCACATGACAGGCTGGATTCAGCCCAGAGGCCTTATGTTTGACCCATGTGCTCTATAGCTTGTATCATGGGTTATATGGAATGGTGTCACCATATACATCTCCTCTTTGCCATTAGGTAAGAATATTGGGGAGTGATATATATATATATATATCATCACATATTTTTAGTTATTGGAGTCCTACTTTGCTTTTTAATTTTTAACTCCTGGCCAATGAGGGTGAAATGCATTGGTAGATTTGGTTCCGTCATTGCATGATAGGTTATATGTTTAAATGGGCGGTTTAGGAGAACGTTCCATTCAGTGAGAATGATGGACCAATAGCGGTGAAGAGGAGAGCATATATGGGCAGTCGCCGCTCCGTGCAGCCATCCCTTTTGATTAAGTTCGAAATGACGAAACGCGTTGGTATGAGGCGACCGCATGTGACGTCAGAGCCGGGACTGGAAGAGCATTGTCCGAGAACTCCAGCGGTGGTGAGAGTACACATACCCACATCTTATGTCAATACACAGTGTTTTGATGATAAGCATTTTTAATTCATTAATTTTGTGAGTGGCTTTCCATTTTGATTGAATAAAACTTTGAATATTAGTTATTGTACCATCAGAGATTTTGTTTATCTTTCCATGGCAATGATACCTGGTGGAGAGGAGTAAGGTGCTTTATGAAGCTTTACACAGCGGTGCTTTTGAGTGGAGTCTCAACAAGCATTACATGCCAACCATGACAGTGGGAGGCATGTGGGTCTGGTGAGTGTACACCCAGGAGGGAATTTTGTCTCAAGTACGCGTGGCAATATTGGTTTGGGATGTAAAGTGACCAGAAGATTGGAGCACTTAATGTGACACTCACATGATTTGATGGACTTTGATACTTATTTGATGTGTACACGTTTTTGATTCTGAGTTCACAGCGCCATTGGGGAAGGTGTTTCTTCACATTAGTTGCTGTATAGGGTGTACTTGTCTCAGTCCAAAGCACTAAGTGTCATTTTTCTCTGTTGCCTCATTCCTCTGCTATCTGCATGAGTCCTTTCTGACATGTTTTTCTGACACCAAGAGAAAAAATGGTGACATGGGAGGGAGCTCCAGCACACCACCTGTGAATGACAGCCTCTGCTCTGTTCCTGTGTGCTGTGTGAGGGCGGGGGGTGTGCCCCTTCCTTCCAATCACCTCTCACTGAACTCTGTAGAGTGCAGAGGCAGACTGACAACTCATGGGGCCCCCGGGCAATAGGGGATCATGGGGCCCCTGTGTCCTTGACCAAACTCAAAAAAGCCTATGAAAAAGGTACCAGGGGCATCTCATGGGGCCCCCTACTGACCCCGGCCCCTTAGGCAGTGCCCGAGTTTCCAAATGGTCAGTCCACCCCTGGTAGAGTGTAACTTCAGCTGCCTGCTCCCCTGAATTCTGATAGCTCAGACAAGCTGAGAATACTGCAGCATTGTGGCTAAATGGTTAGCACTTCAACCTGGCAGTACTAGGGTCGTCAGTTTGAATCCTAACCACAGCACCAGATGCCTGGAGTTTGCATATTCTCCCTGTGCCTGCGTGGGTTTCCTCTGGGTACTCCGGTTTCCTCCCACACTCCATAGACATGCTGGTAAGTTAATTGGCTTCTGTCTAAATTGGCCCTAGTATGTGTATGTATGAATGTAAGTTCGGGACCTTAGATTGTACACCCCTTGAGGGTTAGGGACTGATGTGAATGTACAATATATATGTAAAACGCTGCATAAATTGATGATGCTATATAAGTACCTGTAATAAATAAATAATACTGTAGATAAACAGGTGCAACTTATGTAGGAAGATTTGTTTCATCTCTGTGTATCACCCAGTGGCGGACTGACCATTTGGAAACTCGGGCACTGCCTAAGGGCCCGGGGTCAGTAGGGGGCCCCATGAAATGCCCCTGGTACCTTTTTCATAGGCTTTTTTGAGTTTCGGCAAGGACACAGGGGCCCCATGATCCCCTATTGCCAGGGGGCCCCATGAGTTGTCAGTCCACCCCTGGTATCACCTGAGGCCGCTCACTTACATCGGGTATATGTAACCCCTTTCAGGACAACCTGGGCTCTGAGTAAATGGGTTGAATGATATTGGCCATCAGACTGAGGACATCTAGTGGCAGAAAACAATTACTGCATGGGGATAACTCTGGACTGAAGATGAACATTGCAGCATAACCTGTTTTTGTGTTTGTATCATTTAATGGGCTATTCGTTTTTATCTTGCTATTTTTGTCTAGGGTTCTGCTTCGAGCTTGCACTTGGTTGGCAGACCAGCATAGAATGTGTCAATCATGAAAAGCTTCTGCAAATTTCGTTCCTGAATCCTTTCCTGCTTGAGGTCCTGACAAGCAGCCGAAGTTTCCAGAACAGTTTTGTAGCTCTGTGACATTCAAGGCTATTTCACAGCAGGGATTTTAATAAAACCAGAATTCCTCGCACGGTCCGGCTCCCTGACAACACATCTCCCTGCTCAAACGTTTGCTCACCCTCCTCTACTTTTTACTCCCAGCTCCCTCTTAATTACCCTCAGGCAAGAAACCGAGAGTGTCAGAAAAACCCGGCGTGCGGCAGTATTAAATATTGAAATGCTGCTTTGCAAAACGGCACCAGCAAAGGAAGGAGAGGAGGAGCCGGAGAGGAGATTTGAATCTGTCTGGAACCTGCCATGGTGCCGATATCAGCCGCAACGTGGAAAAAGAAAAAGAGATTAGATTTTTATCACAAGGTGAAAGCACCGTCACCCATTCTAAAATAATTTGTGACATTTCAGTTACGCAGCTCTGATTCCTTGAATTGGCTTCCATGAACAAAAAAAAAAAACTACGGTAAGAAAGAAAAAAAGAAAAGAAAAAAAAAAAGAAAGAAAAAAGAAAGAGAGGAAAAAAAAGAGAGAATTAACCATTTCAAGTCCGGACACTTTCACCCCATTCCCGTCCAGGCTTTCAACGCTATCACACTTTGAATGACAATTGTGCGGTCATGCAACACTGTACCCATATTCATTTTTTAGCATTTTTTTGAGACAGATAAAGCTTTATTTTGGTGGTATTTATTCACCACTGGGATTTTTATTTTTTTTTGCTATATAAATGAAAACGTCTAAACATTTTGAAAAAAAGTGTTTTTCTTATAAAATTTTGCAAATAAATAATATTTCATCATAAATCTTGGCCAAAATGTATTCAGTTATCTTTTTAGTAAAAAAAAAAATAACCCAAATTAGTTTATAACCAAAAATTAAAAATTTTTTAAAATGTTTATTTTATTTTTTTATACTATTATTTATGGGGTTTTTTTTACGTACTGTCACCCTAGCAGTACATTGTCACCATGGTGACACTGTACTACTTGTGGGGGGTGATGAAGATTTTTTTTTTTTTTTACACTGATTGCTTTTACACCCATAAAGGCTGTAAAGGCAATGATTTCTCCTTCTCTCTGGCTGTATTCTTGCAGCCATTGAGAAATACTGTGTGAGCTGTGATTGGTCACAGCTTGTCACATGGTACAAGGCTGTTGTGAATAGCCTTGTACCATGTGACCTCTGTGATCATTCACAGATTTCACACATCTTGCTTACTACTGTTCATGTGATCACTGATTGGCCAATCAGTGATCACATGATCGGGAGCTCGCACAGAGGTCCCGTACGATGATCGGTGTTCCACTGTGTCCTCTGGACACAGTGGGCACCGGATCGCGGTGCTGCGCGCACAGTCAAAAATGGCGGGCGCCGTTTATGAACAGCAACCCGCCCCTGGACTGCCACCGTCCGGCCATTTATATACAGCGGACGGCAAGTTGTTAAAGTAACCCCTGGCCATTAGTTCTTTAAGTCCCCGGTCACACTGGATGCGAATTGGCATGCGATTTGCATGCCACGTGACTTGCAAATCGCATGCCAAGTCGCACTCTATTGTCCGTAATTAGAGCGGTCATATCAGTGCAGTTCTGATTTGGTCGGAGCCGCACCGATTTCTAACATAGTACATGCACTACTTTTGGTGCAATTTGCATAGACATCTGTCTCTGATGTCTTCAAAATCACACCTGAAATCGGCATGTCATCCGACTTTGAAATCGTGCGACTTCACTGTAAGTCGAATTATTTCAAAGTCAAGTTTGGTGTGACCGGGGTGTAAAGCAGACATGTAACATATTGCAGTTCTCCCTAAGGAGGTGGTGGCTGCATTAGTTTTCTTTATTCATGCTTTTATTTCTTTCACCTGTTGATCCTGCCAATAATACACTTCCTGTGCTAGGGTGACAACGCTCACTGTTCTGTATATAAGGGAAAGCAGCGCTGTGACTCTAGGACAGGAAGTGTGTTAGGGCGACAGAACATCTCACCCTCTTCTCCAAAACATAGGGAGAAGACTGTTCTGTAGTCCATATTCATAGCATGTGCATGTTGCCCATAGAGGTGCAAATGAGTAAGCCAAGGTGAAGCCACTGCCTCTCGGGTGGGAAATTCAGGCACATTCAGTAAAGGGCCAATGGTCTTGTACTATATAAACATAAAATAGAAGGACCAACTTCCCAATGGGGAATATCCAGACCGAATGTAAGTAAGTCACCATAAAGAAAGCATGATAGTCAAAGTAGTCAAGGCACATATATTCCAAAGAAGGGGCTCTTGATAAGTTAGAAAAACTGAGTTCACATCAATCAAGCCCGGACTGACCAAGATACTTCTTAAAAGCCCCCTCTTTGGAACATACACCCACTGGCCACTTTCTTAGGTACATCTGTTCAATTACTTGGTAACACAAATTGCTAATCAGCCAATCGTACGACCTGTAAGGGTGTTCGGCGAGCCCGCCGCGCCCTACGGTGCACTGCGCTTTCACAGTGCATTGTAAGAGCCATGATTGGCCAATCACAGCACAATTGGGTGCAGATACCAGTGATGTCACCGCTAGCTCTACCCAATTGTTTATATCTGATCGGCAAATATCAGATTGCGGCAAGTGCTTAGCGGGTGGGGATGGGTCGGTTGGCGTTAGGTTTTTTTTTTTGTTTTGTTTATTAAAGGACGGTTGTTTTGTTTTTTGTTCGATTAAAGGAATTTTTCACAAGACTGGTCTCTTAATTTTTTTCTAAATGTAACCCTCCATTTAGCTCTTCAAAAGGAGGCGGCTCATTCATTGGAAGTTCTGGAGGAGGAGGCATCTAGACTGGAAGCAGAGTATATTGCCGCCCCAGACCTGGCCCGTTATTCAGATTGGCGGCAGGCCCTGCGCCACTTGTCTACCTGTAGAATTGAACAAACTAAAAAAGCTCTGCTTCATTCTGCCCAACAAGTGTTTGAATATGGAGACAAAAATGGGAGGCTGCTTGCATGGTTGGATAGGGACAGGTCCCCAACATTACCCATTGGTTCTGTTCAGCTGTTTTTTTTGCCAGTCTCTATTAACGCCCGTTTCTGGAATTTTATAGGGACCTTTACTCCTCTCGAGTGTCTTTTTCTTCCTTCAATCTTTATGCCTTTCTAGACACTATTCCCCTTCCGTTTGGCTGTTTCGAATAGGGAAGCTTTGGATATGGATATTTTGCACGAGGAGGTGCAGGAGGCGAATGGGCGGTTGCAGGGTGGCAAGAACCCCTGAGGCAGACAGTCTCCCATTAGAGTTCTACTCCCAATTTTCAGAAATGTTGGCTCCTCAATTGTTGGCTGTTTTCTGATTTTTTGTCCCCCAAGTCGCTTCCTGCATCTATGGAAGAGGCCATCGTTGTTTTGATTCCTAAGCCTGGCAGGGACCTGCAGAACTGTGCTTCCTATCGTCCTATTTCCCTATTAAATGTGGATGCAAACATTTTTTGTGAAGATCCTTGCTACTCGTCTATCCAAGGTAATTGAAGACCTTGTTAATGTGGATCAGATGGGGTTCATGGCAAGCAAGGGAACGAACATCAATATTAGACACCTTTTTTTTTAACCTTTCTATATCCCTTGCTGATTATGGTACTAGGGTCGTTGCATCCCTTGACGCCGAAAAGCCATTTGACTTGGTAGAGTGGACTTACCTTTGGTTTTGACCCAAAACTCCTGCATTGGCTTCAGCTGTTGTATAGATTACCCAGGGCGTGAGTTTGTACCAATGACAGACTTTCGGAACCCTTCTTGCTTCACCGGGGCACGTGTCAGGGCTGTTCACTATCTCCCGGCTTCTTTGCTCTGGCAGTGGAGCCTCTGGCAGTGCTGATTAGGGAGTCCTTGGAGGTTTGGGGGTAAAAATCCGCATATGATGACAATGCCCTGTTATACCTTAATGATGCTGGCCCGTCACTTTTGGCAGCACTTTGTATATTTGATATATATGGCTCCTTCTCTGGTATCAGGATCAATTGGTCTAAATCACTTCTCTTCCCCCTTGATGCCCGTGCCTCTAAATCTGTGAGCCCCTCACCATTGCGTTGGGTTGATGAATTCAGGTACCTTGGGGTCCAGGTGACCAGGAATTTATCTGGATATTTGGATCGCAGCCTTTACCCTCTCCTTTTGTCCCTCAAAGCGCAATGCTCTGCTTGTAGTGACCTCCCTTTGAATCTACTCGGCCATATCAACCGTATCAAATTGATATATCTACATAAATTTAATTACATCTTTCGACATTGTCCTGTTTGGGTCCCCCCTTCCTTTTTTACTGATTTTGATAGATGTGTTTGCTGCTTTATTTGGCGCAGCTACCTTCCCCGGCTGGCGAAGACTACCCTCTGGCTTCCTGCCAGACTGGGCGAGCTGGCACTACTCAACTTTGAGTATTTTTTGGCGGCGGTACTGGTCTCCGTTTACTGGTGGTGCGTGAGTTCCAGATCTAATGCGGCTGTGTGCTTGGAGGCATCCTTCCTGGGCTCCCTGTTACATAATTTCATGTATAGAGGTCTGGGGGCATATGAGGGGGTGCTTGGATCAAGGGTTTGGTAGGAGTTTAGGGGGGACCCTCCACCTTTTCCCCCTCATTTTTTTGGTGTAGGGTTCCCTTTAAAAGTCCTACCAGGCCTAAACGCACTAAACGCAAATATTACTATGGGGTCCCTCCTAACCTTCCTACCAGACCTAAACGTCTATAGGGATTGGGGGGGGAGGGGGCCCACACTGTTTTTTTAATATAAAAATTTATTTTTTTTAAAGCTGCAGTAGGTTATATACATTGTACAGATGTGCAACTTTGCAGGTTGTTTAAGGGGACCCCCCAGGCATAATATTTAAAGGACTTTTTTTTTGTTACCTTAAGCAATAAAAAATGACTGTCCCTTTAAAAACTGTATTTTTTTTATTTTTTTTTTCACTTTTCACTGATTTATGTCCCTCTGGGAAATACCAAGTCCCCATACCCTTTTTATAGGCAATAACTTGAATATAAGCCTTCAAAATGGGAACTTTTGAGTTCCAAGTTCGGGTTCCATAGACTTGCATTGAGTCCGAAGTTCATGGTCAAGCATTCCTTAAGTTTGATTGTTCGACGGGTGTGTCACTAAAATGTTAGCAAGTCAATGTATTTAGGAATCTAGATGTGGTGAAGACAACTTGCATTAGATTGGGGAGGAAAGAGGATTTAAGTGACTTTGAATGCAACATTGTTGTTGCAGCCAGATGGGCTGGTCTGAGTATTTAAAAAACCACCGATCTGATGGGATTTTCATGCACAACCATCTCTAGGGTTTTCAGAGAATGGTCTGAAAAAGAGAAAATATCCAGTAAGCGGCAGTTGTGTAGACGAAAATGCCTTGTTGATGTCAGAGGTCAGAGGAAAATGGGCAGACTGGTTCAAGATAATAGAAAGGCAACAGTAGCTCATGTCAATATGGACAAAAATCTCTGAGAAATGTTTCCAACATCTTGTTGAATCTATGCCATCAAGAATTAAGGAAGTTCCAAAAGCAAAAGGGGGTTCAACCCAATACTAGCAAGGTGTACATAATAAAGTGGCCGGTGAGTGTGTAGGCCTTGACTACTTTTACTACCATGCTCTCTTTATGGTGACTTACTAACATTGGATCTGGATGGTTCCCCAATTGGAAGTTGGTACTTCTATTTTAGGATTATTTGTACAAGACCATTGGCTGTTTACTGAATGGACCTGAATTTCCCACCAGAGAGGCAGTGGCTTACTCATTTGAACCTCTGTGGGCAAAATGCACATGAATTCCAGTCTACCCTACTGGCTGATATTACTCTATTAAAGAGCAGGTGTGGGTTCCAGTGTACCGATTCTCTCACATGTACTCCTGAAGAAGGATTCCCGTAACGCGTTGAGTTCACATGTGAACATTATTCGGAATCTTTGCATGTTGTGAACCCTTATGTTTACAGTAATTTTTAATGCTGTGTAATAGATTGTTAATGGTACATAATAATTGTTTTTATAGTATTCAGTTTCTCTTCTATATTGTCAGGGCAGGGCTGTGGAACGGACAGGTAGGCCTAGTGGCAGGGTAACGCACTGGCTGACGACAACCACCACCAACAGACCGAAGTCCCTCAGGGCGCGGAGTCTAAGTCCCAGGCTGCCCTTCCCCAGGGCCCTTGATGGTGGGGATGGACTTGACGCAGCCAGGAACCAGGTCGCGGCCCCCCGAGACACCCCGGCTGCGGTAATGGCCGCCGCCAATGGCGTGTAGCTGGTAAGAATGACAATAGCATAGTCAGGCAGGCCGGGTCGACAACAACGGGACAAAACGGGACAGAACAGTAGACAGAGAATCACAGGTCACGGGCCGGGTTCAGCAACGGAAGGTCAGATCGAAGGAAAACACAGAGAATGGTCTTAGTCACAAGCCGAGTCAGATACCAGAAGAGTCACGAGAGTATACACAGAGCTGTAGCAAGACAAAGACACAAGACACAAGTGCAAAGAGCATGTATGGATCACAGGCTTATATGTACTCAGCCACACCCCTCTGGGGGATGGACCTCAGAGACCTGAAGGCATAAAAGATTCCCACCATGCTTAGCAGAAATCCAAGATGGATGCCAGCACATGGAGTAACATAACCTCTGGGAAAAGGTAGGACCTTGACATATATGTTGACACAAAGTCCATAACTACATATTCTGTTTATAGTTGGACATAATCAGATTGACATTTCCACATGAGAGATAGGTGACAGTCATGCCTGAGTTGTCACCACTGATGTAGCTATCCTTCCATTTGATGATGGTCACACCTTACTGGTAAGATGGTCAAGTACAAATGTCTCTGATATACACATACACATTGTGCGTGGTCTCAATTTTCAAAAATTTCAGCTGACATTATGTATCATATAATATAACCCCATATAGTCTGCTCAGTATGGATCTCAATACACTCACATACAGTATTACAGTGTAATGTTGATAAACACTCCTCTCTGTGGCATAAAAAAGCACATGTACATCAGATCTTGGAATAAACATTCCTACTGTGTTATCTGAGCGTAACCATAAATCATATACAGATGCTAAAAGGCCTACTGTGACCAACTTGCAGCAAAAGTTATATAACTGTATGAAATTTGCAAAACAGTCATTGGTACGCCACCCATGTACCAGTAAGGTGGAACCATACTGTAAGCTGCTCCTGTTAGCTAGTCTGCCATTAGGTGGCTCTGTTCTAGAACAGCGTCTGCTTACAGAGAACAGTGTCATCAGGTGCTAGGTCCCATTAACTAGAACCCTCCTGTTAAGATGTAATGGTTGGGTCAGTGCTCATATATAAGCTGGGTTGGGAGGAGCCACAGTGCAGTTAGGGCATGGGAGACAGAGACCCCACCATCAGGCAGATGTAGCCAGCAAGTGTAGGTCCTGGAGAGGGCAGGAGGACAGGAAGAGGTAGACATGCACCCAGAAGAGACAGCTGTAGTCATCCTGACTCTTATGATGGTCGAGCCCAGAGCGGGTTGCAAAAGACCTGGGGACCAGGCCAAGGCAAAGTGTTCCCTGGAGTGAGACTATTCCCCTGGAGAACATGGCAGAAATGTATCCAAGCCAGAGGTGATTGTATAGATCCTTTCTCAGGAGACTACCTGTAAGAAGCAGTGAACTGGTCACAGACAACCTAAGGCAAACCAGGATTGTCTGAGACAGTACTAATGACCCTGGAAGGAGAGAGGCTGAGATGGAAAGATAGCTTACTAAAATGTACTATGTGCTGATTTCATATGTGACTGCTACAGATCATCCACTATATGTGACTGGCAAAATGCTGTTAAGTGACCCCAGATAGTATGTCTATGTGATGTGACTAATGTCATATTAAAGTAACACCAGTAAAGTGCAGCAATCCTAACTATTTGTGTGGACATTCCTTCCTTGGGATATAAAGATTAATAGCCAGGAAGGTCATGAGAAGGCCTTTGGCATGGAAATGGGCACAAGATGGCAGATGGTTAAAACCTCAAAACAAGTGGGTTGTTTTTCTGGTGGGAGAAGAAGCAGGACAGGGACTTGTGCTCTTGGTGCCATTACACAGCAATTCTCAAGCCCCCTTACAATCATCCTATGGAGGGATAGCTACACCAACAGTGATGACCCAAGCATTAAACCAGAAGACCGTCACCTATCCCTCATGTGGAAATGCATTACCTAGCTGATGACCCGTGCCACCTGACATGGTCTGGGATTGGAAACACGTAGCAGTTGTGAGATTGGTTTATGCTATGTACTGCTACATCTGGTGTCAAATTCATCAAATGTAGACATCATACATTTATTCACTGGAATGCAATATTGAACAATTTGAGCTCTTTGAGATTTTGAATTTCATATTTGCTACCTGCTTTTGGAAAAATATGTGCTGATGCATCTAGTTTGGTGGCAAGTTCAAGTGTAGACATCATATGATCAATCTTTGGGTTTGATTATCGAAGAATTTGATCGCTTTGAGATTTGAGTTTCATATTTTTCAATGACTTTGGGGACATCCTTGATAGAAAGATACAGTATATGAAAACATATTTTATATAAGACACATTGGAGCAGATTTACTAAAACTGGAGAGTGCAAAAACTGTTGCAGCTATGCATAGAAACCAATCAACTTCCAGGTTGTATTGTCAAAGCTTAACCCTGTCACGCCGGTGCCTCCCGGCCCTTTAAGAGTTTCAGAAGCCGGGAGGCAGGACGGACGAGGCGGGGTTTAGGGATCATGTGACCACTTTGACGCGTTGTCAAGGCGGTCACAGGATCGGGAAAGGTCCCGATCAAAAGAGAAGACCGGGACCTTTCCGTGAGTACCAGACATGTGTGCTGGGAGTGTGCAGGGCGCGTGCTCTCAGCACATATGTTTTTTTTAATTGAAAGCAAATGTGCGACTGCTTGGCATCTAGGCCCAGACGCCGGGAGGCCGCACATTTGTGTGCGGCTGGCGTGAAGAGGTTAATTGAACAAGATGAAGTTAGAAGCTGATTGGCTACCATGTACAGCTGCACCAGATTTTGTACTCTCCAGTTTTAGTAAATCTCCCCCAATACACAGTCGATCCTGAATACGGCAGCCAGACTCATTCACCTTTCCAACCGCTCCATCTCCGCCACCCCCCTCTGCCAATCCCTCCACTGGCTTCCGATTGCGCAATGGATCAAATTCAAAATCCTAACACTGACGTACAAAGCCGTCCACCATACTGCCCCGAACTACATCACCGACCTAATATCCAAGTACCGCCCAGCACGCACACTCCGCTCCTCACAAGACCTGCTTCTCTCTAGTTCCCTGGTCTCCTCCTCCCATGCCCGCCTCCAGGACTTCTCCAGGGTGACACCCATCCTCTGGAACTCCCTGCCCCAACCCATCAGATTATCACCTACTCTCCTCTCCTTTAGGCGCACCCTGAAAACCCATCTCTTCAGGGAAGCCTACCCCACCCCCTGCTAACTTACCGACCTCCTCCACTCTTCCTACCACTCCATCCCCCACAGCTATCTCCTCCTGTGCCACCATCCCCTCCCTCCTAGATTGTAAGCTCCAAGGAGCAGGGCCCTTGATCCCCTCATGTTTTGCATTGTATTGTTATTGTTCTGTCACATGTTCTGTCCCCCTTTGTAATGTACAGCGCTGAGCGAACTATCGGCGCTTTATAAATACTGTATAATAATAATAATACACAATATGCAAGCTCATGTGGATTATTACAAGTTATACAAGGGGCTCTGTAACTGTGTAGCTTTTTTACTTTTACATTTTTTACATGAATGTGGTTATTTAAGTTACTATAATAAGGACTTTTTGATTAAAGAATTAAAGATTTTTGTATTTTCCCAGTATATGCTGCTGTGATACTTTACACTTTTTCTAAAGGTCCCAGAATAATACTGTATTTTAAATTGAAAGTAGTGCATCCTTCAAATAATCTATAACCTTCTTATTTTTCATTTCTAGTTTGATATTTGATCAAGCATTAGGGACTCAGAATGTAGAGACTTTGCCTCCTATATACAAAGAACTAAAATAGTCTCATTAAGCCACGCAGACTCCTTTTCTCTGCAGGGCCCAGGTAGTAGCTCCATAAGTGTCAATAATGCATCTGGTTTGTCACTTTTAATCTTTTAATTACATCGCCTTGCTGTGCGTTCTCCTGCACGCCAAGCACTTTGTTGGAGCTGTAGGCAGCTTCCTGCTGAAAATCCTCAGAGCTTGTGTAAAAAAAAAACGCAGCCGGGCTTTGTTCACAGAAAACTCGGTGACATTTCACAAATGACGGAAGTGCTTCCAACTCTGCACACTCATCTCTGCTCCTCCCGGTACAAATAGAAGGCCTTTCAGGCTGTGCCAGTGCTAAGCCTGCTATTCGCTCTTTATACCCAGGTCCATCTGGCGAGAGTTCCTAAAGTGAACCTGTGCTTTGTTCATGCAAGGCAAAGAAATAGTTTACCTTAACCTCCCTAGCGGTCTGATTATGTCCATATTTCTGTGCTCAAAGCGGTACATTTTTTTGCATGGAAATATGTATTTTTTTTATTGTAGGCTGTAATTTTTAGGAATAACTCACTGAAATCTACCCGAACAAGAGTCTAGTAAACATCCCGGGTAGGATAAAACTTGAAACACAAAATCATAAATTATAAGTCAATAAATAATCATAAAAAGAATAATATACGTATAATAAATTTAATTCAATAATATAATCAAACCAAAAACACTGAAATTTGAAATATAGCGCCAAGTTCGCACATCGCTGAGCAAAGTCGCAGAATCGTTTTCAGTGTCTGATGACAAATTTCCCCCACGAATCATTATCACTCAATTCTGCAAGTGGTTCTGATTTACTATCGCTGTTCTCTAGCTGATCTAAAACCGCTTTTGACCTAAAGGGACGCTTTTTGGACGCCATGGACGTTTCTCAGTTTCCAGGCAGAAAGAACGGTAAAAATGCAGGCAGGGCGCCGGACAAAGCACTCGGGACAAAATGTATGTGAAATGGTTTGATACAGTAATGTTATACTATGTGATTTTAGTGATTTTAGTGAATGTCACTTTTTGTTATTTTCAAATTTACCACCGTTCTGTCTCCGTACGTCCCGACATCGCAGGGAACGGAACCCAGATGACAGATGCCGGCATCTGCCGGAGGACATTACAGGGGACACTGCAGGAGGGACATCGCGGGAGCGCAGGACAAGGTAAGTGATCGAGGGATCCCGGAGTAGCACCGCATGGTAAGCCGGAGTGTAGCTCGGGGTTACCGCTTGTGGTACTGAAACTTTACCCCGAGCTACACTCGGGAATACCGCCAGGGAGGTTACAGCCCAGCTTTACAACATTTTTAAAAAATATTGATTGCCAGGCAAGAATTAAAACAAAAATGCAGCTCATTCTGCAATACTCAACCCTCCCCTGAAGACTTACCATATATTAATCCAGCCTTCTCCCTGGTCCCTAGCCTTCTCCACTGGTCATCATTCAACCCTCTTCCTATGAGCCAAGGATGTCTAGGACATGCCTTTCAGGGGGTTTCATCAGACCACCCTGGACTCAAGAAGAGTGCTGCAGGGAATGGTGCAGAAGTAATTACTTCACCAGGTGTCACCAAATGCAAGAGGAGAAAGAAGAGGAAAAAGACCCATGACATCATGTGACCAGATGGAAAAGTGCTGGGTTTAAAATGGAATTCCAAGCTACCACTTATCTAGCCGAAAAATTGTCACTTCCCCCCTCCTAACACCTATGCTATAGAAGCCCTATTTTAAGCCCTTTCCAGTCTGGTCATGTGGTCCAGCTCCTCTGTTTCAGCCAACGACGGCTGAAGGGAAGAGGAGGGAGCACCAACAATGGATGGGCCATTGAAGGCTATGGGTGACATCACCAGTCTGGGCTTTACTAGCTGTTGTCGGAGTGCTTTCCCCTCCCCCCTGCAGTCGCTATCGGCTGACGTATGAGAGGAGGATCGCATGACTGGAGTGGAGCAGCCTGAAAATAGGTAACCATTATACATCTTTCTTACACAGGTTAGTTATCAAAGGTGTTGAGGGGGGAGGGGACAATTTTAAGAATAGTAAAGTGGTAGCTTGGAATTCCACTTTAACCATTAGCCGCCCGGCCAATAGCCGTTTGGCGGCTTGAAAAGCGCTGCAGCTTTCCGGGTCCACGCCATTTGGCGTGCTCCCGCACATGCGCCGTTTGCGCTATTGCAGAGCGGCGCAGCAGCGGGATCTGTCACCGCCCGTGCACCTCGGACACGGCCGATGACAGATCCGAGTACCGGCTCCCGTTGCCGGTACCATGTGACCTGCCGCGACCAATCACAGCAGGTCACATGACAGCTGTATACAATGGATGGCTTCATTCATGATGCCATCCATTGTATACTAGTGCCTAGCTGTGAATGGTCACAGCTAATCACATGCACATGTCATGTGATTAGCTGTGACCAAATCACAGCTAAGCACAAAAAAAAAAAAAAAAAAAAAAAAAGCTGAATGAATCGATTTCATTCAGCTAAATGCTTGCTTATAGCAAAGTAATTCTTTGCTATAAGCAAATTGTGTAAAAAAAAAAAAAAAAAAAAAATACTGATCACTTCCCCAAAGTAGTACAATGTTACTATGGTAACATTGTACTATTTTGGTCATAGTAAAATATGAAAAAAAATCTTAAAAAAAATTAAAAAAAATGTAATAAAAAATTAAATATAATAAAAAAATAAAAAAAATTAAAAAAAAATATAATTTTTTTTTTTTTTCATACTGTCACCAGTCAGTGTCCCTGTTCACCGCCATGCCAGTTATATGATGACGCTGTACTGCACTGGTGACAGTATGTAAAAAAAAAAATAGTGAAAATAATATTTTTCATTTTTTCATTTTCGGAAAAATTATGACAAAAAAATACAACTTCAAAAAACTCGCCATGCCTCTTATGAAGTACGTCCGACTGTCTACTCAGCAAAAAGGGGTCATTTGGGGATATCTGTACTATTCTGACATTCTTGGACCTCAAGAAATTAGATTGGCTGTCAGTACTTCAGGATTGATCAATATTCAGATCTATACCATAGTTTGTGAACTCTATAACTTTCCTACAAACTAAATAATACATCCTAATTTGGGTTATTTTCACCAAAGACATGTAGCAGAATACATCTCGGCCTAAATTTATGAAGAACAATTATTTATTTGTAAACTTTTATAACAGAAACAAAGAAAAATGTGTTTTTTTTTCAAAATTTTTGGTCTTTTTTTGTTAATTTAGCAAAAAATAAAAACCCCAGCGGTGATTAAATACCACCAAAAGAAAGCTCTAGTTGTGTGAAGAAAATGATAAAATTTTAGTTTGGGTACAATGTTGTATGACTGCGCAATTGTCATTCAAAGTGTGAGAGCGCTGAAACCTGAAAAATGGCCTGGGCAGGAAGGTGTAAAATTGCACGGTATTGAAACGGTTAAAGTACCCATAGAATACCCTAAAGCGATTTTAAAGGCTTGTTTTTTTTTGTTTTTTTTTTAACCACTTACACTCCTGAGGATTTACCCCCCCTCCTGACCAGGCCATTTTTTGCGTTACGGCGCTGCATTGCTTTAACTGGCGATTGCTCGGTCATGCAACTTTATTAAATTAAATTTTTATACTTTTTTTTTCTACAAATTGAGCTTTTTTTCAGTGGTATTTGATCGCCTGTGCGTTATTTATTTTTTGCGCTATAAAAAAAAAAAAAAGACCAGCAGTGCCAGAGTGCTCAAATGGTCAGTCCGCCCCTGCTTTCAGCATTTTTGTATTTGCCACTTTTTTTGCGTTTGCGGTTTTTAGAGTTTTTTTACTGAAAAAATTTTTTTTAGCTAAAATAAGTCGAAAAACTCTGTTTTGCAGCGTTTTACTGCATTTTTTAGCGTTAGAGCATTTTTACAGCTAACTAGTCCTGGGTTTTTTTCCAGCCAAAAAACATCCCTGCCAAAAAACACTGATTCCAGTCTATGTGTGTATGGACACATAGGATAACATGCTGGGGGGTTTACTGACTGTAGAAAAAAACGTAAAAAGCCAAAAACAGCCGCTGTACAAATGCCCACTGTGCGCGAGGACTTCGTGTCAACTGTCTCACAGGGAATTTCCCTTTACTTTTGAGAGAATATTTTTGAAATGGGAATTGAAAGGAAATCTCCCCAAAGGGACACAGCAAAACAAAAACAAAAAAAACCTAAAACAAAAACTGACGGGGTTTTTAGCCATTCCCTACTCTAAAGAGTGATATAGTGATAGATGAGATCAGGGGCTGACTGAAAACTCATGGGGCCCCCGGGCATTAGGGGATCATGGGGCCCCTGTGCCCTTGCCCAAACTCAAAAAAGCCTATGAAAAAGGTACCAGGGGTATCTCATGGGGCCCCCTAGTGACCCCGGGCCCTCGGGCAGTGCCCGAGTTTCCAAATGGTCAGTCTGCCCCTGGATGAGATAGATTGAGATCTCCCTAATAAGACACATACAGCAAAAACAAAGCCCCTGAAATGGATTTTACCATTCCCCTACTATATTTACAATAACAAACAAAATATATGCTTTACATATATAAAAGGTAATTTCACTTTTATGTAAAAAAAAAAATATATCAGATAAAAAAATAATACAGCGTATATTGCTACACTTGCCATTATGTAATTCACTGATATTAAATATAACCTTTTCCTTCCAATCTGCAGCCACTGTAATTTTCTGAAAAAGTAAATACAATACAGCAACCTGAAGGCATTGTGTATGTTGTTAGTACACAGAACCCCCCCAGAAATGTCATTTCCTGCTTGTGCGTTTGACTCACTTATTTTCCCAGATGTTTCTACTAAGGAACAAGTCAAATTTTAGGCATCCCCTGCAATAGGAACTTTAGTTTTGGTGAGATACTCCCCAAGGGTGAAGTACTTCTAAAAGAATGCTGACCCTGCAACTTTTCTAAATAGATACTGAGTGTGCATCGGGTGATTATAATGAAACAGACCCTCCCATTCAGAATCAGTTACCACAGGGCATGGTGAAACAAACAGCTATTTCTTCAGGGCAGAGTTCGCTACAAAATTTGGTAAAATCTTTGCAATCGGCAGAGATCATCCACAGGCAATTGTTTTTTTTTCCCAACAAGAATGACAAGTTTTAGGAGTGAAGTTTGAAGATTGGCGGCAAATCAGCTGTATAGCTTTAACCACAAGCCTACTGGGCACCTATACCCCCCTCCTGTCCAGGCCAATTTTCAGCTTTCAGCGCTGTCACACTTTGAATGACAATTGCGAAATCATGCAACACTGTACCCATATGAATTTTTTATAATTTTTTGTGACAGATAGAGCTTTCTTTTGGTGGTATTTAATCACCTCTGGGTTTTTTATTTTTTGCTAAACAAACCAAAAACAACAGAAAATTTTGAAAAAGAAAACGTTTTTTCTTAGTTTCTGTTATAAAAATTTTGTAAATAAGTGATTTTTCTCCTTCACTGATGTGTGCTAACGAGACTGCAGTGATGGGCACTGATAGGCTGCACTGATGGGCACTGATGTGGAGGCACTGGTAGGTGGCACTGATAGGCGTTAACAGGCATCACTGATGGGCACTGAAAGGCAGCACTCATATATGGCACTGATAGGCGGCACTGACTGGCACTGATAGGCAGCACTGACAGGCACTGATAGGCAGCATTGATGCACACTGATAGGCAGCACTGACTGGCATTGATAGGTGGCACTGACTGGCACTGATTGGCAGCACTGATAGGTGGCACTGACTGGCATTGATAGGTGGCACTGACTGGCATTGATAGGTGGCACTGACTGGCAATGATAGGTGGAACTGAAAGGCAGATCAGATGGGCATTGATATGTGGCATTGATGTGCACTGGTAGGCACTGATATGTGGCATTGATGTGCACTGGTAGGCACTGATATGTGGCATTGATGTGCACTGGTAGGAACTGATATGTGGCATTGGTGTGCACTGGTAGGTGGCATTGATGGACACTGACAAATGGCACTGATGGGGCTACACAGATCATCAGGGCACACTGATCATCAGTGCCCTGATGATCAGTGTACACGTCCCCTCCGAGGAATGCCGATTACCGGCTCTCCTCTCCTCTCCTCTGTCAGCGTGACAGCTCGTGAGGAGAGAAATGCCGATATAACCAGCATTTCCTTATTTACATGCGATCAGCTGTGATTGGATACAGCTGATCGCATGACAGAGCCAACGTCTTCGGCTCTTTCCGTTGATCGTTGATCCGCTGTATCTGAGGAACACAGCGCACCGCCGATCGCCGCACTGCGCGCCCCCATAACCAGAGTGGGAGGACGTCATATGACATCCTCCCAGAACAAGAGAACCGCCTTGCGCCCGTCATTACATTATATGGTGGGCGGGAGGCGGTTAAAGGCATTAAAAGTACTGAAGTAAATAAGGTATGCGTAAACCTCGGCCATTTTGACCATTTTAGATTTTTTTTTTTTTTTCGGCTGAAGTTTTCCTTTAAGCATTTCTGTACATACGCAGCCCCATTTGGAGTGCATTACCTGGATCATTTATCCTCTGCTGCAAACGGAATACTTCTCATTTGGCTGCACGCACAGCTCTAAAGGATATTGGCAGAGCAGAGAGATCTGTAAAAACAGAAGATGAGGCTGCTCTGTATTCATTAAGCCACTGAACACTATGAATCACATGGAAACGGCACAATCTCTGCGAGCGCTTGGAAGAGAGAGAGCTGAAACGATGTCATTGTAATTTCACTGAAAATGTGGGGGCATTTGTGTTACAGTGAGAAAATGTTTGACTGGCTGCATTTCTGGAATTTTTCCGGCTCCTCTTCATTTGTGGCATCTGTCGGCCATGCACAGGCCTACAAGTTTGGCAATGGAAATGAACCAGACAGCTTGGAGGCTGTTTATAAGAACGCATGGGCCACGTAGAGAGGTCAGATTGAGACGTGTTAGTCACCAAGGCCCAAGCTGCTGCCAAACGCAAGATCTGTCCAGCGCGTGGAATTAACGGATAGAAAATGTTTATCAGTTAATTGGGTTCATCTCTCATCTCAGATGTCTCCAAAATTAGCTCAGAAAAAAAGACTGTTTCTATACTGACTTTATTCATTCCCATGTCATTCATGCCCATTGTGGATGTCCTACCTGGACTGGTGAGGACTAAGGTGCAATGGTGGAGCTACATATAAATCTACTGCACAGTGGAGCAGCTGAAGTAGAATAGGCCCCAGCTTGCCACACGCTAGTAGATTCTTCGTAGGAAATTTTTTATTTTTGGAATGTTTTATGAGTTTTCTAATGGTTAGCAGGGTCAAGTTGGCATTCATTTTTGAGCATGGGGATGCCCATTGTGGATGTCCTACCTGGACTGGTGAGGACTAAGGTGCAATGGTGGAGCTACATATAAATCTACTGCACAGTGGAGCAGCTGAAGTAGAATAGGCCCCAGCTTGCCACACGCTAGTAGATTCTTCGTAGGAAATTTTTTATTTTTGGAATGTTTTATGAGTTTTCTAATGGTTAGCAGGGTCAAGTTGGCATTCATTTTTGAGCATGGGGATGCCCATTGTGGATGTCCTACCTGGACTGATGAGGACTAAGGTGCAGTGGTGGAGCTACATATAAATCTACTGCACAGTGGAGCAGCTGCAGTAGAATAGGCCCCAGCTTGCCACACGCTAGTAGAATTTTCGTAGGAAATTTTTAATTGTTGGAATGTTTTATGAGTTTTCTAATGGTTAGCAGGGTCAAGTTGGCATTCATTTTTGAGCATGGGGATGCCCATTGTGGATGTCCTACCTGGACTGGTGAGGACTAAGGTGCAGTGGTGGAGCTACATATAAATCTACTGCACAGTGGAGCAGCTGAAGTAGAATAGGCCCCAGCTTGCCACACGCTAGTAGATTCTTCGTAGGAAATTTTTGATTTTTGGAATGTTTTATGAGTTTTCTAATGGTTAGCAGGGTCAAGTTGGCATTCATTTTTGAGCATGGGGATGCCCATTGTGGATTTCCTACCTGGACTGGTGAGGACTAAGGTGCAATGGTGGAGCTACATATAAATCTACTGCACAGTGGAGCAGCTGCAGTAGAATAGGCCCCAGCTTGCCACACGCTAGTAGAATTTTCATAGGAAATTTTTAATTTTTGGAATGTTTTATGAGTTTTCTAGTGGTTAGCAGGGTAAAGTTGGCATTCATTTTTCAGCATGGGGCTGAAAAAAATTTGAAGGAGCAGAGTTGTAGACAGAGCCAGTTCTTTAGTACCCAATGTGGAAGAAATTCAGCCAGAGACCAAGTACAAGGTGTGACAATTTAATTCATGGAATGCCCGCAGCGTAGCACTATGGAGTCACAGCCGTTTGCACTCGAGCGTGTTCTGACTTGTTCTAACTTGCACTCGCCTGAGTCACAGACCAGTTGACTCAGTCTCTAACCTCTTCACGCCGGTCACATGCAAAAGTGCGGCCTCCCGGTGTTTGGGCCTAGACACTGAGCGTCCGCACATTTGCGTTCTATTAAAAAAGGACATATGTGCCGAGAGCACGCGCCCTGTGCACATGTCCGATACTCACGGAAAGGTCCCGATCTCCTCTTTCGATCGGGACCTTTCCCGATCATATGAACCTAAACCCCGCTTCGCCTCCCGGTTTCTGAAACTCTTAAAGGGCCAGCGTGAAGGGGTTAAGGAAAGTAAAGGAAATAACACATATGTGCATTGCTCTGTTGGTGGAAAATGAGTGGCAGGAATCTGGAGCAGTGGATTATCCTCAAATTTTGTGTGAAAATTGGCAAAAGTGTAAATTAAACTACAACTCTGTTACAACAGGCTTATGGTGAATATTCCATGGAGAACTCAAGTGTTTTCAAATGACCGGTTCCCGCCGGCCCTACGCATATATGTAGGCTCTTGGCGGGTGAAATTTAATGCTGAGGGGCCGCATATATGCATCCCAAATATAAACATTTTCATGCTGAGAGTGCATGCCCTGCGTGCTCTCAGTACAATTACTGACAGGTACCAGAAAGCTCTCGATGCCTACTTGTGATTGGGAGCTTTTTGGTCATTTGACCGATGTGATTGTCAATCACAGTGGTCACATGATCGGAATGCTCACCTCTGCCTTCTGGCATTTAGAACCTCTTAAAGGACTGGGAGGCGGCAGCTAGAAGTGGTTGGGGTGGGGAGATAAGGAAGATGTCCACGATGATGCAAGAAGAAGACAACCAAAAACTCAAAGGACGGATGCAAATAAGGAGTGCGAACCCTCAGACTGAGTATGCGAATGATGGCAGAAGAATTAAACCTGGACAGGAAAATGGTGCTGCAGATTCTAACGAGAGACTTGGGAATTAGAAAGGATGGTGCCTAAAATCCTGACAGAAGATCGGGAAGAACAGTCTTCAAATTTCATCTGATCTTTTGAAGAATGCTATCGGTTATACTCAGAGCTTTTCCTCTGAGGATAGGCGTAGGTATTTCCCCCTTCCAAATCACCCCTTGTTTCCACCCCCTACCCACCTCCAAGCACCCTCCCTTGGTTCCCCCTCCCACCAGCCACTTCCCAGTACCACCACTTTTAGAGATTACAGAACCAAGTACCATTTTGTGAGTAGTAATTTGTATAGAATTTGTTAATAACAAGAAAAGCAGTAACACAATGCACCCCCAGCAACAAAAGATCCCCCTATCAACAATATGCTCCCCCCAACAAAATTCCCACCCAGCACAAATAGATCCACCCCAGCAATAATAGACCCCTTCCAGAAACAATAGATCTCCCAGTGGCCAACACCAATAGACCCTCCAAAAGCCAGCAATAATAACCCCCTCCCTCAATAGCAGATCCTTCCTAGCAACAATCCCCCACAACAACAATAGATCAACCAGCAACAATAGACTTCTCCAGCAATAACAGACCTCCCAAAAACAATAGGTCCCCCCCCCCAACAACAATATATCTACCAGCAACAATAGACCCTCCAGTACATACCTGAAGCCCTTGCCATTGCACACATTCAGTTTTGGAGGTGCTGAATTCCCACTGAAAAAAAGCCCTAAATATACTAACTTAAACCGCATCTCCCTGAAAGGCTTCTTTAATTCTGGAACCTGCAAGGCCTTTCTACAAAATCTATATATTAACAGCTCATCAACTTGCTAATGGGTCTTTCAATGAAGTCAGGAGATGTCCCGGTCCTGGAAATTTAGCAAACGAACCAGGAAGGAGCATGGAGGGCCCCAGGGGTACTGGATCCCATTGCGACTCTATGTGCCCGTTCCACTTGGTAGGCCAGGGAGACTGATTGCACATTTAACACTTGCCCAAAAAAGCCCTCAGAAAAGACAGCAGGATTATCCCTCCAGCATCCTCAGACAGGCCCACCACTCGTACATTATTCCGGTGCAATCTGTTTTCAGCATCATCAGAATGGGCCATGAGGCGAGTAACAGTGCGCTGTAAGTCTGACAGGGTGCATGCCTGAGAGGAGGTGGTATCTTCAACCTCAGAAATGCAGGTGTCCTTGGTGCCCAGGTGGCCCCTAATCTTGTCCAGGTCTTTTCTGATAAGCCCACATTCTAGTTCCAAAGAGTTTATCTTGAACATGAGGGATGATTTACTTGCCTCTATGACTGCCAGGATAGTAGAAGTAGAGGAATCCCTAGGTACAGTCTCCACAGGAGAGAGGGACACATCCCTTGACTCAGCATCCCCATCCATCATGTCCCTTCAGGCAGTCTGCACCGCCACTGAGTGTCTGGCCGGCACACGTGTAGGCAAGATGGCCACGCCACGTGTAGTAGGAGGGGAGTGCCGAGCCCCAGTAAAGGGGTATTTCTTTGCTGGTGTCTTGCGGAACGGTATGGGCAAAGAGGGCTCAGGTCCCCAGGCAGAGCAGAGTGGTCAGGATAAACGAGCAGGATAGTCGGACCCTCAGGAGAACACGTCCGTGCTGGTTCACATCCCGGCCACACACCCCAAAAACAGGAGGTAATTTAACGCCTGGTGGTAGTCAGCGTATTTATTAACAGTAATAAACATCATGTTGTTAAGGAGCGGGCGGCTGCCAGCATCCTTAACAACCAGTAACTGTCATGGTTGGTGGGGACAAGGGCCTCTTCCCCACAACCCTGGACAGTGGTTGTGGGGGTCTGCGGGTGGGAGGGGCTTATCAGAATCTGGAAGCCCCCTTTAACAAGCAACCCTATCCTTTGCCAATGTTTATAAAACAGCTATGAGATACAAACTCTTCAGTCTATAACCAACAAACTACATCATTCAAGAACAAATATTCTGCTCCAGTCTGTCCCAAGAGAACCAGTTATTCCCTCATTGGTCACCACCATCTTGCCTCTCATGCAGCTTACAGAAGGGGAGGTCAGTCTATCAATCACAGCCAGCATATCAGACACCTCTGCCCTTTGTGTGACAGATATGGGCCACTACTATGTTCATGTCTGTGGCCTCTGGGAATGGCAATGAAGGATTAGCTGTTGACCTTTGACACAAAGACAACATTTGCATATCATTAACTTTGATATTTTACTCCATGATTGGAGAACAGAAAGTGTGCAGTTGAAACAGCTGATGGAGTAGAATATTTATTTATTACAGGTACTTATATAGCGCCGTCAATTTACACAGCGCTTTTATATATTTATATTGTACATTCACATCAGTCTCTAACCCTCAAGGGGCATACAATCTAAGGTCCCTAACTCACATTCATACTTACACATACTAGGGCCAATTTAGACAGGTGCCAATTAACCTACCAGCATGTCTTGGGAGTGTGGGAGGAAACCAGATTACCCGGAGGAAACCCACACAGGCACAGGGAGAACATGCAAACTCCAGACAGGTGGTGCCATGGTTTGGATATGAAGGAACCACTGAGTTTACATTCGTAATGGATGGAAAGATTCACTTTAAAGGAATGCTATGCAGAGTGAATGTGTAGGCTGCTGGTTGGCTGTCATGCTAATCCAACAACTTTGATACTTTGAGTTTTTATCCAGAAACAAGCATGCAAGTCAGTAGTTCTGACTTCAATCTGACTTTATGTGCTGCATGTTTGTTTCAGGTCAGTAACTCAAATTTTTAAAACCAGTGGTACTCAGGTTATAGCATTTTCAGAAGGTCAGTAATGGAAGTTCCCATTTTTGTCCTTGCAATTTTACTTTAAGATGGCCATATGTGGCCCTGTTTTAGCACCACCTGCTATGACCAGGCATGAATCATGCTATACAGCGCCCTCCTATGGGGCAGTATAAGCATTTAGAGCCTTTGGAAGCACTCATCACACACAGCTTTCCAAAGTTGTTGAAAATCCAATGACAAAAGCACAAGGCCAAGGTCCTTCAGGGACTGTAGTACCACCACGTATGCAAGTACTATGATGAGTCATACAGAAAACTTCAGAGGGCTCCAGTATAAATTAGATTGATCGATGCAATAAAAAGCTTTATTTGAGAGGTAGGGCATGAGAGAAAGCAAAATACTGAATTACAAGATAAAACAGAACTATATACAGGTTTAGTATAAAGAAAGGAAATAGTGCTGCACTGAAAAGCAAAAAACATAGCTAAATAAAAATAAATAATAAAATTCTGCTCAATACGTGATATGTGGTATAAAAATTAGATAGTGTCCGTAAGAAAGAAAAGGAATATATAATGTATAAAGTGTACACACACACTAACAACTGGTGTAAATGAAGTCCACCAAACAACTCCCTGACATGGGGTATATACCATAATGGACCAATAAAATAAACAATATGCAGAAAAAACACAGTAAGTCATATAAATATTGTGCAATTCATTGACATGAATAAAATACAACGTGACAGTCTATATAAAGTGAATGACAAAAGGCATATAACTCTGTGACTCATCTCCATTAATCCACCACCATCAAGCATGAACGCTCACCTCACCAATTGACCCCCATCACATAAGTCAAATAAGCAATACTCTAAAAACTCCTTTTCTTCATGTGTCCAGGTCACTGGGAGCTCCAGTGGATGGAAGCATGATGACGTCATTTCCGGTTACTGCTACAATCTGTGATAGATACTGTATATATTTTGAGCCTACAATATTTTTTAACATTTTTGTGAACTTCTGATAGGGGTCTCAATTCCTGCAACTTATTTACCATCTGCTGCATCACCTCAACACCCCCCTTAGAAATTTTCCTGTAGAGGTTTATGACAGTAGGGCCATCTGGCTGAATAGGCCCTGCAGTCATCATTTCTAACACCTCCTAGGGAGTATTTTCATAGATCTTCTAGTTTCAAAGGAGGTATGCTTCGAGGGACATTGGCCTATCCTAAATTCCATCTGATGAACTACAGTTGGCCAATGTCTTTCACAAATCACAGAGCCCCCCTTTGAACAGAAATGGCAAAATACTGGAACCTATTGAAGGGTGTATGCCATTGCTCACATTTCTGCCTCTTTGTTCCTTGCCTCTCTTGAAGACCAATCACCAGGATGTCTGCGTAACGTATTATTCTATATTTCTTGTCTATATTTCTTTCCTGTAGTCATCTCTTTGTATTGGTACCATTCTGTATTTGCATTGTAATATTACTAATTTTAAAGTTATACCAGCTACATTATATTTTGTTATATTCGATTAATAACTACTTTTCTTCTGTGTAAATAAATTAGATCTTTATTTTTTGCACAGTTGTTATCATTTGGTATCAATATTATTGGTATTATCCACATCAGGATTGGCTAAATTCATGTATAGACAAAAGGTTGTGATTACTTATTACATTTATAATCTTAGATAGAACCAAGTGAATAAGTGAATCAACGCCATCTTTGTTTACCAAATATCCATGCTGTTTGAGGGCGTTTTTAGCCTTTTTTTCTTGTGAGCACATTTCTTTTGTTTCTAATTAATTTTTAATAAAATTTACTTTACTGCACTATGAGGGGCCCCTCTCTCTTGTTTACCCACATGTGATACCTGCTGATTTGGTTTCGGTGATGTGGATATCCCATTGACCAGGATACATCAAGAAAAGGATTTTTTTGAGTATTGCTTATCTGACCTACAGTATGTGATGTGGGTCATTTGGTGAGGTGAGCGTTCATGCCTGATGGTGGTGGATATCAAATGTGCATATTAGAGGAGTAGAGTCACAGAATTATATACCTTTTGTTATTCACTTTCTATGGACTTTCACGTTGTATTTTACTCATGTCAATGAATTTCACAATATTTATATGAATTACTGTGTTTTTTCTGTATATTGTTTATTTTATTGGTCCATTACGGTATACACCCCGTGTAAGGGGGTTGTTTTGTGGACCTCATTTACACCAGTTGCTACAGCGTATGTGTACACTTTATACATTATCTATTCCTTTTCTTAAGGACACTATCTAATTTGTATACCACATATCACGTATTGAGCCAAATTTATTATTTATTTTTATTTATTTATTTTGTTTAGCTTTGTTTTTTAGCGCAGCACTATCTCCTTTCTTTATATTCATTTAGTGGTGGAACACGTATAGGGGTGCTTGCTGCTTCCTGTTTTTTGTTTTAGTTGTAGTGTAGATTTTTGTTTGTTTGTGTAGCAGCGCATAAGATTTTGCCATTATTGTTTATATAGGTTTAGTGTTTAACATAAAATATTATCATTTTTGTCCAATTTTCCTTTTTGAACTGTGCAAATTGATACGCTGATGTTTTTTATCTTTTTTTTTTATTATTTGCAGAATGCAAAATACGTGTGCACAAGGTGTCAATGGATTAAAGTGTTTGTTCACCAATGCCAGACGTCTGCCAAGCAAAATAGGTGAGTTGGAAGCTTTGGTGCATGAAGAGAGCTATGATTTCATTGGTATTGCTGAATCTTGGCTTCATTCTTCACATGACTGGGCCATTAATATTCCTGGCTATGTTCTCTTTTGGAGAGACAGGGTAAATAGGAAAGGTGGTGGTATCTGTCTCTATGTGAGAAGTGATCTCAGAGTGAGTGTGAAAGAGGACCTAGTTGATGAAGAGTGTGATGAGGCTGAAGTATTATGGGTGGAACTGCACATGGGGGGGGGGCGTACTACAAAGGTAATCATTGGAGTTTGTTATAAGCCTCCCAGTGTTAATGAGGAGGTGGATACTCAGCTCCTTGCACAGATCGAAAGGGCTGCAAGGGCTGGGACAGTGATAATAATAGGTGATTTTAACTACCCGGAAATTGAGTGGAGTAATGGTAGTGCAGAAACAGTTAAAGGGCAAACATTTTTTAACCTACTACAGGAGAATTTTATGGTACAGTTCATAGAGGCCCCAACTAGGAATGATGCTCTGCTGGACCTGGTAATCTCAAACCATGCAGAGCTTATTACGAATGTCCATATAAAAGAACATCTGGGTAGCAGTGACCATAATATATAATTTATTATTAGCTGTAAACAGCGAGAACATACGGGAAAAATAAAAACGCTCAATTTAAACAGAGCTAATTTTCCAAGTCTGAAAGCTGCTCTCCATGACTTAGACTGAGAGAGAATATTGACATCGATGAACACAACACAGAAATGGGACTTCCTCAAAACGATTGTATGTAAACACACTGCAAAATATATTCCCATGGGTAACAAGTTTAAAAGGCTAAAAATCAAACCTATGTGGCTTAATGCCAAAGTTAAAAAAGCTATAGATAATAAGAAAATAGCTTTTATTAAATATAAAAATGAAGGAACGCGATCATTGTTTAAACATTACAAAGAACATAACAGAATATGTAAAAAGGAAAAAAGGCCGAAAAATTTAGAATGAACGACAGATTGCCAAAGAGCAGGGCCAACCCCAAAAAATTCTTCAAATATATTACTAGTAAAAAGGTTCGGTCCGAGCATGTAGACCCCTTACAAAATAACCTAGTGTGGGTGACTGGGGACAAAGAGAAGGCAAGTGTATTAAATACCTTCTTTAGCTCTGTGTATACAAAGGAGCATGGGGGAGCTTTTTGTCAGGAATGGACTGGCCAGCAATGGTGGGACTCAGCTGCCTTTTGATCTGCAGTACCAGGGCTGGCCAGCGGATGCTCCCAGCAATCAGAGACTCAACTTTGCAGCCAGCTAACACCTGGAACTGATTATGCTGGGGTATTTAAGGGATGGCCAGACCCACAGACTCTGCCTTGGTGTTCTGTTTGTCCTGGGCCCTGTATCCTGTTTCTGTCCTGCATCCTGTTTCTGAACCGCTGCTGACTTCTCCTGCTCTGATCCCGGCTCGCTCCTGACCATCCCTCTGCCTGACCCTCTGTACCACGCTGCTTGCTACCTGTTCTGATCCCTGGCTTGTGACCCTGACCATCCCTCTGCCTGACCCTCTGTACTACGCTGCTTGCTACCTGCTGAACCTGGCCTGTGACCCCGACCAATCTCCGCTTGCTCCCCCTGTACCTACCTGCCCTATTGATATTGACCCGGCCTGCCTGACGACGCTTGCTTGTATGTACTGTTATCTGTGGGTGGTTGGTTTGGTTTGGTTGCACTGTATTATGTTTTAGTATTGCACTGCGTTTATGTTTGTATTGTTAGTGTTAATAAATTATATTGTTTATAACATATCTGAGGTCTGGGTTTCCCTGCGTCAGCCACACACCTCTGGTCACACCTGGGAGCCCTGACACTTTTGTCCATAATGGGCATGGTATTGACACAGCTCCAGATGATCCACATTGGCTCAAAATTGATATAATCCAAAAATATTTAGACAGAATAAAGGTGAATAAAGCACCTGGACCGGATGGCATACATCCATGGGTCCTTAAAGAATTGAGCTCTGTCATTTCAAAGCCATTGTTTCTAATTTTTAGGGACTCTTTAATGACTGGCATAGTACCACTGGATTGGCTTAAGGCCAATGTGGTGCCAATATTTAAAAAGGGGTCAAAATCTTTACCAATTATAGACCTGTTAGTTTAACTTTTATAGTTGGGAAGATACTGGAGAGTTTAATAGAAGACCACATAGATAAGTTCTTGCTGGAAAAAAATATTTTAAGCAACAGACAGCATGGATTCATGAAAGACAGAAGTTGTCAAACAAAGCTGATTTCTTTTTATGAGGAGGTGAGCAAAACCTTGGACAGAGTGGTGGCGATGGACGTGGTATACTTGGATAGAGGGGTGGCGGTGGATGTGGTATACTTGGTTTTAGCAAAAGCGTTTGACACAGATCCCCACACATGGCTAATGTGTAAGGTAAAGTCTACAGGCTTGGAAAAATCCATTTGTAAATGGATAGAAAACTGGCTAAAAGATCGTATTCAAAGAGTAGTGGTTAATGATTCATACTCTGAATGGTCTAGGGGTGTCAGTGGTGTACCCCAGGGTTCAGTGTTGGGACCCTTACTTTTTAATATATTATATTATATATTTATAAACGATATAGGGTCTGGGATTACAGGATGTCTTCTACTTACAAGCAGACCTCAATGCTCTGTGTAATTGGGCAACTACGTGGCAAATGAGGTTTAATGTTGATACATGTAAGGTGATGCACTTGGGGGCTAAGAATATGCATGCATCATACATACTGGGGGGGTATAACTAGGGGAATCAATGGTGGAGAAGGATCTGGGAGTTCTGGTAGATCACAAGCTTAATAATGGCATGCAATGCCAAGCTGCGGTTTCTAAAGCGAGCAAAATCCTCTCTTGTATTAAAAGAAGTATAGACTCCAGAGAGAGATATCATTTCCCCCGGTACAAATCATTAGTAAGACCTCATCTGGAATATGCAGTTCAGTTTTGGGCACCAATTCACAAAAAGAACATTGGGGAACTGGAGAAAGTACAGAGAAGGGCAACCAAACTGATAAGAGGTATGGAGGAGATCAGCTATGAGGAAAGATTAGAGGAACTGAATTTATTCTCTCTTGAGAAGAGGAGATGAAGGGGGGATATGATCTCCATGTATAATACATAAGGGGGGATATGATCTCCATGTATAATACATAAGGCGGGATATGATCTCCATGTATAATACATAAGGGGGATATGATCACCATGTATAATACATAAGGGGGGATATGATCACCATGTATAATACATAAGGGGGGATATGATCACCATGTATAATACATAAGGGGGATATGATCTCCATGTATAATACATAAGGGGGGATATGATCTCCATGTATAATACATAAGGGGGGATATGATCTCCATGTATAATACATAAGGGGGATATGATCACCGTGTATAATACATAAGGGGGGATATGATCTCCGTGTATAATACATAAGAGGGGATATGATCTCCGTGTATAATACATAAGGGGGGATATGATCTCCATGTATAATACATAAGGGGGGATATGATCACCATGTATAATACATAAGGGGGGATATGATCTCCATGTATAATACATAAGGGGGGATATGATCTCCATGTATAATACATAAGGGGGGATATGATCTCCATGTATAATACATAAGGGGGAATATGATCTCCATGTATAATACATAAGGGGGATATGATCTCCATGTATAATACATAAGGGGGGATATGATCTCCATGTATAAATACATAAGGGGGGATATGATCTCCATGTGTAATACATAAGGCGGGATATGATCTCCATGTATAATACATAAGGGGGGATATGATCTCCATGTATAATACATAAGGGGGATATGATCTCCATGTATAATACATTAGGGGGGATATGATCTCCATGTATAATACATAAGGGGGGATATGATCTCCATGTATAATACATAAGGGGGGATATGATCTCCATGTATAAATACATCAGTGGTTCATATAGTGAACTTGGTGTAGAGCTATTCACCCTGAGGTCATCACAGAGGACAAGGGGGCACTCTTTACGTCTGGAGAAAAAGAAATGTAATCTCCAAACATGGAAAGGTTTCTTCACAGTAAGAGCTGTGAAAATGTGGAATAGACTCCCTCAAGAGTTGATTCTGGCCAGCTCAGTGGATTGCTTCAAAAAAGGCCTGGATTATTTCTTAGATACACAGAATATAACTGGATATAACATTTATAGGTAAAGTTGATCCAGGGAATATCCGATTGCCTCTCGGGGGATCAGGAAGGAATTTTTTTTCCCAGCAGGTGCAAATTGGATCATGCTTTGCTGGGTTTGTTTGCCTTCCTCTGGATCAACTGTGGGTATAGGATTATAACTTTTGTTTTTTGGGTTTTTTTAATGGTTGAACTGGATGGACTTTTGTCTTTTTTCAGCCAGAATAACTATGTAACTATGTACCTATGTACATACTTAAAAAAAAAAACTTGATGCAGGGTACATATATGGTGCTTACTTTCCAGTAAGAAAGCCAAGCATCACCTACATGTTTGCTTACAGCCTATATATTTCAAGGTCAGACATTCCTATCTCTGAAGGTGAAGAGGTGTGCTCCTTCTCTGCTAGGTATGTAAGCTGATCTCTCCTGCCCTTCAGATCTATTTCACAGCACGGGTGTTTTCTGAGCACCATGTAATATTTCATGTTTACCTGATTAAAAAGAAACATTTTTTATGTCTGATTACCAGGGGCGGACTGACCATTCGAGCACTCGGGCACTGCCCGAGGGCCCGGGGTCAGTAGGGGGCCCCATGAGATGCCCCTGGTACCTTTTTCATTGGCTTTTCCATAGGCTTTTTTGGGTGTGGGTGAGGACACAGGGGCCCCATGAGTTGTCAGTCTGCCCCTGCTGATTACAATAAGTACATGAAAAACACAATACATTTTCTTTAAAGCACACTACTCATGTAAGTATACAAATGTTACCTGTTTCCGATGGGTCCTTTAAACTTTGGATCAAACTTTCTTGGTTCACCTACAGTAAAGAAACAGAAATAATGTTAACTTAATAAAAAAAATATATATTGAATATTATGACTCATAATTAAGGCTTGTCATATACTGGCACAGGGGTCTCCAAACTTTCTAAAGAAAGGGACAGTTTACTGTCTCTCAGATTTTAGGGGGGCCGGACTGTGGCCAGTGGGAGTAGAACATGCCCCAGTACCACTGGAAGTAAACAATGCATCAGGTTGGTGGTCAGTGAGAGTGAAAAAAAAATTACATAGCACCTGTGGTCGGTAGGGGGAGGAAGAGTGCCATATCATTGATATTAGTGGGAGAGAAAATCCCTCATCATTGGTGTCAGTGGAAGGAATAATGCTATATTGCAATGTCAGTCGGTGGAACAATTGTTTATATCAATTCAATTTTGCCCTATTGTTGTTGTCAATGGAAGGAATAGTACTCCATCGTTGGTGTCAGTGGAAAGAATAGTGCCACATTGTTGGTATCAGTGGGAGGAATAGTGCCCCATTGTTGGTGTCATTGGGAGGAATAGTGCCCCATCATTAATGTCAGTAGGAGAATTAGTGCCCCATCATTGGTATCAATGGGAGGATTAGTGCCTCGCTGTTGTTGTCAGTGGTTGGAATAGTGCCGCATCAATGGTGTCAGTGGGAGGAACAGTGCCCCATCTTTGGAGTCAGTGGTTGGAATAGTGTTCCATCATTGGTGCAAGTGAGGGGAACAGTGCCCAATCATTAGTGTCAGTAGGAGAATTAGTGCCCTATCATTGGTATCAGTGGAAAGATTAGTGCCCCATTGTTGGTTTCAGTGGTTGGAATAGTGCCCCATCAATGGTGTCAGTGGGAGGAACAGTGTCCCATCATTGGTATCAGTGGGAGGAATAGTGCCCCATCTTTGTTGTCAATGGTTGGAATAGTGCCCCATTGTTGGTGTCATTGGGTGGAACAGTGTCCCATCTTTGGTGTCAGTGGGAGAAATAGTGCCCTATCTTTGGTGTCGTTGGAAGGAATAGTGTCCCATCTTTGGTGTCAGTGGGAGGGATAGTGTTCCATCACTAATGTCAATGGGAGGAATTGTGCCTCACTGTTGGTCTCAGTATGAGGAATAGTACCCTAAGGACCGTAGATTGTATGCCCTTTAAGGGTTAGGGACTGATGTGGATGTACAATACATATATAAAGTGCTGCGTAAATTGGTGGCGCTATATAAGTACCTGAAATAAATGTAAAAAAAAGGGCTGGATAAAGCCAAGGAAAGGGCCATATCAGACCCACAAGCTGCAGTTTGGACACGCCTGTACTATCAGATTGTTTGTTAAAGGTCCTCTAAGATCATCTGGCCTGTGACACCTTGACTCAAATGGTCTAGTTAATATTTCTTGCTTAGCTAATTAAATCTTAATATTTTGAATCTTTATAGTTCAGAACACAGTAAATGCTGAAATGAAGCATATTTTTACAATCTGGGGAGGGCAGCTGCATGTGTCACACCTTGATTGCTAGCCTGCTATGAATCATGGTCAAAGATCACCGAGATCAATACTGACCAAACCAGTCTGTACATAACAACTGTGTTGTACTTACTCAGTGCATCATATCTACTTTGCATGGCTGGATGTTAGCATGTGAACACAACAGCAGAGGTGTCCCATTCTCATTAGATCCCCCGCAAGGGGATGCACAGGTATCCATGCACCCTCATGGAGGCAGACCCATTGATGTCTATTGAGACACAGCGGCTGCACAGACACAGCTGCTGTGTCCCAATCAGGGCCAGTGCTACCGCTAGGCAAACTAGACAGCCGCCTAGGGCACAGCCATGGCTGCTGGTTTCCCCAATGTCTCTGATCATCTGTCACTATCAACCGTGACAGCCTGTAGTATTACCTCCCCCCCTAATATCCTCTACAATGAGACCAGACAGTGCCAGGCATTTTACTGACAGATCCCCCGATCCCTGACATTGTATTCATTGAAGATCCCACAATCTCAGCCAAACCACTTGTAGAACTTCTATTCTTCCACTCTTCTCCCTCATTGTCTCAGCTAGCAGAACTGTGTGCAAACATGACTAATGCACCATAGATAGGCTTGTCCACTCCTACTTCCACCATTACCGATCCATACCACTCCCCACCCCTTAACCAAATAAACTTTACAAAAAACATGACACTATTTGGAGTAAAATGGCCAACATGGCCTTTTATTAACAACTTCACATTTTAAATACATCAACCGTTCCTTATAACGGAAACCAAAGAATTGTTGTTGGTCTTCGAAGGCACCCCCAAACGATCCAAAATGCACCTGCGGACAACCCTATATACTAGGCCTCCAGCCGCAACCAACCAGCTCGGAGACAACCATACCGTCCGCAATGCAGCCCCACCACCTTCCAGTTAAACCTTGGTTAACTAGGAATGTCCACCTGGCCCCCATACCACCGATGGGTCCCACACCATTGTTTTACCTTCCAAGATGAGAACCGCCTCCAAAGACCAACAACCACCCACGAACCAACATAACACCCCCTTTTTTTTTATTCTCCTTCCCCCGGGAGGGACCCGATATCCAACCAAACAGGGAGGGCGGGAGGGAAGCTCTGGTCCTTCCTCACGTACAGCTCCACTGACGCCCCTTCCACAGAACCCCCCACCCTAAGGTGCCACAGACCCCTCCTACACTCCACCTCTGCCAACCAGATCATCCCACAAACAACTCCCAACCCCCTACAGCTAACTTTAACTCTTTCCGTTCCCCTTCACCACTCTGGGCCTAGTCATGCATGCCCTGTGCTATTTTCATTCTTCCTTATCCGCTACGGGCATTTCTGGAAATTCCTTTTATGGACATATGGAGGAAACACAATGGGATATCAAAGAATGGGTTCAGAATCGACGTCGACGGCTGCTTCTCTCCTCCAGTTGTCTCTGTCTCCTCACCATCCTCAACAGAATCAGTAGCATAGTCTCTGTCATGTACCTGATGGGAGACTGAAATGATGAGGTCGGCCTCACTTGTGTCACTAGCTCTAACCCCGCTAGAGTTGGAACAGAGGGAGTCTAGGACCCAGGGGAACAAGAGCGCCAGTAGTTGTTGTTTGCAGCTCTTCCAGATGATGATCTTGGAAGGCTGATGATCCTCTGATTTTGGCACAGTAGTAGTAGGCAGAGCAGGTTTTGTAGATTACCAGGCGTGCACCAGAGCAAGGCAGGTAGTGAGGACAAGAGACAGGAGCAATGTCATGGAATAGCCAGAGTCATCAACAATCGGGCAGCACGGTACAGAATCAGAAGGAAAAGCCAAGGTCAGGAGCAGAGCCGAAGTCAGGAACCAGTATCAGGAGAGCAGGTGAGGAACAAGCCGGGTTAGCAACAAAGGAATCACATAGAAACAAGCAGGACACGGGGGATCTGAAGATCAGTCAGCACTGAACATGAGCAGAGACACTCCTTAAATAGGCTGTCTGGCGCCAATCTTCACCGTGCATGTGCGCGATTGCGCATTTCTGGGTGCATGCGCACAACCGGCAATTCTCCTGCAGGAATTCCCATGCGCATGCGCATTTCCGATCGCGATTCATCTGGCCGGAAATCCCTTACAGCCTCATCAAGTTTCTGCATTACAGGATCCATAATAGACTCAGCAAGAAAAAGAAAGATAACCCTGAACAACACAGTGCTCTCTCTGCTTTAAAATTGGTGACTAAACTACTACACAACGACTACTCAGAGATGCATTGCGGGAAAGTGGCAGTTATTTCTGCATTACAAGATCCATAATAGACTAAGCAAGAAAAAGAACGATAGCCCTGAACAACACAGTGCTCTATCTGCTTTAAAATTGGTGACTATACTACTACACAACGACTACTCAGAGATGCATTGCGGGAAAGTGGCAGTTAAAAATAGCAGAGAGGTGTTTTCTTGCTAAGAACCGTTAATGAAAAAAAGCAGCAAAACGCTGCAAATCTCACATTTTAACGCAGCAATTCTACTGGCAATGCTACTGGTGTGCATGAGGCCTTGGAGTAGGAAGTTATGCGGCACACTCCCTTTTGAAGTCACACCATTGACCTTGTCACAGAACATGGGGGAGGTTTGGGTGGTGGTAGCCTTACCCTTATCATAGGAACATTAATCTCAAAGTATGTTTGCACTGTAGAGTATGGAGTGGCACCTTAGGTATAACAATGGACAGCGGTGAATTTTATTTCACCGGCATCCATTGTGATAGCTAATGTGCCACTCCATACTGTATAGTGCAAATATGCGTTCAGATAATAAAATGAAATTCTTACTAGTGATCTCAGTTTACAAACATACATCTTCCTGTAACACGGCTAACACAGCTATCTCTTCCCTCTAAATGTATTTTTCTCACGCACCACCATGGACACCAAACAGCTCTATCTCAGGCTCCACTCACACTTAGGAATTGCTGCGATTCTGCCCACAATTTGAAAATGCACTGTGAAAATTATTATATAGCGCCAACAGTTCGCTCAACGCTGTACATTACAATGGGGGACAATACATGAGACAGTACAATAACAATACAGTGCAAAACACGAGGGGTTCGAGGGCCCTGCTCCTTGGAGCTTACAATCTAGGAGGGAAGGGATAGAAAATGTGGTTTTGCAACAATCGCAGCATTTTTCCCTGCGACAAAAGTGAAACGATTGCGCAAATAAAATTGTGCACCATCCAAAAACGGTTTTGTTTGCATGATCTCAGCGCATTTGTCGCACGGCAAAATGTTGCCACGACTGCGTTCTCAGGTGTCATTGAAATGAATGGTACCTGAACACACAAATGTGCATTTTCACAGCACATTTTTAAATTGTGGGCAGAACCGCGGAGATTCCGCACGCACACGTCTAAGTGTGAATGAAGCTTCAACCTCAATATCACCAAACAGCCCTATCTCAATCTCAATATCTTTCCAAAAAATAGGAACGTGGTCTGGTGACCTACAAAGCAAAGTGACCCTGGGGTTTCCAGAGAAAGGCTTGGTTTCAATATTTGTGACTGAATGTGCCCCTAGTTTTTCAGAAATGTCCCAGTAGACATGGGGGCAGCCATATTTTCTTATTGCATATTTAGACTTTGCTTTCTGCTCAGTAGTGGGGCATAATGTACTAATGGTGATGGTTTACCTTGCTGTTACTTTTATTTCACTGCAAGTCTACCAGACAGGGTCAATCTGATTAAAAACCCCTTGGCGCCGGCGCCTCCCGGCCCTTTAAAGGTTTCAGAAGCCAAGAGGCAGGGTCATGTGACCGCCGTGACACTCCGTCACGGCGCTCACAAGATCGGGAAAGGTCCCGAGCGAAAGAGGAGATCGGGACCTTTATGTGAGTACCAGACATGTGTGCTGGGAGCGCGCAGGGCGCGCGCTCTCAGCACATATGGTTTTTTTTACGTTTGGCGTCTAGGCCCAGATCCCGGGAGGCCGCACATTTGTGTTCGGCCGGCGCCAAGAAGTTAAACGCAAAAGCATCTCAGTAGTTTGTAATGACATGAAATGCCCACAGTGCTCAAGACCAAGCACCATATGATCTAGGGTAGGTCACATGAGGAAGCTCAGGAGTAGAAGGTATTTCATGTCAAGAAGCAGGTCTTGTTTAATAAAAAATATTAGGCTAGGTTCACATCAACGTGACTATGAAGGCCACGATTTGTGCAGGCATGACAGCCCATTCATTTGAATGGTGAGTTCATTAGTTTTTTACCCTGAGAATTACGCACCTCCTGTCCCTGGGTGGCTACGCTCACTCACGAACACACTGTGTTTATGGAATGGGCCATGGTTGCCACCATGCCGGGACTATAAACATGTCTGTCTTTGTTCATAGGAAGGTGGGATGGGGGAATTCATAGTTTACAGAAGGAAGATAACATTGTTTTTGCTTCCATTTCAGCTCAAGTGATAAAAACACTGCATTCCTGACAAGATAAACAAGTAATTTCTGTACATGCTGAATATGTTTTTGAAAACAAATGCAGCTACCACATCGAAGAACAGATAAAATTAAATTTTTGTTAATGGATTTACATAGTTAGTCTGGTTGAAAAAAGACCTTCTAGTTCAACCAATAAAAGGGGAAAAAAATTTTTAGTTATCCTGAAAATAATTTTCAGGTGTCAGGGAATGCCTGGTAAGATTATGCTATCAAGGGCCATTGGGAAAATGTCCCTTAAGTTGGAGGTGGTAAGTGGGAAGAATCCTCTCCTTACATGGGTGGCCAGCATGACACCCTTGCAGTCATGCAGCTGGTTCTGCCAAGTGGACTTTGATCTGGATCTATGCAGGCACCATCACATGGGAGGTCAGTTAGGCACAGCTCAAGGAACCCCTAGCCACCTCTGGAGGAATCTTAGGGCTCCACGAAACCCTGGTTGAGGATGACTGCTTTAAAGTGTACTTCTACTTCTGCCACTAATTTGGGATAACACCAACGTTATACTTATTATATGTTCCCATTCACATAGCATAACTTGTACCCATTCACCAAAACTCCTGCGGTGTTCTCGGATACTCCTTGAAGGCTTCAGGTCAGCAAATGAAAATGAGCCAATGTTTCTGCGCTATACTGGATGTCTTTTTCTGGTTCTTGCCGCCAGCCCCTGAAGATGTGCTGCATTACATGCACGTTATCAAAGTGCCGGTTGAGAACAAGGAAAAGACAGCTGACTCCTAATGACCTCAGAGAGCAATATGGCAGCACGAGAATGAGAATCATGGAGTGACCAGGAGTGTGCGCACAGGGTGCGCTGGGTGTGCCTGGGCACCCTGTGCACATTAGCATTACCGCTGCATGTGGCGGTGTGGAGATGGGAAAGATCTCCCACTGAGCGGCTCTGCTGATAAGAGAAGTGTGGAAGCATTTCTCTCTCACTCTAAATCTGCAGCCAGAGCGCTAATGTGCCACAAGACAGACTGTATGTAAGTAAATATATATATATGTGTAATGATACACGCTGTACACACACATGCATGCATGTTTGAGCTTTGGTGTACACACCCTAATGCCATTGACTGCGCACAGCTATAGGAGTGTCAGATCACTACAGGACACTTACGCGTTTAATGGGTGTGTGAGTATGCTTGTTGAGCATAACCCAGCAAACCAGGTAAAAGGGGACCCAGGAGAAAAAAAACAAAACAAAACAGAGGGGTGAAGTTACCCTTAAAAATCCTACTAATCTTTCCCCTTCTATGTATTGTTAAAGCGGAGCTCCACCCAAAAGGGGAAGTTCCGCTTTAATGTTTTGTCCCCGCTCCCTATTGAGGATTGGTACCTTTGGGGAGCGGGAGAGGAGCAGGAACCCGAATTTGACAGGTACCCGCTCCCACTTCCGCTGCGATCGCCTAGGAGATCAGAAGCGGAAGTTGTCCTCCCCCTCCCTCCCCGTAGTATTGTAGGACACGTGACAGGTCCCAGAAGACTATGGGGCAATTCATAAAGCGCAGCACTTCTCGCGCATGCGCAGTGGGCACCCGGCTGTGAAGCCGTAAGCTGTTACAGCCGGGTGCCCACACTGAAGATGCCGGCACCAGGGAGAGAAGACGGACGGTGAAACCAGAGGTGGTGAGGACACCGCTGGACCGAGGGACAGGTAAGTGGCTGTATTTTAAAAGTCAACAGCTACAGTTTTTGTAGCTGCTAACTTTTTTTTTTCTGGTGGAACTCTGCTTTAAGGAGGGGGCTAGGGAGTTATGTTTACTATAATTAACCCTGTCTGTACTGTGCTGGCAGACCTCATTATCACTTGGTAACTTGGTGTGCATAGTGTTTTTCCTAACAAAGGATTATAGATCTCAAGGCTTGGGTGGTATATCATAAAAAATCAGTCCTTACATCTGTCATCTAATTGCACCCTGCAAGCCATTCTGAAATATAGAAGCTGCCTATAAAGTCTTATGAATAAATCTGCGTCAAAGAAACCATTAGAAAGGAAAGACATATTTTTTAGAAAATGATTTTAAGTATGCTGAGTGAATGAAAACACATGCCAAACTTATAGTGGCAGTTTCTTAACATATGAGTACAAAAGTGGAAATGCACAGTAATGATAGGTTTGCTGCAAAGCTGGCCATACATTAGCAAATTTTCAAAAGAACGTTCATCTGAAAGTTCTCATCAATACATTTCACTTTAATTTTCGATTTTGGAGTGAGTGGACGATACCAAATGAAAACCACAAACACTGTTAGAAGTTTGTTAATTTGAGAAAAATGTTTCATCACTGCGGTCAAAAACAAACATCGTGATATAACTAATGATTACAGAATTGAACATAAATTCGTAAAACAAAAATTTTCAAACAAACTTCCACTAGTGTATGGCAGCTTTTCCTCTCTGTAAATTCTAAATGCATAACCCATTAACTAGGAGACTTTGTACCCTATTGTTGTAATAGAAAAATGTTATCTGCACCACACCAGCCCAGATCTCAGCAGCTGATGTCCAGGCTATTCATGGAATCCAGTATTTAAATCAGGAAACTTCCCAGTTAGCATGCTTTAGGGGAGGGGAAATGATAGGCAATCTATTTTACTATAATATTACTGTAACATTCTTTAACCCCTTCCCCTCCAGAGGATTTCCCCCCCTTCCTGACCAGGCCATCTTTTGCGATACGTCACTGCGTTACTTTAACTGACAATTGCGCGGTCATACAATGCTGCACCCAAATGAAATTTATGTCCTTTTTTCCCCACAAATGCAGCTTTCTTTCGGTGGTATTTGATCACCTGTGCAGTTTTTATTTTTATTTTTAAACAAAAAAAAAGACCAACAATTTTGAAAAAAAAAAAAACAATATTTTTGACTTTTTGCTATAAAACATATCAAGTAAAAAAATTTATAAAGCATATTTCATCATAAATTTAGGCCAAAATATATTGTGCACGTGTGCCCCCTACCTGTTATGCAAAATCACATACTATACGTGATTTTGCGCAGCCCGGCCGCCCTGTAGCAGTAATTCTGCTATAGGGCAGCCGGGAAGCAGTCGGGAAGTGGTTGAAGCCCAACTTCAGGCACAAGAAAACAACCACCCTTAGGCCACATGCACACTGCTGCTCTTAAACTCACATTTTGGAGGGTTTATTTATTTATTTTTTTGCCAAAGTCCCTGAACTCAGCCTAATAAAGGCCTATGTGCACACAGAATCTGGTGCAGCTCTGCTTAGTAACCAATCAGCTTCCAGGTTTTAGTGTCACATAAACGCACAACCCATTCCCAGACTAGGGGGCCTCAGTGCCTGTGTGAATGAGGCCAAATATTCTTTACCCCTTTAGTAAATTTAGATGAAGGTCTCCTTGTTAAACTGCTCCTTTTGTCCTACTGAGATCTACTTCTTTTCTGCCCCCTGCTCTGTTCCCCACTGCCATCCATTTTCTTTGGTGGCATCATCGGGAAGTTTCTGGCTCTTCTGGGTTCAGCCAGCAGCTTCCCGATGATGTGCCGCCTGGCCACGCCCCCTCCTCTTCACTCCATGGAGGACTATTCCTCCTGGGATTTCTGAAGTACTGTACATATCACAGGAGGCACAGCGGTCAAAGTGCACTTCATTAGCCTAGGCCGGGCATCACTAAATGACGGACCGCAGGTTGGATGCAGACTGAGTCTGTGCCCCATCTGGACCCACGGTCGCGCCATTTAGGAGCTTGTTCTGTCCCGCAGCTTCCTTTACTGTCATTATAACAGCAGAGTGGAGATCGGGAGGCAGGACAGACCGAGAGCGAGAGGCACAATAGCACTGCATGGAGGATGGGAGCCGGAGCTGCCTGAGATAATGTTGCAGACTAACTAGTAGGTGATTGGTTGCTAGGACATAAAGCGGTCTAAGCAACCAATCTCCAGCTCAGTAATATAGAAAGGTAATTTCAACAGCTATTGTGCCTCTCGCTCTCAATCTGTCATGCCTCCCAAGCTCTGTGTGCCTATCAGGTAGTGGAGTGAGGGGAGAAGAGGACCGGCCTCTGAAGAATGAGGGAAACTTGATGTTTGTGAACTTACAGAGAGCTCTACTTTGGAAGGGGGGGTGGGTAGGTGATGTAAAGGGGCAGAGTACGCTACTCTGTATGTGGGGCGAAAGGGGCAGAAAGGACTATTAGGGGGGTGATGTAAAGGGGCGGGGGGTGACATGTATTTGGGGAGGGGGGGTGACATGAAGGGGGCAGAATGAACTACTGGGGGGTGATGTAAAGGGGCAGAAAGGACTGCTGGGGGTGGGTAATGTAAAGCGGTGGAGCAGACCATTGTGTGTGTGGGTAGAGGGGAATGGGAGGTGATGTGAAGGGGGCAGAAAGGACTACTGGTGTGTGATGTAAAGAGGCACAGCATTCCACTGTATTTGGGGGGGGGGGGGTGACATGAAAGGGGCAGAAAAAACTACTTGGGGGGGGTGATGTAAAGGGGCAGAAGGGAATGCTGGGGGAGGGTGATGTAAAGAGGTAGAGAAGACTATTGTGTGTCTGTGGGTTAATGGGAATGGGGGGTAATCCGAAGGGGGCAGAAAGGACAACTGGGGGGGTGAAGGGGCAAAACACACTACTGTATTGTGGTTGGGGGGGAGCCGAAAGGACTAGTGGAGGGGGGGATGATGTAAAGGGGCAGAGCAAGCTACTGTATGTGGGGGGTGATGTGAAAGAGGCAAAGAGGCAGAGCACACTACAGGGTGAGGGAGTGATTTGAAGGGGGGTTCAGAACACTACTGTGTGTGGGGTTGGGGGATGGGGAGCGATTTGAAGGGGGGTTCAGAACACTACTGTGAAGGGGTAGCAGACACGGAATTGTGATATAAGAGGAGAGCGGGCTGTGATGTGAAGGTCCGGAGTCATTGTACCTCTGCAGGAAGAACGTTTTACTGACCTCTGTGAATCTGAATGCATCACCCCTGGCTTAGGAGAATTACATGTATTGGGGTGGGGGGAGGGGGAAGACCAGAGGGTTTTCATTAAAAAAGTAAAAAAAATTAAATTGCCCAGAAGGGAGGAGGGGTGGAGGGCAGGCAACATCCTATTGATGATACAGATCTGATTTTCTTTGGGGGGGGGGGCAGTTAGGGGCGCTAAAGATGTGACACCGCTGTGCACTCCACTTTAAAAAAGAAAAGAAAAAAGCACCCATCCCCCCCCCCCTCAAATATACATACAAACTTAGCCTTCACGGGGCAGCACAGCGGCTAAATGGTTATCATTTCTGCCTGGCAGTACTCGGGTCGTTGGTTCGAATCCCAACCACGGCACCACCTGCCTGGAGTTTGCATGTTCTCCCTGTGGCCTGCATGGGTTTCCTCCGGGTACTCCGGTTTCATCCCACACTCCAAAGACATGCTGGTAGGTGAATTGGCTCCTGTCTAAATTGGCCCTAGTATGTGTATGTATGAATGTGAGTTAGGGACCTTAGATTGTACACCCCTTGAGGGTTAGGGACTGATGTGAATGTACAATATACAGTCATGGCCGAAATTGTTGGCACCCTTGATATTTCTCCAGGAAATCATGTATTTCTCACGAAACGTATTGCATTAACACATGTTTTGCTATACACATGTTTATTCCCTTTGTGTGTATTGGGACAAAACAAAAAAAGGGAGGAAAGAAAGCAAATTCGACATAATGTCACACAAACCTCCAAAAATGGGCTGGACAAAAGTATTGGCACCCTTTCACAACTGCGGATAAATAAGAATGTTACAAGCATGTGATGCTCCTGTAAACTCACCTGGGGCAAGTAACAGGTGTGGGCAATATAGAAATCACACCTGAAAGCAGATAAAAAGGAGAGACGTTCACTTAACCTTTGCATTGTGTGTCTGTCTGTGCCACACTAAGCATGGACAACAGAAAGAGGAGACGAGAACTGTCTGAGGACCTGAGAACCAAAATTGTGGCAAAATATCAACAATCTCAAGGTTACAAGTCCATCTCCAGAGAACTAGATTTGCCTTTGTCCACAGTGCGCAACATTATCAAGAAGTTTGCAACCCATGGCACTGTAGCTAATCTCCCTGGTCGTGGACGGATGAGGAAAATTGATGAAAGATTGCAACGCAGAATAGTCCGGATGGTGGATAAGCAGCCCCAAACATGTTCCAAAGACATTCAAGCTGTCCTGCAGGCTCAGGGAGCATCAGTGTCAGCGCGAACTATCCGTCGACATTTAAATGAAATGAAACGCTATGGCAGGAGACCCAGGAGGACCCCACTGCTGACACAGAGACATAAAAAAGCAAGACTACAGTTTGCCAAAATGTACTTGAGTAAGCCAAAAGCCTTCTGGGAAAACGTCTTGTGGACAGATGAGACCAAGATAGAGCTTTTCGGTAAAGCACATCATTCTACTGTTTACCGAAAACGGAATGAGGCCTACAAAGAACAAAACACAGTACCTACGGTAAAATATGGTGGAGGTTCAATGATGTTTTGGGGTTGTTTTGCTGCCTCTGGCACTGGGTGCCTTGACTGTGTGCAAGGCATCATGAAATCTGAGGATTACCAAAGGATTTTGGGTCGCACTGTAGGGCCCAGTGTCAGAAAGCTGGGTTTGCGTCCAAGATCCTGGGTCTTCCAGCAGGACAATGACCCCAAACATACGTCAAAAAGCACTCAGAAATGGATGGCAAAGAAGCGCTGGAGAGTTCTGAAGTGGCCAGCAATGAGCCCAGATCTAAATCCCATTGAACACCTGTGGAGAGATCTTAAAATTGCTGTTGGGAAAAGGTGTCCTTCCAATAAGAGAGACCTGGAGCTGTTTGCAAAGGAAGAGTGGTCCAAAATTCCGGGTGAGAGGTGTCAGAAGCTTATTGATGGTTATAGGAAGCGACTGATTTCAGTTATGTTTTCCAAAGGGTGTGCAACCAAATATTAAGTTAAGGGTGCCAATACTTTTGTCCAGCCCATTTTTGGGGTTTTGTGTGACATTATGTCATATTTGCTTTTCTGCCTCTGTTTTATATTTGTTCCAATACATACAAAGGGAATAAACATGTGTATAGCAAAACATGTGTTAATGCAATACCTTTTTTGTGTGAAATACTTGATTTTCAGGAAAAATATCAAGGGTGCCAACAATTTCGGCCATGACTGTATATGTGAAGTGCTGTGTAAATTGATGGCGCTATATAAGTACCTGAAATAAATAAATAAATCATACCAAAGGTCCCTTGTACTGAGAAGCAAGCAGGGGCGGACTGACCATTTGGAAACTCGGGCGCTGCCCGAGGGCCTGGGGTCAGTAGGGGGCCCCATGAGATGCCCCTGCTACCTTTTTCATAGGCTTTTTTGAGTTTGGGCAAGGACACAGGGGCCCCATGATCCCCTATTGCCCGGGGGCCCCATGAGTTGTCAGTGCGCCCCTGGACGCAAGGTTCCATATCCAATACCAGCCACTGTGGTTTGAACATTGTGGCCTTTTAGAGTTGATTTTGCTGTGTAAAATGTTGATGTTTGCACATAGTTGTCCATCTTTCTCCCTGACACCAGCACAGGTACAGCTGAAATCGGTCTGTCTTTTGACAATCTCGTTTAAAGCCCAATTGAAGCTTCAGCTCCAGCAGTCCGACCTGCCCCCTGCACAATGGCCCAATCACCGGCGCTGCTCAGGGGGGGCGTAAGTCGGACCTCTGCAATTGGTGTTGAGCAGCAGTACGGCTCTTTAGCATGTGGCTACCATAGGGTGTTTGTACTCTCGTTGCAGCCAATAGGACGGTCACAAATAAAAAGAGGAGCCTGCAATTATTACTGTTTATACTGTGACTGCACTACAGGAACAACATGAGCCGGGCTTTAAATTCAGCATCGCTTCTCTGAAAAACTTTGTATAGTAAGGCGGAGCAGTAAATTTTGTAAATTGTATTCATTATCTTCTTTTTCCCTAGAGCGCTCTTTAGGCCTAATTCTCAGAGCAATAACAATCGGTATTTGCCATAATGGCCCCTATTTATAGCAATTAGGGCCAAGGAGACCTTAAAATAACCATCAAATATCTGAAATTCAGGATAATTCTGGTAAATAACACATAATGTCTGAGCTCAGTGAACGGAGCCTTTCATGTTTTGCAGTCGCAGCAGAATGCAGCTATACAGTACATAAGTATGCTGGAAACACTTGAGTCCATCCGAAACTGATATTTCCAGGGATGATGGAGAGCTTAAAGCTAAACTATGGGCTCATCCATAAAGAATATGTAAACCCAACATTTCATATTCCTGATATGTATCTGCTGTGCCAAGTACTTGTATGAAAAGGTATCCGGTTCTCTTTGTATTGCCTCCTTTGTGTGAAATCTCTGGTGTTCCTGCCAGTTTCCCTTTCTTCCTATTAAAAACTGACCACACTAGGCAGGGGAACACAGCATGGTCAGTTTTGTGGCTTCCGGGTTTCCTGCAGACAACAGAACGCAGTCTCTGGTCATTTCCTGTACTATGTCCGCAGTCTCTGGTCATCTCCTGTACTGTGTCCGCAGTCTCTGGTCATCTCCTGTAGTATGTCCGCAGTCTCTGGTCATCTCCTGTACTATGTCTGCACTCTCTGGTCATCTCCTGTAGTATGTCCGCAGTCTCTGGTCATCTCCTGTACTATGTCCGCAGTCTCTGGTCATCTCCTGTACTATGTCCGCAGTCTCTGGTCATCCCCTGTACTGTCCGCACTCTCTGGTCATCTCCTGTACTATGTCTGCACTCTCTGGTCATCTCCTGTACTGTGTCCGCAGTCTCTGGTCATCTCCTGTACTATGTCCGCAGTCTCTGGTCATCTCCTGTAGAATGTCCGCAGTCTCTGGTCATCTCCTGTACCATGTGCGCAGTCTCTGGTCATCTCCTGTACTATGTCTGCAGTCTCTGGTCATCTCCTGTAGTATGTCTGCAGTCTCTGGTCATCTCCTGTAGTATGTCTGCAGTTTCTGGTCATCTCCTGTACCATGTGCGCAGTCTCTGGTCATCTCCTGTACTATGTCTGCAGTCTCTGGTCATCTCCTGTACCATGTGCGCAGTCTCTGGTCATGTCCTGTAGTATGTTCGCAGTCTCTAGTCATCTCCTGTAGTATGTCCGCAGTCTCTGGTCATCTCCTGTACTATGTCCGCAGTCCCTGATCATCTCCTGTAGTATGTCCGCAGTCTCTGGTCATCTCCTGTACTATGTCCGCAGTCTCTGGTCATCTCCTGTACTATGTCCGCAGTCTCTGGTCATCTCCTGTACTGTGTCCGCAGTCTCTGGTCATCTCCTGTACTGTGTTCGCAGTCTCTGGTCATCTCCTGTACTGTGTCCGTAGTCTCTGGTCATCTCCTGTACTGTCTGCAGTCTCTGGTCACCCCCTGTACTATGTCCGCAGTCTCTGGCCATCTCCTGTACCGTGTCCGCAGTCTCTGGTGATCTCCTGTACTATGTCTGCAGTCTCTGGTCATCTCCTGTACTATGTCTGCAGTCCATTGGTTCAGAAATTTTTTTTCTTGTTTTCCTCCTCTAAAACCTAGGTGGAGTGAAAAATATGGTAATGTTTGGGGGATTTGTGTAATCTTCAGGCCTAAAATGATTTTTTAAATAGGTGTGTAAAAAAATGCAAAAAAATGGCTCTGGCAGCGGAAGGGTTATAGGAAATATTACTTTTGGTTGGAGGGCCCCTTTAGGGCCCCTTCACAATTCCCCTATGATTTGGTGCATTACCGTATGCACAATAGGCACTCTGGGCTCAATTCACTAAAGAATATCTCATAAATGAATCACGTGACACATTTTTTCCCAATTATCTCATGAGATGCAAAAAATGTCAATTTACTATCACCTTATGAGGTATTTACCTAAAAAATTAAAAAAAACCTCATAAAATGGTATAAAAGTCAATTCACTAAAGGAAATTAATAAATAAATGCATGAGTTAAATAAGTAGTGGTCCAGGCATGCGGTATTCAAGGAATGTAAACATATAACAGCCAATTCGGGAGCGGTCTGTAACTTTTCTGGATCATTTCTCTAAACAGTATAGAAACCTAAATATGGAAAAACACAGAACCATTGGGGTTGATTTACGTAAAGCGGAACTCCACCCAAAAGTGGAAATTCCACTTTAAGGATTGGTCCCCTACTCCCCTTATAGCACGGTCGTCAAACTGGCGGAATTCCAGTTGTTGCCAAACTACAAGTCCCATGAGGCATTGCAAGATTGACAGTTACAAGCATGACTCCCAAAGGCAGAGGCATGATGGGACTTGTAGTCTGGCAACAGCTGGAGGACTGCCAGTTTGATACCCCTGCCTTAAAGGATTGGCACCTTAGGGGACCGGGGGGGAGCTGGTACCCGAAATTGACAGGTACCCGCTCCCACTTCCACTGCGATCACCTAGATGATCGGAAATGGAAGTTGTCCTCCCTCCCCGTAGTCTTCCGGGGCACGTGACAGGTCCCAGAAGACTAGGAGACCATTCAGAAAGCGCAGCACTACTCGCGCATGTGGGCACCCACCTGTGAAGCTGCCGCAGCCGGGAGCCCACTGCGCCGGGAACACAGGACAGCCGGTGAACCGGGCTGTGGGGAGGACATCGCGGGATCCAGGGACACGTGAGTGTCCATTTTTTTTTTTAAAGTCATCAGCTACAGTTTTTGTAGCTGCTGACTTTTATTTTCATTTTCATTGGAACTCCACTTTATCCACTTGCCCTCCTGAGCATTTACCCCCCTTCCTGACCAGGCCTCTTTCTGCTATTCAGCCCTGCACTATTTCAACTGGTAATTGCGCGGTCATGCATAGCTGTACCTAAACAAAATTTACGTCCCTTTACTCCACAAATCTAGTTTTCTTTCGGTGGTATTTGATCACCTGTGTGCTTTTTATTTTTCGTGCTATAAACAAAAAAAAATTAAAATTTTGAAGAAAAAAATCCCAGTAAGTGTATATTGATTGCTTTGCGTGAAAGTTATAGTGTCTACAAACTATGGTATAGATACTGCAATTTACAACTTTTTTTGCTATACAGCACTGCGCTAGTTTAACTGACAATTGCGCGGTCATGCAATACGGTACATAATTGAAATTGATGTCCTTTTTTTCGCACAAATAGAGCTTTCTTCTGGTGTTATTTGATCACCTGTGCACTTTTTATTTTTGGCGGTATAAACAAAAACGTTTTGAAAAAATAAAACATTTAAAAAAACAAAACAATATTTTTTAATTTCTGTCATCAAATAGTGAAGGTGGATTAGAACCCCTGTCAGTTTTTATTGCTGTCTGTCCTCATTAGGGAGATTCATCCTCTCTGTTTGTCCTGTGTAAACCAATTCATTTACACGTATTGGGATTTTTTTTTAAGCAAAGATATGGAGCAGAATACATTTTGGCCTAAATTTATGATGAAATATGATTTTTTAACATTTTTTTACTGGACATGTTTAATATCAAAAAGTCAAAAATATTTTTTTCTCAAAATTGTCGGTCTTTTTTTTTATAGCGCAAAAAATAAAATCGCACAGGAGATCTAATACCACAAAAAGAAATCTCAATTCTTGGGGAAAAAAGGACATAAATTTAATTTGGGTGCAGCGTTGCATGACTGCGCAATTGTCGGCTAAAGTAACTCAGCTCCATAACGCAAAAAAAATGACCTGGTCAGGAAGGGAGGGAAATCTTCTGGCGGGCAAGTGGTTAAAGGTAAACTTTTTGCAATCGAGACATCCCTCCCGCCCTTCATTGAAAGGCACACACTTTAGTAACCAATACAGTCAAGGAGCCACCCCAGCCTGCTTATTGGCCAATGAAGGAGCCCTCCCATAAGCAAGTGTCACTGTGTTAGACTGACAGCACTGTTCAAAGCAATAGACTCAAATGCAAAAATTTCATTTGACGCCAAATGAAAGTAATGAAATAAACCGTGTCATTAGTTTACAAAACAAAAAACATGCTGGAATAAAATTTGCCAAAAATAAACAAGGACTGTTCAGGGTTAAAGAGAAAACAACTTTTAGTAAAAAGAAAAAAAAAAAAAAAAAATGACGGTAGCTCCTGTGAGATCAGTGAATGATCACTGCGACTGGCAGGAAAATGCAGCTCAAAAAACGTGCCTAATGCAGGCCACACATGGTTCGAATTCTGAACGATTTCTCATCCGAAAATTGGAAAGCGTCATTCGCTCGGTAATCCGATGGTGCCATCATTGATTTGGAAAATCGGCGACCAAGTCATAAAGTCCACCCCATATAACATGCAAAACTTCTGTTCCTTGCAGGTCACGGCTCATGCGCATATTCTTTTCAAAAAAACGATTGTACGATTTGACCATCATTGAGTAGAAAATCAGTCGTTTTTCACAAATTTTCCAACATGTCCGATCACCGAAAAGGGGAGGAACCATGAAAATCAGCCGGTGCCATTGACCCACTAACAGAGCGAAAATCGGCCGATTATTCTTATGTCCGATTTTCGGATGAAAAAATGGTCGATTTTCGACCCACATACAGTCAGGTCCATGAATATTGGGACATCGACACAATTCTAACATTTTTGGCTCTATACACCACCACAATGGATTTGAAATGAAACGAACAAGATGTGCTTTAACTGCAGACTGTCAGCTTTAATTTGAGGGTATTTACATCCAAATCAGGTGAACGGTGTAGGAATTACAACAGTTTGCATATGTGCCTCCCACTTGTTAAGGGACCAAAAGTAATGGGACAATTGGCTTCTCAGCTGTTCCATGGCCAGATGTGTGTTATTCCCTCATTATCCCAATTACAATGAGCAGATAAAAGGTCCAGAGTTCATTTCAAGTGTGCTATTTGCATTTGGAATCTGTTGCTGTCAACTCTCAAGATGAGATCCAAAGAGCTGTCACTATCAGTGAAGCAAGCCATCATTAGGCTGAAAAAACAAAACAAACCCATCAGAGAGATAGCAAAAACATTAGGCGTGGCCAAAACAACTGATTGGAACATTCTTTATTTATGGACCTGACTGTATGGCCGGCTCTAGGAGCATCAAGTGTTGGCGTGTTTATGGATTCCATAGGCCAGAATATTTTGTTTATTCAGGCCAATGGAAATGAATGAACATGCAGGTGCTAAACACGTCTAGCATTTAGGCGTGTTTAGGCGTGTTTAGACGTCTTTACACTCATGTAGCGGCACCATGCTTTTTTTTTACACCCAAAAGCTCGTCTCCTAAATGCACTGGTGATGTTTGCTTTGTTTTTTTTTAACCTCTTCACGCCGGCCGAACGCAAATGTGCGGCCTCCCGGCGTCTGGGCCTAGACGCCGAGCGGCCGCACATTTGCGCTCTTTTAAAAAAGGACATATGTGCCAAGAGCACGCGCCCTGCATGCTCCCAGCACACATGTTCAGTACTCACGGAAAGGTCCCGATCTCCTCTTACGATTGGGACCTTTCCCGATCATGTGACCCCCGTGACGTCATGTCACGGCGGTCACATGACTCTAAACCTCGCCTCCCAGCTTCTGAAACTCTTAAAGGGCCAGGAGGCGCCGGCGTGAAGGTGTTAAGCTCAGTGTGCATGATCCCTAACCCCCGGTTCACACCTATGCCGCCGTGCCGGCCGCGTTTTGCACAGGCACGAGAGCCCATTCATTTGAATGGACTCCCGTGACACGCAGGGAAGAAGTCCCTGCACTACTCTGGAAAACGCAGCTGAGGTTCCCAGTACGGTTTTGCTTCCCAGTGCGGGCGGTGTGCCATTAGAAGTAACGGCAGCCGCCTGCGGGTCTGTGTTTCCCGGTGCGGGCGGTGTGCCATTAGAAGCAACGGCAGCCGCCTGCGGCTCTGCGTTTCCCGGTGTGGGCGGTGTGCCATTAGAAGTAACGTTCACACCTATGCCGCCGTGCCGGCCGCGTTTTGCACAGGCACGAGAGCCCATTCATTTGAATGGACTCCCGTGACACGCAGGGAAGAAGTCCCTGCACTACTCTGGAAAACGCAGCTGAGGTTCCCAGTACGGTTTTGCTTCCCAGTGCGGGCGGTGTGCCATTAGAAGTAACGGCAGCCGCCTGCGGGTCTGCGTTTCCCGGTGCGGGCGGTGTGCCATTAGAAGCAACGGCAGCCGCCTGCGGCTCTGCGTTTCCCGGTGTGGGCGGTGTGCCATTAGAAGCAACGGCAGCCGCCTGCGGCTCTGCGTTTCCAGGTGCGGGCGGTGTGCCATTAGAAGTAACGGCAGCCGCCTGCGGCTCTGCGTTTCCCGGTGCGGGCGGTGTGCCATTAGAAGTAACGGCAGCCGCCTGCGGCTCTGCGTTTCCCGGTGCGGGCGGTGTGCCATTAGAAGTAACGGCAGCCGCCTGCGGTTCTGCGTTTCCCAGTGCGGGCGGTGTGCCATTAGAAGTAACGGCAGCCGCCTGCGGGTCTGGGTTTCTCTGTGCGGGCGGTGTGCCATTAGAAGTAACGGCAGCCGCCTGCGGGTCTGCATTTCTCTGTGTGGGTGGTGCGGCTGCACAGATTTTCATGCGGATCCGCAGTGGCACCACCCGCACAGATGTGAACTGGGGGTGAATGATCAGTGCAAATAGTGATTGATCACTGAAACTGACCCCTCCGAAAAGGCATCTATGGTGGATCACTTTTCACAGGCCAGTTGTCAGGTGGCTGGGAGGTGATATGTTGCCTCCTGGATACCTGTTTAACCCATGAAAGCCCGCAGCACTGAGCCTCAACCACATGCATTGCCTGGGGTCGCAGGGTAGTTGCAGCACAGCCCCACTTATTTAAATGGGTCCATTGTGGCAGCAGTATTGGCCACGAAACGCAACATAGGATGTCATGTCTGCCACGGACACGCATGTGTGCCACCACCTCCAGCAAGCATGGGAAGTGAAGGGGGGCAGTCAGGGGTAGTAAAACCACTGCTGGGGTGCTTTGCATCCCCAAGGAGAAGAGCGATGTGAAAAGTTAAAATAATACAAGTTAACATTCGATCAAAAGAGAAAATAGCCTGAAGAACATTCATTGTTGTCCATTTCTCACCGTGCATGCAGATTCGCTGCATTTAATTTTTTTTCATCCCCCAAGTGAATTTAAACATGCTTGGGACAAGCAAAGATTTATAATCAGAAAAAAGGTTATTATTATTACCATTATAACACAGAATTTATAAAGCGCCAACAGTTTGCTCAGCGCTTTACAATATAAACAAAAAAAATCCTTCCAAAAAAAATAAAGAATACAAAATAAAATAAATCAATAAAATAAAAAAATCTAATACATCAATAAAATAAATAAATGATAATCAATAAAATCAAATGTTTAAAAAAAAAATCTATAGCATTGAAAAAAATCTAATAAATCAATAAAATAAACACAATAATAAATAATCAATTCACTAAAAAACTAATCAGATAAAAAAAAATCAATAAAATAAAAAAATCTAATAAATCAATAAAATTAATTTAAATAATCAATAAAATAAATAAATAAAAATATTTAATAAATCAATCAAATAAATCAATGAAATTCTAAATAATCAATTACAAAAATCAATAAAATAAAAAACATCTGATAAAAAAATTATTAAATAAAAAAATCGAATAAATCAATCAAATAAATAATAATAAATAAATAAAATCAATAAAATCAATATTAAAAAAATCAATAAAATAAAAAAATCTAATACATTAATAAAATAAATAAATGAAATAATAATAAAAAAAATCAATAAAATCAAATTAAAAAAAAAAAATCAATAAAATTAAGAAATATAATAAATCAGTAAAATAAATTAATGAAATGATAAATATTCAACTACAAAAATCTATAAAATAAAGTTAAATTAAAAAAACTATAAAATGAAAAAAAATCCAATCAATACATAAAATAAATAAATAAAATAATAAGTAAATAATCAATAAAATAAAAAAACAATTTAAAAAAAATTATAAAATTAAAAAAATCCAATCAATAAATAAAATAAATAAATGAAATAATAAGTAAATCAATAAAATAAATTTTTTTAAAAAAAAAATCAATAAAATTAAAAAAGTTATAAAAATATCAATAAAATTAAAAATAATCAAGAGGCAGCCCTGATGGACCGCTTGCTCTTTTTGCACCGTCCCTCTTCTCTGTTTCCTCAATCACAGGATGTACTCCCAGGATCCTGTACATAGTACATATTTACAAGGTGTTGGGAACTTGCAGTTTCTGTTCTGGGAAGTGATTGATAGTTTTTCCTTCTGTGAGCTCCCTACAGACACCCCCCCTCAGAATACATCCCCCCTTCCCCCGGACAGGGGCGGACTGACCATTTGGAAACTCGGGCAATGCCCGAGGGCCCGGGGTCAGTAGGGGGCCCCATGAGATGGATGCCCCTGGTACCTTTTTCATAGGCTTTTTTGAGTTTGGGCAAGGACACAGGGGCCCGAAGATCCCCTATTGCCCGGGGGCCCCATGAGTTGTCAGTCCTTCCCTGCCCCCGGAATAATAACACATAATAGTGAATGGATTACCGTGTTTCCCGTAATAGTTCTCCTCGTCCTGAATGGCCATGTTCCCGATCGCTGTCTTCTCTCTATTTTTAGTGGCAGTATTCTCCGGCGCTGGCAGTGCAGGGACAGGCGTACAGAACACTCTTTAACTTGGGTTTAAAAATAAACCTCCAGGAGAGACACCGTCTGCTCCAGGAAAGCCGGGGACGGCACACGGCTTCTGTACACAAGAAGAGTCCAGCCCACACACCAACAGATCACACCTTATACTCTCTGGGATTGATTTACTAAAGGCGTCATATTCACCCGCAGGGAATCAACCTGTGTTTGCTATGAACAGTCATGTGCTGGGGAACTTTTTCTGCAGACGATTGGAACAGCAAAAGAAAACACTGATTGCTAAAGGACACAAGTCACAAAGGGGGAGATTTACTAAAACTGGAGGGTGCCCAATCTGGTGCAGCTCTGCAAAGAAACCAATCAGCTTCCAGCTTTTATTGTCAAAGCCTAATGCAGGCCATAGACGGGTTGAAAATCGGCTGATTTTCGCACCGTTAGTGGGTTAATTGGTTGGCCGTTTTTCGGGGTTTTGGCACATTTTTTTTATCGGTAAAGTTGGAAAAAAACCGCCGATTTTGCCGATCGCCCAATTTTCCCGCCAATGATGGGCAAATCTGCCGGTCGTTTTACCGATAAAAAATCTGTGCATGAGCCGTGACCTGCAAGAAGAAGAAAAAGAAGAAGATGAAAAAGAAAAAGAAGAAGAAAAAGAAGAGGAGTAAGAAGAAAAAGAAGAAGAAGAAGAAAAAGAAGAAGAAAAAGAAGAAGAAGAAAAAGAAGAAGAAGAAGAAAAGAAGTAGAAGAAAAAGAAAATTTTTTTTATCGGTAAAGTTGGAAAAAAAACAGCCAATTTTGCCGATCGCCCGATTTTCCCGCCAATGATGGGCAAATCTGCCGATCGTTTTACCAATAAAAAATCTGTGCATGAGCCGTGACCTGCAAGAAGAAGAAAAAGAAAAAGAAGAAGAAAAAGAAGAGGAGTAAGAAGAAAAAGAAAAAGAAGAAGAAGAAAAAGAAGAAAAAGAAGAAAAAAAGAAGAAGCAAAAGAAGTAGAAGAAAAAGAATTCCAGTCCGCTATTATATTTTATATGAAAAGTATTGCGGTTGCAACAATGTATCTATTTGTATCCAAATAAAAACATCTGTATCCGAAATGGATACATTGTTGCAACCGCAATACTTTTTCATATCAAATATAATAGCGGGGCTCTCTGCAGGGGCAGAAGTAATTAAACGCCTGCCGTAGACGGGACAAAAATCGGCCGAATTTTTTTTACCATTGGTGGTAACATCGGCCTATTGAATGACCGAATTTTTTTTTTTTTTTTTTTAACGGACGGTTTTCGACCCATCTATGGCCTGCATTACTGAACAAGCTGAAGTTAGAAGCTGATTGGATGCCATGCACAGCTGCCCCAGATTCGGGGTGCTGCAGTTTAGTAAGTCTACCCCAGTATGACAGCAACAGACAGATTTCATGGCTTGGTTAGATCCAAACATATTGCCTTGTGCACTCTACATGCTGCTTTATTACAGTTCCTGCCCCGATGGCACCAATATTTGATGCCCAAAATACCCCTTTATATGGGCCAGTTCACACCACAGAAATGCAGTCCAGACAGTGGCGTCCCGAGGCAGGTGCTGGGGGTGCGCACCACAACGGGGGACACCGACCGCATGGGGTGACACCGGACCTGCTCCACAAAAAGGTAATTTGAAAAGAAAGCCGACGATCCCCACAGGATGGATCAGATCTGCAGATTGGGGAGCATAATGGATCGGACTCCGATCCATTATGCTCAATCCGCAGTCCGAACCTGGGGTCAGTAGGGGGCCCCATGAGATCCGAACCCGGGGTCAGTAGGGGGCCCCATGAGATGCCCCTAGTACCTTTTTCATAGGCTTTTTCGAGTTTTGGCAAGGACACAGGGGCCCCAGGATCCCCTATTGCCCGAGGGCCCCATGAGTTGTCAGTCCGCCCCTGTGCAGAAGCTGTTAATGCTGGCTCTTTTGTTTACATTGTGCTGTCATGCAACCTATACGGGGTGACACCGGACACGCTCCATGAAAAGGTAGGTTGTAAAGAAAGCCGACGATCCCCGCAGGATGGATCGGATCTGTGGACTGTCGAGTATAATGGATTGTCGAGTATAATGGATTGCGCCAAGTGCACAGCGCACTTGGTGCATGCCCAGTAGGAGACGGCCTGTGAAGGCTACACTTCTGGTTTCCCTTTCTGAAGGTGCCGGCACCTGCATCCTAATCCGACTGAAGAATCGGCTCGGGGTGAGGATATCGCTGAATGCCTGGACAGGTGAGTGTCCTTATATTAAAAGTTGGCAACCACAGGATTTGTAGCTGATGGCTTTTCATATTTTTATTGTTTTTGGGGGGAGCCCCCACTTTAAAGAATGTGGGATAATGTGGCATAATTCCCCCCCCCCCCACACTGACACCAATGAAGGGGCACAATTCTTCCCAATGATACCAACAATTGGGCCCAATAACACCAATGATGGGGCACAATTCCTCCCAATGACACCAACAATTGGGCCCAATAACACCAATGATGGGGCACAATTCCTCCCAATGACACCAACAATTGGGCCTAATAACACCAATGATGGGGCACAATTCCTCCCAATGACACCAACAATTGGGCCCAATAACACCAATGATGGGGCACAATTCCTCCCAATGACAATAACCATTGGGCCCAATAACACCAATGATGGGGCACAATTCCTCCCAATGACAATAACCATTGGGCCTAATAACACCAATGATGGGTACAAAAGTGGAGTTACTCTTTAAATATTCTTGAAATTACATTCTCCTAGACTTTTAACCACCTCCCATCCGGCCGTTATATATAAACGGCCGGACGGTGGCAGTGCAGGGTCAGGTGGCCATTTATAAACGGCTTCCCTGCCCCCTGCTTTTGCGCGCTCCTTGGGAGCGTGCAGCACCGCGATCCGGTGCCCGCTGTGTCCTCCGGACACAGTGGAACACCGATCATCGTACGGGACCTCTGTGTGAGGTCCCCATCATGTGATCACTGATTGGCCAATCAGTGATCACATGCAGAGTAGTAAGCAAAATGTCACTTCTGCCATCATTGCTTACTACGTGTGAAATCTGTGAATGATCACAGAGGTCACATGGTACAAGGCTATTCACAACAGCCTTGTACCATGTGACAAGCTGTGACCAATCACAGCTTACTCAGTAGTTCTCAATGGCTGCAAGAATGCTGCCAGAGAGAAGAAATTATTGCTTTTACAGCCTTTATGGGTGTAACAGCAATCAGTGTAAAAAAAAAATCTTCATCACCCCCCACAAGTAGTACAGTGTCACCAAGGTGACACTGTACTGCTAGGGTAACAGTATGTAAAATAAAATAATAATAATATAAAAAAATAAAATAAAAATGTAAAAAAAAATGTTTAAAAATTATAATTTTTGGTTATAAACTAATTTGGGTTATTTTTATTTTTACTAAAAAGATAACGGAATACATTTTGGCCAAGATTTATGATGAAATATTATTTATTTGCAAACTTTTACACCTTTTTTCTAAATTTTTAGACGTTTTGATTTATAGAGCAAAAAAAAATAAAAATCCCAGTGGTCAATAAATACCACCAAAATAAGGCTTTATCTGTCTCATAAAAATGGTAAAAAATTCATATGGGTACAGTGTTGCATGACCACGCAATTGTCATTCAAAGTGTGATAGCGCTGAAAGCTGCAAATTGGCCTGGACAGGAAGGGGGTGAAAGTGTCCAGACTGGAAGTGGTTAAGGGACCTATGAACTTTAGTTAGCTCCTTAAGGTCAGGGAAATTCTTGTGCCAAAAAGGAACCTCATTAGGCTGGCCATACATTATACAATTTTCTTTAGGATTTTTCTTTTGATTTACCAAAAACCATATAATAGGAGGTCAAACCTAAACAACACTTTCAATTGTATCCAATTACAATTAGGTCCTTACAATACATAGTTGAAGATAAATCTAAAGGAAATTGGACAGAAATTTGTAAGAAAATTGTAAGTGTATGGCCAGCCTTAGACTACTTATTTTAACATTTTTACAGAAAGAAAATAACAGAGAAAAAAAAAGTAAAATAAAAATTTAAAACTTCAATTTCACATAAAAAGATCAAATACACAAAAAACATACTGTATTTTTCGCCGTATAAGACACACTTTTTCTTCCCCAAAACTGGGGGGGAAATGTCAGTGCGTCTTCTGGAGCGAATATAGAGCGGCCGGTCCGGTATTTCCACCGCGGCCGTGTCAGAATACCGGGCTGGCCGCTCAGCTCTGCAGCGGGACCTTACCTGTTCCTCTATCCAGCGGCGTGCTGTCTTCCCGGCTTCTGTAGTGTGGGCGCTGGGCATGACAGCCGGGTGCCAAGTGCGCATGCGCAAGAAGTGGTGCTTTTTGTGAATGGTAAGGCGGTACCTGGGACACATGACAGATCCCAGAAGCCGCCGGACCAATCACAAAGCGCAAGTGCTTCTCACTCATGCGCACTGGGCACCCGGCTGTCATGCCGAGCGCCATTACAGAAGCCGGGAAGACAGCGCGCGGCTGGATCGAGGAACAGGTAAGATCAAACAAAAACTTTTGTAAGTAAGAGCGGGTACCTGTCAAATTCAGGTACCCGCTCCCCACCTCCCCAAAGGTCAGCAGTCATCTGTACTGTCCGCAGTCTCTGGTCATCCCTGTGCTGTCCGCAGTCTCTGGTCATCCCTGTGCTGTCCGCAGTCTCTGGTCATCCCTGTGCTGTCTGCAGTCTCTGGTCATCCCTGTGCTGTCCGCAGTCTCTGGTCATCCCTGTGCTGTCCGCAGTCTCTGGTCATCCCTGTGCTGTCCGCAGTCTCTGGTCATCCCTGTGCTGTCCGCAGTCTCTGGTCATCCCTGTACTGTGTCTGCAGTCTCTGGTCATCCCTGTGCTGTCCGCAGTCTCTGGTCATCCCTGTGCTGTCCGCAGTCTCTGGTCATCCCTGTGCTGTCCGCAGTCTCTGGTCATCTCCTGTACTGTGTCTGCAGTCCATTAGTTCAGAATTTTTTTTTCCTGTTTTCTGCCTCTAAAACCTAGGTGCGTCTTATGGTCAGGTGCGTCTTATACGGTGAAAAATACGGTATTGGGATGTATTTATAAATCAGCAAATGTGACTTTCAAACATTCAGGGCTCGTGAACACTTCATTTCGAGTAGCACCCCCTGCTAAGGCAATGCACCTGGTAGTTCGTTTTGATACAAAAATAGGGTTGTGTCTGATTTTCGGCACATCAGGATGCGTTGGCAGCCCATTCATTTCAACATCACGCAACATAAAGCATGTTAATGCACCGTAAGAATGTAAATGGGCCCTCATTGCAGCTTAATCTTCCTGGTACTTTAAATGACAGTGATTGATTCCCTGCCATTTAGTAAAAGCTGCTTTATAAACATACCTCTGAATTAAATGAACTAAACTACTTAAAAAAAGAAACAAAAAACTAAATAAGGAAAAAAAGAGGAACCCATTTTGATTGATCAATTGAGGTAATTTTGCAGCAAAGTCGGTTTAGCTCAAATCACTTGACTCCTACCTGTTCCTGAGTTAATGATCAGCAATTAGGCCTGCTATGGCATACTACAGCGCAGGCTCGTGCAAGGCCCCTGCTTACCCATTGGGAGGTTTACCTACTGGCAGGGCTTCCTCTAGGCAAACTAGGCAGCCACCTAGGGCACACTGCCACCTCGGGGCGCCTGGGCGTAGCACAGGCCAGCACCCTCTCTGTGTGGGATGCCGGCACGTCATGAACGATCCTCCAGCTGAGTGGAGGAAGAAAGGACAGAGGAAGATGTTGGGTGTCTGGGGCCAGTGTAGCAGCTCCTGTAGTGTTCCTCTCAGACTCAGTCCTTTACTGGTGGCTGCTGATCACTGTGGAGTTCCAGCCCTTCTCTTCCCATTCATCAGCGGAAGTGGAGCTGTGCCTGTGGAGGAAGGTAATGTCTGACTCTGATGTTTCATGTCTGTGTGAGTGTGACCCGGCCGGCCATCCATCACATGTGCAATGTGTCAGTAAGTGATGACATCATCATGATCCCACAGCCTGCTCCTCCAGTGCCTGCTGATCTGTGTCAGTGTTGGTGGTGGTGTGTTTTGTCGGATCTGTCACTGTGGGATTGCTCAGTTCGGGTGATCTCTCTGTGTGGTAGGGGGGGCTGGGGTGCCTGCTGTCACAGTGTTTTACCTCCCCCCATTGCCTGGGGAATTCCAGCCTGGGATCTGTCAGAGTGTGGATCCATCCTCCTCCACTCACTGCAACTGTCACCCTGCCACTGCCAGCCACAGATACAGTCCGTCCGGGACAATGATTTTTGCCTTAAATATTGGTGCTGGTGGCATCTTATGGCACTTATTTTTGCAAATTAAAAGAAATTCAGCAGTTTCATGTTGTGTTGATTTAATATTTTCTACTGTTTCTAAAATGTTTTATTTTTTTTTTTGGGGGGGGGGGCAAGTGGCTGGTCTTGCCTAGGGTACAAAATAATCTAGCACCAGCCCTGCCTACTGGCGTTCTGTGCATCTCCATGCAGGCGGTCCCATTCATGTCAGCTGCATGAACATTTATTGGGACTGCCTACACAAGGATGCACGGGACACTTGATAATCCCCGTGCGGGCAAATACATACCTCACAAGGGTGCACACTAGTGATGATCGACTTTCTTGATATGGGTGGCCTCAAGTGTGGGCCTTGACATCACTGCAAAGGGCAGCATGTAAAATGCTGTGAATATTCAGTGTCAGAGACAACAGACATACAACAGGACATAGCCAATGACTATAGGCATAATACAGGAGATGGTCAGAGACTGCATACAGAATGCAAGAGATGGTCAGAGACTATTACCATTATATAAGAGATGGTCAGACTGCAGACAGGGTGCAAGAGATTGTCAGAGAATGCAGACATAGTACAAGAGATGGTCAGAGACTATAAACGTGATACAAGAGATGGTCAGAAACTATGGGCATGATACAAGAGATGGTCAGAGATTGTGGATATGATGCAAGAGATGGTCAGAGATTGTGGATATGATGCAAGATATGGTCAGAGACTATGGATATGATACAAGAGATAGTCAGGGACTGTGGGCATAATAAAAAAGATGGTCAAAGACTGTAGACATGATACAAGAGATGGTCAGAGACTATGGGCATAATACAAGAGATGGCCAGAGATTGCGGATATGATACACAAGATGGAAAGAGACTATGAACATGATACAAGAGATGGTCAGAGACTCTGAACACGATATAGGACTATGGGCATGATACAAGAGATGGTCACAGACTATGTACATGATAAATGAGATGGTCAGAGATTATGAAAATGATACAAGAGATGGTCAGACATTATATACATAATAAAAGAGATAGTCAGAGATCATATACATAATACAAGAGATGGTCAGGGACTCTGAACATGATGCAAGAGATGTTCAGAGACTATAAAAATGATGCAATAGATGGTCAGAGACTATAAACATGATGCCAGAGATGGTCAGAGCCTATGGACATGGTGAGAGAGATGGTCAGGGACTGTGGACATGATACAAGAGATAGTCAGAGACTGTGGACATGATAAAAGAGATGGTCAGGGACTACGAACATCATACAAAAGATGGTCAGAGACTATGAACATTATACAAGAGATGGTCAGAGAGTATGGGCATGGTACAAGACTATGGGCATGATACAAGAGATGGTCAGAGACTATGGACATAATATAAAACATGGTCAGAGATTATGAACATGATACAAAAGATGGTCAGAGATTATGAACATGATACATAAGATGGTCAGAGACTATGGACATGATACAAGAGATGGTCAGAGACTGTGGACATACTATAAGAGATGGTAAGACACTGTGGACATTATAGAAGAGATGGTCAGAGATTCTAGGCATGATACAAGACTATGGGCATGATACAAGAGATGGTCAGATACAATGGGCATTATACAAGAGATGGTCAGATACAATGGGCATGATACAAGAGATGGTCAGATACTATGGGCATGATACAAGAGATGGTCAGAGACTGTGGGCATGATACAAGAGATGGTCAGATACTATGGGCATGATACAAGAGATGGTCAGATACTATGGGCATGACACAAGAGATGGTCAGATACAATGGGCATGATACAAGAGATGGTCAGATACTATGGGCATGATACAAGAGATGGTCAGATACTATGGGCATGATACAAGAGATGGTCAGAGACTATGGGCATGATACAAGAGATGGTCAGATACTATGGGCATGATACAAGAGATGGTCAGAGACTATGGGCATGATACAAGAGATGGTCAGATACTATGGGCATGATACAAGAGATGGTCAGAGACTGTGGACATTCTGCAGGAGAATGTCAGAGACTACAGCCATATTACATGAGACTGCTAGAAATCATTGTTTTAACAGGGCAATAGGGAAACACAGACTGCTGCCTGCAAGGACCTCAAGAGCAACACAATAAGTGCCAAAGGGCCGCATGCAGGCCTAGGGCTGCAGGTTGGGCATCAGGGGTGTACGCTGTAGTATGCCCGTGTATACAGATGATGTATTCAGACGTCATGGCTTGTTCCACGTCAGTGAGTGACGCAGTCAGCGGACAGCCATGCATCTAGCATTTTCATAAGATCACTACTAGCAGCCCATGTATATTTCTCAGATTTCCTGTGTATACGGTGAAATGGACTCCATTTTGTGTGTTTGTTCCCTCAGGAAGCAGATTGGCCAGGTGAAGCTCGGCAGGGGCAGCTGCGATGATAAATAAAGGCGATTGTTCATAGAAGAAGGAAGTGTACAGGAATGTAAACACGGAGCCGGGCTCATTCACAGAACCTTCCCCCGGATTGTCTCTGAGGTGACACGGCGCGCTCTGACCCATTTTCCAGACAATAGTAATAAGTATGTACAAGCAGATAAAACCATCTGTGTTTATTCCTTAATCCCAGCGGCCGCGGACTGATATCCCGCTGACAGGACGGGAGATGGTGTATCACCTCAGATAAGACGTCTGATGCCGCTCGCTTCTCAAATATCCACAAAGACGAGTCCACGGCTCTGGTTATTAGGAAGGTTGTATCCTTCTGTGAGAAATACGCGGAGATGGACGGGATTAGATGTACGCGACGCATCCGGTAATGACCACTGCGCTTCCCGAAATGGAGGGAAAGATGAATCTGATTGGTTCCAATGGGTATCGCTCTGCAATACCTTAAAACCTAACTCCATGTTTTATTTTCACTTTTTAATAGCGGGCCAAGCTGGTCCAAACAGACTATTTTCTTGAGGGCCCGCTCACACCGTAGCGCACATATCCACTTGCCCTCCGGAGGATTCATCCCCCTTCCTGACCAGGCCATTTTTTGCGATACAGCGCTGCTTTACTTTCTATTTCAATGGTTTTTATTAATTTTTTAAACAGTATAAAACAGAGGCAATAAAACACGCCCACGTAGGGGCTATCAATTGCACAGATAAAAAAAAATGCAAAAGAAAAAAAAGAAAAAACAGTGCTCTAACACCAACAGGGCAAAAGGTACGCCCACGCAGGGGATATCAATGGCACATAAGTTACAAAACATTAATGTAACTGACTATAACAACTAAATGCAGCTGTCCAGTCACACCAAAAACAGACAGAGAGAGAAAAAGGAAGAAAGAGGGAAAAAAAGGGGGCAAAGAGCAGGGGTCCAAGAGCGCCAATACCGAACGCCATTACATCCCCAGACTAGCCGGGGGGAGTGAGGGAAAGGCATATCGGAACCACGGCTCCCATATTTTCAAAAATTTACGTTGGGAGTCGCTGCAGATACTCGACATCTGTTCGTTGAGTATCATAGTGGTCATACGATCCCGCACCCCCTGAAGAGGGACAAACAGACTCTTCCAGCGCTGCTTTACTTTAACTGACAATTGCGTGGTCATGCAACGCTGCACCCAAATGAAATTTACATCCTTTTTTCCCATTAATAAAGCTTTCTTTCGGTGGTATTTGAGTTTTTTTTGCTCTATAAACAAAAAAAAAACTGACAATTTTGAGAAAAAAACTATATTTTAGACTTTTTGCTATTAAACATGTCCAGTAAAAAAATTTAAACAATCAAATTTTGTCATAAATTTAGAACAAGATGTATTCTTTTACATGTCTATGCTAAAAAAAAAATCCCAATACGTATAAATTAATTGGTTTATATGAGTGTTATAGCATTTACAAATGGCGTTATAGATGCTGGAATTTTTTCTTTTTTTTTTTACTAGTAATGGCGGTGATCAGTGACTTATAGCGAGACTGCGGCGGGCATTCTGACACAGGGGGGAACTGACTTTGTGTCACTGACATCCCCAGTGACACCAGTACAATGATCAGTGCTAATAAAAATCTAATGGCACTGGGTAGGAAGGGGTTAACATGTGGGGCAATAGAAGGGTTGACTGTGTGCTGTTTCACAATGGGGACTGTGTATGCTTTACACTGTAAGCACACTGCTTTGTATGGCTCTGCTACGCAGAGCCATGCAAAGCAATGTACAGGAGCTGACTGGGGAGAGATCTGTGTTATTTATACACAGGTCTCTCCCCCGTCGGAGATAATCGGCGATCACCGGCCGGCACCCGGCGATTGACAGCCAAGACCTGAATGGTGGTGCGGGCAGGGCGCATGCGCTGTGCACCCCCTACCCGGCACTGTAAAGTCAAGTATATATACGGGCGGCGATGAACCGGATAAACAAGCTGTAAAAACACTTCTCTGTAGTCTTTTTTTTTTTCAAAGTCTAATTGTTGTGGGTGAGAGGTGTGTTGAAGTGCAGTGCAGTTACATGCGTTTTTGTACAATAGCATGCAAACATGTTGCATTTTAACGCACATCTCTGGACCGCATATAAATTCAGCATTCTAGTGTGAACATGACACAAACTATTACTTTCTCTGTGTCATTGCAGTTACAAACTGTAGGAAGCATTAGCCACATACATTTTTGTTCTGTTTTATAACAGAAAGCAGAGTTTTTTCAGCTGCAACGTGGTGGAAGCTCTGGTACAGCGCACCTCTGAACTTTACACTCTTTGTGTAGTTTACCCCTGAACTCTGCACTGTGTACATAATGTACGTCTGAACTCTGTACACAGCAAACTCCTGAACTCTGCACTCTGCACTCTGTATGCAATGTACCCCTGAACCCTGCACTCTGTACGCAGCGTACTCCTGAACTCTGCACTGTGTACGTAGTGTACGTCTGAACTCTGCACTCTGTACACAGAACACTCCTGAACTCTGCACTCTGTACACAGAACACTCCTGAACTCTGCACTCTGTACACAGAACACTCCTGAACTCTGCACTCTGTACACAGCACTCTCCTGAACTCTGCACTCTGTACACAGCACACTCCTGAACTCTGTACTCTGTACACAGCACACTCCTGAACTCTGCACTCTGTATGCAGTGTACCTCTGAACTCTGCACTCTGTATGCAGTGTACCCCTGAACTCTGTACGCAGCACACTCCTGAACTCTGCACTCTGTATGCAGTGTTCCCCTGAACTCTGCACTCTGTATGCAGTGTTCCCCTGAACTCTGCACTCTGTATGCAGTGTTCCCCTGAACTCTGTAATCTGTGTGTAATGCACTCCTGAATTCTGCACTGTGGACATAATGCACTTCTGGTATTTACTGCCCCTTTAAGACCCTCCTACTGTTGGTGAAATTTGGCAACATCAATTATTTTATGGGTGTGCATATATGTGTGGGAGGGGGGTTGTTTTGTGGGTGACATGGTTGAGTTCCTGCACCTAAAAAAAAGCCCTGCCAGAAAGTAATGAAAAGTTTTTTCAAATTATTATTTTTTTTTGTAGTAAAAAAATAAAAAAAAACCAAATGATTGTTAAATATAAACAAAAAATATCTGTCTCACAAATTGATATAAAATTAGTTTGGGGCGGAGTAATTGTCAGTCAAAGGGGTTGATTTACTAAAGGAAAATAGACTGTGCACTTTACAAAGTGTAAAGTTGCAAGAGCACTTTCTCCAAAGTTTAGTAAATGAGGGGACACTCTGCTGACTTCCATCATCCAATCATATGGAAGCAAAAATGCTGTTTTTTTTTTAAATGTTCCTTGCATGTGATTGGGTATTCTTTGCAAACTCAAGCTTTACCTCATTTACCAAGTTCTGGAGCAACTGCACTTTAGTAAATCAACTCCACAATATCACATCACTGAAAACGGAGAAATGGCCTAGTAATGAAGGGGCTACAGGCTGGTACTCAACTGGTTAATCTGGAGCTGTCCTCTGCAGTACCTCTTCCCTGCCACAAGATGTCCTAAATCTTCTGGGTTGAATGACAGCCAGCATCACAACCCGGAAGGCTAGAGTACTCTATTGTGAAGGCAGGGGTCATGTCACTGCCCCCTGCTAGGCGGTCACCAAGGCATTCATACTGGACTAGTGAGGAGAGTGGCGCTTTCTGTGTGAGTATGGAATGCCCTGCCTGGAAAAAAAGTGAAGTTTAAGATGAGTATCCTGCAGTGCCACGTGGCCAGCCTGAACAATCAGGAAAAGATGAGTAATAAAAAAAGTGTATATATATATATATATATATATATATATAGCCAGTGGAGGCCACAATGGAGGGGGAAGAGGTTAATTCTGGGTGGGAGGACAAAACATGGATTTTGCAAACTACATATTTATTTACTTTCAGTCAGTGACTCAGAATAAATTGCAGAGGCAGCCAAGCAACTAGCATTTTCTAAAAGGGTCCAACAGTGGCAGCCCCCTATTTACTTTCAGTCAGTGACTCAGAATAGATTGCAGAGGCAGCCAGGCAACTAGCATTTTCTAAAAGTGTCCAGTAGTGGCAGCCCCGTTTCTTTCAGCCCCCTATTTACTTTCAGTTAGTGACTCAGAATAAATTGCAGAGGCAGCCAGGCAACTAGCATTTTCTGAAAAGGGTCCAGCAGTGGCAACCCCGTTTCCTTCAGCCCCCTATTAACTTTCAGTCAGTGACCCAGAATAAATTGCAGAGGCAGCCAGGCAACTAGCATTTTCTAAAAGGCTCCGGCAGTGGCAGCCCCCTGTTTCTTACAGCCCCCTATTTACTTTCAGTTAGTGACTCAGAATAAATTGCAGAGGCAGCCAGGCAACTAGCATTTTCTAAAAGGCTCCGGCAGTGGCAGCCCCCTATTTCTTTCAGGTGGTGGTTCACAGCAGCATCACACTGGAACCCACGGGTCTAAACCCACATGTTCCTGTGAGATTCCCACGCGTTCCTCTGTGATGTGATTTGGCAGCCCATTCATTTGAATGGCCTGAAAATCGCACCGGATTGCAGAAAAAGTAACACATGCACGATTTTTAACAAATCACTTGGCACTGTGTTTGCAATCTGCATTTGGGGTGTCGTTAACAATACATTGGCACCAACAGCAGATCGCAAGGGCAGCGGCAATGTGGGAAACAGGCGCAGAATGCGTCTTTCCCGCACCTTGTTCTGGTGTGAACCGGCCCTTAGTCTGGTTCTCCTCTAACCTATTGCCGACAGTCGCTTCAGCCGAAATCAGCGTATTGTAATGAAGTCTCTGGATTCTCTCTGGTTGTAACTGTGTATCTAGAAGGAAATATATTCTGCTCATTAAAAATGATATACGAGTCGTCTACAGGAAGCGGCAAGTCACCTACTCAGGGCGTAAAGTGTCATTAAACAGATTCAATTTCGGATGAGTGGTAGTGAGAAATGAATCAGGTATTTTACCTCTGCCTCTCCTATGAAATCATGAGATCGCACTCTTTAAGAAGAACATGTGCGTGATTATTCAAATATATGAAAATGTATTACTGATCCTTACTCCCCGGGGACGCCGGCAGTTTACTGTATTACCGGTGACCCAACACTACACACTTCTCTCACTCTGAATATCAATTCACCCCTCAAACACCGATTATTTCTGCTGACGTGCCCGGGTATTTTTACAAGCACTGATTAAAGCAAACCTGCCATGAGTGAGTTCAACTGCAAGAAGAAGGATGGAGGGCTCTCTGTTAAAGCAGAACTCCAGCCAAAATTAACATTATATAAATAAGCAGCCCATTAAAATTAAAATAATAACATCAATTTCGTTGTAATATTCAGCTCAAATCCAGAGATTTCTCCTGCAGTACTTTTTTTCTGCTGCTAGATCAGTCTGTTGACCAGCATATTTTAGCCCACTTCCTCTGAGCCCAGGTTGTCTTAGACAGTTTACAGGTCTCTCCCCTGTCAGTTTTACACGGTGATCGCCAGGTGCTGGCGGGGAATCTCTGGCAGGGATCCGGTGATTGACATCCATAGCCACCAATGGCGGCACGGATGGGGAGGCGCACGGTCGCACCCCCTACCTGTAAATGCTAATCACGTATATACGCAGCCCTGCTGCCCTGTAGCAGTAGTTCTACTATAGGACGGCAGGCAAGTGGTTAAGAATAAAATGCCTTTTTTGTAGCCCCCCCCTCCAAAGCCCAATCTGTGGCCCCAGGGCCATGTGCTCCCTTTGGCACTTACTGTGCAGCCCTCAGCCCGTCTGATAAGCATAAGGTGCGGTCGACACGGTCAACTGACCGAAGAGACAAAAGGACATTGCGCAGGATTGGGACCCGGAGTAAGATAACTTCTGCAAAGATGCTCAGTCTCAGTCTTCACGAGACATTTTCCCGGAAAGTGTATATACCGTCATCAGGGCTGTGGATAAGGGAGTACCACCAGTCCTCCTGTATGGGGCCGAGGCCAGCAGGGGGGTCCAGGCTGCTGGGTGAATCGGACATGGGCAGGGAGGGTGATCGGCACGGTGGCGGTCGGGGGGGGGGGGCAATTACTGGAACTGATCCCCTATATGGCTCTCTCTGCAGCAGCTGAAAGACAGCTTCTTCTCCTCATCCCCTCTCCACTGGCTTTCAGCTGCTGCAGAGAGAGAGACATACAGGGCATCAGTTCCAGAAATTTACCAGCCCCTTTCTTTCCTCAATGAACACAATGAGTGATCGGTACCAATCACTCAATGTGTTCATTCATAACTGAAGCATAGTAAACTGTGCTTTTTTTGTAGGGATGGGGGGGCCTGTTAGGTTGGCTGTATGGGGCCCTGTCAGATTGACTGTAAGGGGCCCCATGGTTACTAACAGCAGCCCTGGCCGTCATAACCTTTGATCCTGTAACTCATGACATGGCACATGAATTGGCAACTTCAGTCACAGAGGCACCAGCTAAGCGGCACCAACAATTTGTCCTCTTTGAAGCTCAGTAAGCTCTCACATGACTCCATATTACTAGCAGCGCACGCAGTGAATTATAAAAGTGATGCTTCCCACCTGTTAGCTAGGTGTCTCATCACACAGCAGAAGCAAAAGGATGTTACATCACTTTTTTAAGCTGAAAAACAATGGAAAAAATGCTGAATAAAAAATGCTGTTAATAGTGTTTTGTAGCGCGTTTTAGGAGCATTAGCACCTTATTAGCATTTTTACAGTACATTTTGGGGGAAAAAAAGCTTGTTAGGAACGTTTTTGTATTATTCTGGAGAGTGCAGTGTGTTTTTTTTTTTTTTTTGCCAAGAAAACGCTCCCAAAAACTCTGAGTATACACCCATTCTGGAGACAACCTAGATGCTAAGTTGGACAATTAGCTGTTGCTCGACAAGGAATGAGTATTTAAGAAAGCTCAGGCCATGAGTAATCTAGATCTTGTGAGGAAGATCTCTAGCTGGCTTTAAACCGATTTGAGGATTAGAGGATAAAGAGCTTGGCACATGAGTCAGGCCTGCAACCTCCGCAATGGACCTCAGATGCCTGAGGGAACCTTACCCTTACACATGGTGGACAAAGAGAAAAACAAGGCCTCCAGACTTCTTTAGACCTAAGCAACCAGAGGGGGTTGGACAACCACCACACTTGCCTGCCAATGGAAATGCAACGCTCAGGCAGTAATGGATTCCATTTGCCAAAAAATGCATTTATTTTTACCATTGGACTGCGTTAACATACAAATGCTAAAATGAGCCTAACCGCGTGTAATGTTTAGATACATATACACATTTTTAGGCACAGCAAGCATTTTTTCTGCTCAAAAACTCCTCTTCTGAATGAATTTATGATGGTTTTGTAAATGCCTGTTTGTGCATGGACACATAGACTAACATAGAGGAGCTTTTACAGGCTGAAACAAGGTCTAATGTCTGAAAAAGCAGAGTTTTAAAGCCCAGTGTGCACAAGGCCTTAAAGGGTGGAAAAACAAACAAACAAAGGCACGCTCAGGAGAGGAGCTGAAGAGCAGATAAAATGCTGAAAGCGCCTAAATGCATATAAACATGTCAAAATGTGTTTAGACGCATTTCTGCATTAGTGCATTAATAAATTAATATTTTGGCCAGTGGAATCTGTAACATTTAAATGCTTGATGTGCATAAACACTCCTAGATGTACACTATATTGCCAATCAGAAGGCTGCGGGCATGTCCTTGATCACTCTGTTTTGCTGATGCAAATGATTCATGATTGAGGCTGTGCTACCTGGCAGGGCTGTCTGGATTCCTGGCTAAAAAGAAATATAAGTCCCTGAGCAAGGTACTGCTCATGAGTAAGTACTTAGAGCGCGTTAGAGCGGAAGTAAAGCCTTAAAAAAAGGTATATACGGTATATATATATATATATATATATATATATATCTGGTCTCCTCCTCCCATGCCCGCCTCCAGGACTTCTCCAGGGTGTCACTCATCCTCTGGAACTCCCTGCCCCAACCCATCAGACTATCACCTACTATCCTGTCCTTTAGGCGCACCCTGAAAACCCACCTCTTCAGGGAAGCCTACCCCACCCCCTGCTAACTTGCCGACCTCCTCCACTCTTCCTACCACTCCTTCCCCCACAGCTATCTCCTCCTGTGCCACCATCCCCTCCCTCCTAGATTGTAAGCTCCAAAGAGCAGGGCCCTCGATCCCCTCATGTTTTGCATTGTATTGGTATTGTTCTGTCACATGTTCTGTCCCCCTTTGTAATGTACAGCGCTGAGCGAACCATTGGCGCTTTATAAATACTGTATAATAATAATAATAATAATATATATATACTTTTTTTTAAGGCTTTACTTCCGCTCTAACGCAAAGTGCTTACTCATCAGCAGCGTGTATATACTCACACATATATACACTATATTGCCAAAAGTATTGGCCGGCCTGCCTTTACACGCACATGAACTATAATGGCATCCCAGTCTTATGCAGGCCATAGACAGGGAGAAAAACGGCCGATTTTTCTTTAAAAAAACGAAAAATCGGTCGTTCAAGCGGCCGACGTTACCATCAATGGTAAAAAAAAATCGGCCGATTTTCATCCCATCTACAGCCGGCAAAAGTGTCCTTGCAGAGAGCTCCGCTATTTCTGACAGTTCTCTGACAGTTCCTTCACATTTACAGCGGTTGCAACATTGTATCTATTTGTTTCCATTTAGGATACAGATGTTTTTATTCGGAAACAAATAGATACAATGTTGCAACCTCTATAAATGTCAAGGAACTGTCAGAGAACTGTCAAAGAAATAGCGGAGCTCTCTGCAGAGACACTTTTTGCCAGACTGGAATTCCTCTTATTTTCATCCTTCTTCTTCTCCTTCTTCATCATCATCCTCTTCTTCATCATCATCCTCTTCTTCTTCTACGTCTTCATCATCATCATCCTCTTCTCTTCTTCTTCTTCTTCTACTTCTTCTTCATCATCATCCTCTTCTTCTTCTACTTCTTCATCATCATCCTCTTCTTCTTCTTCTACTTCTTCATCATCATCATCCTCTTCTTCTTCTTCTTCTTCTACTTCTTCATCATCATCCTCTTCTTCATCTTCTACTTCATCATCATCCTCTTCTTCAACTTCTTCATCATCATCCTCTTCTTCTTCTTCTTCTTCTTCATCATCATCCTCTTCTTCTTCTTCTTCTTCTTCATCATCATCCTCTTCTTCTTCTTCTTCATCATCATCCTCTTCTTCTTTTTCTTCATCATCATCCTCTTCTTCTTTTTCTTCATCATCATCCTCTTCTTCTTTTTCTTCATCACCATCCTCCTCTTCTTCGTCATCCTCATCTTCTTCTTCTTCTTCGTCATCCTCATCCTCATCTTCTCCTTCTTCTTCGTCATCCTCATCCTCTTCTTCTTCTTCTTCGTCATCCGCATCCTCTTCTTCTTCATCCTCATCCTCTTCTTCTTCTTCTTCTTCCTCATCCTCTTCTTCTTCTTCTTCATCCTCTTCTTCTTCATCGTCCTCATCCTCTTCTTCATCCTCATCCTCTTCTTCTCCTTCTTCTTCATCCTCATCCTCTTCTTCTTCTTCATCATCCTCTTCTTCTTCTTCTTCTTCTCCTTCATCCTCATCCTCTTCATCTTCTTCTTCTTCATCCTCATCCTCTTCTTCTTCTTCTTCATCCTCTTCTAATTCTTCTTCTTCTTCATCCTCATTCTCTTCTTCTTCATCCTCTTCTTCTTCTTCATCCTCATCCTCTTCTTCTTCTTCTTCTTCATCCTAATCCTCTTCTTCTTCTTCTTCTTCATCCTCATCTTCTTCTTCTTCTTCCTCTTCCTCATCCTCTTCTTCTTCTTCTTCATCCTCATCCTCTTCTTCTTCTTCTTCTTCTTCATCATCCTCTTCTTCTTCTTCATCCTCTTCTTCCTCTTCTTCTTCATCCTCATCCTCTTCTTATTCTTATTCTTCATCCTCATCCTCTTCTTCTTCATCCTCATCCTCTTCTTATTCTCCTTCTTCATCCTCATCCTCTTCTTCTTCATCCTCATCCTCTTCTTCTTCTTCTTCATCCTCATCCTCTTCTTCTTCATCCTCTTCTTCTTCCTCTTCTTCATCCTCTTCCTCTTCTTTTTCTTCTTTTTGTCTTCCTCTTGCAGGTCACTGCTCATGCGCAGATTTTTTATCGGTAAAAAATCGGCCGATTTGCCCACTAATTGCCGCGAAAATCGGCCGATCGGCCGATTTTTTTCCAACTTTACCAAAAAGAAAAAACCGGCCAAAATACCGAAAAACGGCCGAACAAAGAGCCCACTAACAATCCGAAAATCGGCCGATTTTATTTTCGGCCGAAAAATCGGCCGATTTTCGACCCATCTATGGCCTGCATTAGTCCGTAGGGTTCAATATTGAGTTGGCCCCGCCCTTTGCAGCTATAACAACTTCAACTCTTCTGGGAAGGCCGTCCACAAGGTTTAGGAGGGTCTCTATGGGAAGGTTTGACCATTCTTCCAGAAGCACATTTGTGAGGTCAGGCACTGATGTCGGACGAGAAGGCCTGGCTCACAGTCTCTGCTCTAATTCATCCCAGAGGTGTTATATCAGGTTGAGGTCAGGACTCTGTGTAGGCCAGTCATGTTCCTCCACCCCAAGCTCACTCATCCATGTCTTTATAGATCTTGCTTTGTGCACTGGTGTGCAGTCATGTTGGATCAGGAAGGGGCCATCCCCAAACTCTTCCCACAGTTGGGAGAATGAAATTGTCCAAAATGTCTTGGTACGCTGACGCCTTAAGAGTTCCCTTCTCTGGAACGAAGGGGCCAAGCCTGACCCCTGAAAAACAACCCCACACCATGATCCCCCCTCCACCAGACTTTACACTTGGCAGACTGCAGTCAGGCAAGTACCGTTCTCCTGGAAACTGACAAACCCAGACTCATCAACTGGATTGCCAGACAGAGAAGCGTGATTCGTCACTCCAGAGAACACGTCTCCAGTGCTCTAAAGTCCAGTGGTGGCGTGCTTTACACCACTGCATTTGACGCTTTGTATTGCACTTGGTGATGGAAGGCTTGGATGCAGCTGCTCGGCCATGGAAACCCATTCCATGAAGCTCTCTACACACTGTTGTTGTGCTAATCTGAAGGCCAGGTTGGAGATCTTTAGCTATTGACTCTGCAGACAGTTGGCGACTTCTGCGCACCGTGTGCTTCAGCATGCACTGACCCCGCTCTGTCATTTTACGTGGCCTACCACTTGGTGGCTGAGTTTCTGTTGTTCCCAATTGCTTCCACTTTGTTATAATACCACTAACAGTTGACCGTGGAATATTTAGTAGCCAGGAAATGTCACGGATGGAATTATTACACAGGTGACAACCTATCACGGTACCACGCTTGGAGACACTGAGCTCCTGAGAGCGACCCATTCTTTCACAAATGTTTGTAGAAGCAGTCTGCATGCCTAGGTGATGATTTTATACACCTGTGGCCATGGAGGTGATTGGAACACCTGAATCCAATGATATGGAGGGCTGGCCCAATACGTTTGGCAATATAGTGTATTTGAAATACGTGACTTTTATCGTGTTTTTTAGAGCAGCTTTCCTCCAGCCAGGATAAACGGTGTTTAGAGGGGCTAAAGAAATGCCCTCTGTACATGAGGCCATATTTATCACTATTCTCACCTATTGAGAAAAAAAGCCCTGTACTTGTATATAAAATGTACTTTTCGTCTTTCAAAAAAGGTTTTACAGTGCTAAACCATTCATCTAGTTTCTAAATTTCTGCATTGGTAAATGTAAAAAGCCAGTATGAAGGAAGTGGTTAAAAAAAAAAGCACTTTTGGGTTTAACTAATATATATATATGCTGAAAACAGACTATATCACCGCGATAAAGAACAGACTATATCACCGCGTTTGCGGAGCGTCACCATAGACTTGAATAGGAGGCTTCAACTCCTGACTCGACCAGAGGCCTCCATTTTGCCGCGACTCAACGCGACGCTAACGCTTCCGTTTGAACAGCACCATGTGCTGCAATGTGCAGAATTTTCCCAGGCGCTTGGCAAACGGTAAAAACGCTTCCCAAACGCCTGTCTGCTGCTTGCTAACAAGGCTAGTGTGCACATAGCCTAAGATAGGATGATCCACCATCAATGTGATCCTGCAGTGATTAACATGCCATTGAATTCAACACTCACTTTTAAAAAATTTTCTTTTTTGGTGAACGTTTCTTCTTTTTCGAAATATTTCCTTTTTTTTATTGATTGGATTTGGACTTATGTTAGAGTTTTTTATGCTATGACATAGCGCCGTTTATGTGTATCTTTCTAGTCACTGTTATGGATATACAGTCAGGTCCATAAATATTGGGACATTGACACAATTCTAACATTTTTGGCTCTATACACCACCACAATGGATTTGAAATGAAACAAACAAGATGTGCTTTAACTGCAGACTGTCAGCTTTAATTTGAGGGTATTTACATCCAAATCAGGTGAACAGTGTAGGAATTACAACAGTTTGCATATGTGCCTCCCACTTGTTAAAGGACCAAAAGTAATGGGACAATTGGCTTCTCAGCTGTTCCATGGCCAGGTGTGTGTTATTCCCTCATTATCCCAATTACAATGAGCAGATAAAAGGTCCAGAGTTAATTTCAAGTGTGCTATTTGCATTTGTAATCTGTTGCTGTCAACTCTCAAGATGAGATCCAAAGAGCTGTCACTATCAGTGAAGCAAGCCATCATTAGGCTGAAAACAAAACAAACCCATCAGAGAGATAGCAAAAACATTAGGCGTGGCCAAAACAACTGTTTGGAACATTCTTAAAAAGAAGGAACGCACCGGTGAGCTCAGCAACACCAAAAGACCCAGAAGACCATGGAAAACAACTGTAGTGGATGACCAAAGAATTCTTTCCCCGGTGAAGAAAACACCCTTCACAACAGTTGGTCAGATCAAGAACACTCTCCAGGAGGTAGGTGTATGTGTGTCAAAGTCACCAATCAAGAGAAGACTTCACCAGAGTGAATACAGAGGGTTCACCACAAGATGGAAACCATTGGTGAGCCTCAAAAACAGGAAGGTCAGATTAGAGTTTGCCAAACGACATCTAAAAAGCCTTCACAGTTCTGGAACAACATCCTATGGACAGATGAGACCGAGATCAACTTGTACCAGAGTGATGGGAAGAGAAGAGTATGGAGAAGGAAAGGAACTGCTCATGATCCTAAGCATACCACCTCATCAGTGAAGCATGGTGGTGGTAGTGTCATGGCGTGGGCATGTATGGCTGCCAATGGAACTGGTTCTCTTGTATTTATTGATGATGTGACTGCTGACAAAAGCAGCCGGATGAATTCTGAAGTGTTTCAGGCAATATTATCTGCTCATATTCAGCCAAATGCTTCACAACTCATTGGACGCCGCTTCACAGTGCAGATGGACAATGACCCAAAGCATACTGCAAAAGCAACCAAAGAGTTTTTTAAGGGAAAGAAGTGGAATGTTATGCAATGGCCAAGTCAATCACCTGACCTGAATCCGATTGAGCATGCATTTCACTTGCTGAAGACAAAACTGAAGGGAAAATGCCCCAAGAACAAGCAGGAACTGAAGACAGTTGCAGTAGAGGCCTGGCAGAGCATCACCAGGGATGAAACCCAGCGTCTGGTGATGTCTATGCGTTCCAGACTTCAGGCTGTAATTGACTGCAAAGGATTTGCAACCAAGTATTAAAAAGTGAAAGTTTGATTTATGATTATTATTCTTTCCCATTACTTTTGGTCCCTTAACAAGTGGGAGGCACATATGCAAACTGTTGTAATTCCTACACTGTTCACCTGATTTGGATGTAAATACCCTCAAATTAAAGCTGACAGTCTGCAGTTAAAGCACATCTTGTTCATTTCATTTCAAATCCATTGTGGTGGTGTATAGAGCCAAGAATGCTAATATCCACAAGTTAGGAAAAGGGACAAAAGGTTGTTTTGTAGGAGTGCGGAGGGTCTGATAGTTTTCATTGCCCCTGGGCTAGACTACTGTGCATACATTGCTAAAATGCCAAAAAGTGTCCAACCTGCTGGTAATAAAATAGTGCCTGTTCCCAACCCAGTGTTGCTTTATAGTGCAATTTGAAAAAAGCAATGGGTTTGATTTACTAACTGCAAATAAACTGTGCACTTTGCAAGTACAGTTGCTCCAGAGCTTAGGAAATGAGGTGTAGCTTCAATTTACAAAGAATACCCAATCATGTGCAAGGAAAATTAAAAAAAAAACAGCATTTTTGCTTGCTTGGATGATGGAAGTCAGCAGAGCTTCCCTTCATTTACTAAGCTCTGGAGCAACTGCACTTTCAGAGTGCACAGTCTATTTGCCTTTAGTACATCATTTGCCTTTAGTACATGGGAGATGTTGATGATGCATTGGTCACGGGTATTAACCGGCCTTGGTCAATGGCTGTTGACTGTATCCACTTCAAATCTTTACCACTTGCCCTCCTGAGGATTCCCCCCCCCCTTCCTCACCAGGCCAGTTTTTGCGATACGGCGCTGCGTTACTTTAACTGACAATTGCGTGGTCATGCAACGCTGCAGCCAGATTAAATTTACGGCCTTTTTTCCCACGAATAGAGCTTTCTTTTGGTGGTATTAGATGTACGCAACGCATCCGGTAATGACCACTGCGCATCCCAAAATGGAGGGGAAAGATGAATCTGATTGGTTCCAATGGGTATCGCTCTGCAATACCTTAAAAGCTAACTCCATGGCCAACGGGCCAAGCTGGTCCAAACAGACTATTTTCTTGATGGCCCGATCACACTGTAGCGCACATAACCAATTGTCCTCCAGAAGATTTCCCCCCCCCCCCCCCCTTCCTGACCAGGCCATTTTTTGCAATACAGCGCTGCGTTACTTTAACTGACAATTATGCAGTCATGCAACGCTGCACCCATAGGAAAGTTACGTCCTTTTATCCCACAAATAAAGCTTTCTTTTGGTGGTATTTGTTCGCCTGTGCCTTTTTTATTTTTTTGTGCTATAAACAAAAAACACCAACAATTTTGAGAAATAAACAATATTTTTGACTGTTTGCTATTAAACATGTCCAGTAAAAAAATTTAAAAAATCAAATTTCTTCATAAATTTAGGCCAAAATGTATTCTGCTCCATGTCTTTGCTAAAAAAAACCCCAATAAGTATAAATTAATTGGTTTACGTCAAAGTTACAGTTTTTACAAACAGTGGTATATATACTGGGATTTTTTTTTTTTTTACTAGTAATGGCGGCGATCAGCAACTGTGGCGGGCATTTTGACACTGGGGGGAACTGACTTGGTGTCATTGACATCCCCAGTGACACCAATACAGTGATCAGTGCTAAAAAAAAAGCCCTGACACTGTACTAATGGCACTGGGCAGGAAGCGGTTAACATCTGTGGGTGATGTGTGTGATGTGTGTGCTTTCCACTGCAAGCACACTGCTTTGTATGGCTCTTCTATGCTCTGCTATGCAGAGCTATACAAAGCAGTGTGCAGGAGTTGACGGAAGAGATCTGTGTTGTTTATACACAGGTCTCTCCCCCGTCACAGATACTCAGAGATCACCGGGTGCCGGCGAGTAATCACCGGCCAGGAACTGGCCATGAATGGCGGGTCAGATCCCTTACCCGGAACTGCAAAATCATGTATATATGTGATGTTGCACACCCCTGCCGCCTCGTAGCAGTATTTCTGCTGTAGGGCGGTACAGAAGCGGTTAAAGTGAGAAGCACATTATTATTAATATTATATAGGATTTATATGGCGCCAACAGTTTTCCCTGCGCTTTACAGCATGAGGGCAGACAATAAAGTTGCAATACAATTCAATACAGGAGGAATCAGAGGGCCCTGCTTGTTAGTGCTTACACTCTAAGGGGGGTGAAGTGATACAAAAATGTGGGGGGTGAGCTGATGGAGAAAGTGAAATACAGTTGTTAGGTGGAGGCAGGATAGGCTTCTCTGAAGAGAAGGGTTTTCAGGGATCACGTAAAAGTGGACAGAATAGGAGATAGCCAGCCAGTTTTGGGTAGGGAGTTTCATAGGATGGGAGAGGCTAGGGAAAAGTCCCGGATGTGAGCATGAGAGGCGGTGACAAGAAAATGTGCATCAACAATACATGTCAATGTTCAAAAGAAAACACACTTTGACGTAGGAGAACGCACCTGCCTAATGCTACAAAAAAGTCACCTCTATGCAAACTAAGCATTAAACCTGTGTGCATCCAATCCCAGCATTGTAGTGCACCCAGGAGGCACAAGGGCAGCGTCCAGCCCCACTGCCTGGTAAAATCTATGGCGAGCTGAAATATGCTGTGGCTAGACCGGGCTAAATGCTGCTCTATATATTACTCACATTTAGCGGCATATGCCTTCAGGGATATCTGCCCAAAATGTAGGTGTTCTGAGTTCCAGGCACACATCCCTGAATGTATGGGATACTACATTCAAGTACCACTTGATACACCATTCAGCACTATAGCGCTGGAATTGTACACATTGGGAGCACTAAACTGCTGGGATTGCAGGCACAAGGTCTAGATCACATGTGTCAAACCAAGGCTCGCGGGCCAAATCCGGCCCACCGGGCCATTTCTTGTGGCCCTTGCACCTCTCCTGTAGCTACGGCACGCCCCTCGTCTCTGCCTCCACCCTGTCTCGGCACTTGGCAGCAGCAGAGAGGACAGAAACTTTCCATCATATCCTACACCTTTCTGAGCAGCCACAACACCCCCTCGTCTCCGCCTCCCCTGGTCTCAGCATTCAGCAGACTCTGGCAGCTAACTCCAGCCCTCCTCTGATCCTCCTCCAGACCCTGCACTTTCTGCTTTCCAGCTCCACCCCCTGCTTCTTTCCGGAAGCAGCACAAGGTAAGGGGGATGCATTGTGATGTAAGGGAGGGTGGGGGAACTCTTGATGTCTTATGTAAGGGGGGGTGGGGTGCTCTGGACATCTAGTCTTAATGACACAACTGGCCCTTTGAGGGCAGCCAAAATGCTGATGCGGCCCACTCTGAAACTGAGTTTGACACCCCTGGTCTAGTGCAAGGGATCTAATATTGTCCTTTTACTGAAAAAGAAATACCAGCCTTATAATATGTCTCCCATAAATAAAATTGTCAGGAGCTCCCATTTAATCGTCCAAGCTGGTAAACTCCTGAGCTGGTGGCAGCCCTACCCTGTCCTGGGATTCTGCACCATTACCTTTTTAAAAACCTACGTAGGGAGGCACTTGGAACCAGGGAACACTTGGCATGCAATGTCTCCGGCTCGGCTTCTACAACGTTTCTAAGTTAAGAATACCAACCTCTATGGGGATGCTCAGTGAAATGCCAGGATGCAAATTAAAGCCACTCAGCAGGAAGGCCGTGTCCCCAATGGAGATGTACGACGATTGGAAGATGTATATGATGGAGTGTGCCCCACTTTTCTCTGCGTTCTATTTTAGAACTTCCTTCTGTATAGCGATGAGGTACAGGTATTAATTTTTTATGTTGCAGCAAAGCAATGTCTTCATTCCACCTTCCTCCATTTCCCAATAATTCCATAACTGCATTGTTAAAAATTGTGTTACAGTTTATAATTTCTGTTTAGAAGACAATGTACCTGCTCTGGGTGGAGTACATTATGGTGCCATTCATTATGAGTGCCAATCCAACGCGTTGTACATTAGAGGCCAACACCCTATGCCATATAAAAGGTCATGTGAGTTTTTTCATAAGTTGCAGTGCATTGGCAGCCCATGGGCTACCCTAATGCAACGTATGTTAACACATGCCATAATGCATGTTCATAAAAGTGGTTGTAAACATGAGACATGAAATATGAACAAAGTATATCCCTCTATAGTGTGTACTTGTCTCAGTCCAGAGCACTACATGTCATTTCTGTCCGATGTTTTGTTCCTCTGCTATCTGCATGAGTATCTTCTGACAGGTTTTCCTGACACCAAGAGGTAAAAAGGTGACAGGGGAGGGATCTCCAGCACACAGCCTGTGATTGACGGTCTCAGCTCTATTCCCCTGTACTATGTGACGGTGGGTGTGTCTCTTCCCTCCAATCAGTTCTCACTAAGCTTTGCAGCGTGTAACTTCAACTTCCCGCCCTCTGCTTTCTGGAAGCTCAGACAAGCTGTGGAAGCTCAGACAAGCAATTCTGCACTTTGAACAACTGCAGAGAAGAGAAGACTGCAGATTAATGATGCCCCAATATATCAGCCGCCGAAAATTATCAGCCGAAAATAGGATTATGGGAGTTTTGCCAATAGAAAAAATATAAAAGTGCCAATAGTGATCGACTTCAATGCAAAATCGTGTCCCACTGACTTTAATGCAAAGTCGTGTCCCACTGACTTCAATGAAAAGTCGCTTCCCACCAGGGGCAGACTGACAACTCATGGGGCCCCTTGGCAATAGGGGATCATGGGGCCCCTGTGTCCTCGCCCACACTCAAACCACACCCAAGAAAGTCTATGAAAGGTATTCATGGGGCCCTCTACTGACCCCGGGCCCTCAGGCAGTGCCTGAATGGTCAGTCCGCCCCTGCTTCCCACTGACTTCAATGAAAAGTCGCATTCCATTGACTTCAATGCAAAGTCGCCTCCCATTGACTTCAATGCAAAGTCGCGTCCCATTGACTTCAATGCAAAGTCGCATCCCATTGACTTCAATGCAAAGTCGCATCCCATTGACTTCGGTGCAAAAACACCCCACTATTGACTTCAGTGCAAAATCGTGTCGTATGTATGAATTTAGTTTAGTGATTGGGGAACCAAATAGTGCCCTTCATAGTGCACTGGGCTCTTCAAAGCATAGCGGGTCCTTGTGTCTAAAAGAAAGATAGATTTTTTTAATGTTTCTTGTCTACTGCAGATTAGGAAATAAAAGGATTGGAGGAGGAGTCCTCCTTTTGAGCTATATTCACACCTAAGGCACGTGCCAAGTTCATTCATCAACAATACCATTATGCAAGCCATAGATGGGTCGAAGATCGGCAGATTTTTTGGAAAAAAATGAAAAATCGGTTGTTCGGTCGGCCGACGTTACCACCAACAGTAAAAAAAAATTGGCCGACTAAATCATAAAGTTCACCCCATAACTTCTGTCCCTTGCAGGTCACGGCTCATGTGCGGATTTTTTATCGGTAAAACAATCGGCCGATTTGCCCATCATTGCTGGGAAAGTCGGCCGATCGTCAAAATCGGACGCAAATTTTCCAACATTACTGATAAAAAAATGTGCCAAAACCCCGAAAAACGGCCGAACAATTAACCCACTAACAGTGCGAAATATGCCCGATTTTTTTTTCGGCGAAAAAAAATCTGCTGATTTTTAACCCGTCTATGGCCAGCATTAGCCTGAGTTCCCATGTAATATAATTTCATAGCACCAGACACTTCGGATCTCTGATTAATAATGAAGGGCTGCATGTTCCAATCGAACGAAAGTGGGCCGTTTATGTGTTCGGTCAGTACGGCCCTGACAGTGCATTGTGATTGGCCAAACCTTTGCATCTGACCATAGGTCAGGTGCAATGCTTTGGCCAGTCACAGAGCATGATGACATAACACCCCCACCCCCTTGTGACGTCATCATACGTTTAGGCTATTAGTGCTTTTTGAGCTTCAGCGTCTAGAAGCAGAAAAAAAAATTGTTTTTGTAGAGTTTTTTGGAGCGTTTTTCCAGCAGAAAACAGCTTCTTACAGCTTTTTTTCTACATATACTGTAAAAACGCTAATAAAATGCTAACACTCCCAAACACTCCTAAACACTTCTAAAACGTGACTAAAAAGCACTATTACCAGCGTTTTTTACATGGCGTTTTTTCCAGCATCTATTTAACTTATAAAAATGCTAGTGTGCATGGAGCCTTTACAGATTATGGTCTTCTGAATAAACAAGAAACAAAACAACAAAACAAAGGAGGCCACTGTAAGTGTGCATAGACAAGGTGCTGCGTGAAGCATCTACAAGCAGGCAGACTGGTCTGCAGATGTTGGCACATGAGATCATTGCTCTATATTAGCTGTATGATCTCACTGACTTTAGCAAAAAAACCTAGAATAAGCAATCTCGGATTCCACCAGTTTGGGTAAATTGCTATTTCAGTTTGGCTGAAGGCCTGAACAGTAGAGATGCTGCAATGATAATCCAGCAAAGCAGAACTAATAAAAGCAATAACACATAATGCAGCTTAGATCTTTTATGAGTCCATGAGGTCATACAATAAAGGGAACATAAATGTGACCGATAGACATCTCTTAAAGACCATCTTTGGAGAAGCGGCTAAATGCTAACAATTAAATAACCCAAACAGGTCACCGTTGTTTGCCTTCATGATCGGTAGGTTTATTAAATGAGCAAGAGGAGCTCTCATACAGGCAACAAAGACTGCCTAAACTACCACTTTAGACTTGTACCTACAGGCAGGGGCGGACTGACCATTCGGCACTGCCCGAGGGCCCGGGGTCGGTAGGGGGCCCCATGAGATCCCCCTGGTACCTTTCATAGGCTTTTTTGGGTGTGGTTTGAGTGTGAGCGAGGACACAGGGGCCCCATGAGTTGTCAGTCCACCCCTGCCTACAGTTAAGCCTCATTATAGGCACACTGAATGTTACTGGTGCATGCATATTGTAGCTCTTCATTCAGGGCACACAGAGGACTGCAGAGTCTTGTGCTGTGATTGTGACATTATCATGGCCTGGCCATTCAAATGGCCAGAGCCTACAAACCTGGAAGGAAGACCAGGTGAAGACAAAAGCCACGGTAGCAATGACAGCATGCCGCTGGAGGGCTTCATATGAAAGGTAATGCTACCATCAGGGGCGGACTGACAACTCATTGGGCCCCCCCGGGCAATAGGGGATCATGAGGCCCTTGCGTCCTTGCCAACACCAAAAAAAGCCTATGAAAAAGCCAATGAAAGGCATCTCATGGGGCCCCCACTGACCCCAGGCCCTCGGTCAGTGCCCGAGTGCTCGAATGGTCAGTCCGCCCCTGACTACCATATTGTACTAGTATCACATTATGGCAATAACCTTCAGGAGTTCCTATGGAACTCCCTACCCCAACCTGTCCAGCTGTTTCCTAATCTATCCACCTTTAGACCAGTGTTTCTCAACCTTTTTGCAGTCAAGGCACCCTTTAAAACCGTGGACAGTCTTGAGGCACCCTATTCTAAAATGTGAAGAACTATTCTAAGAATTTTATATAATGCAGGAACATCCACACATGTAGGACACCCAACGTTAGAGGTAATTTATTCTTCCAAAGCGAATACACTTTTGCACACTGGTACTGACTAGTATTCCAATGTTTCTCTTCTCCCTCAGTTTTTCTCCATCACTGATCTAATGTGCCCCAGCACTGATGGAGAGGGGCAGGGGAGGGTCAAACTAGGATGCTGTGCAGGCAGCTGACATCCTCCTTATCAACTGATGATGTCACTGGTTGTCAGGACCCCAGCGGCTAGAAGGTTGTAATGGTGCACACTGAAAAACTGTGACTTAGTGTAACTAAAAGGCGGGCTTGTTCCACCCGCTGGCTTGTATACAAGTTTTGGACAATTTTTACACATTTTGCCAAGGCACCCCTGAAGAGACCTCAAGGCACCCCAGGGTGCCTGGGCACCCTGGTTGAGAAAGGCTGCTTTAGACGATCCCTGAAAACCTCTCTCTTTAAAGAAGCCTACCCTGCTTCTAACTAGTAAACTGCCTTTTATTTCCTCCATCAGCTCATCCCCCCCGACAGCTATTACCTTTTGTATCACTCAACCCTTCCTCCTAGATTGTAAGCTCTAACGAGCCGGGCCCTCTGTTTCCTCTTTACCAGATTGTATTGTAACTGTATTGTCTCCCTTCATTTTCTAAAGCACTGAGCAAACTGTTGGCGCTATATAAAATCCTTTATAATAATAATAGTAATATATACACACACACTATATTGCCAAACGTATTGGGCCAGCCCTCCAAATCATTGGATTCAGGTGTTCCAATCACCTCCATGGCCACAGGTGTATAAAATCATCACCTAGACATGCAGACTGCTTCTACAAACATTTGTGAAAGAATGGGTCGCTCTCAGGAGCTCAGTGAATTCAAGCGTGATACTGTGATAGGTTGTCACCTGTGCAATAAGTCCATCCGTGACATTTCCTGGCTACTAAATATTCCACAGTCAACTGTTAGTGGTATTATAACAAAGTGGAAGCAACTGGGAACAACAGGAACTCAGCCATGAAGTGGTAGGCCACGTAAAATGACAGAGCGGGGTCAGCGCATACTGAAGCGCACAGTGCGCAGAAGTTGCCAACTGTCTTCAGAGTCAATAGCTAAAGACCTCCAAACTTTATGTGGCCTTCAGATTAGCAGAACAACGGTGCGTAGAGAGATTCATGGTATGGGTTTCCATGGCCGAGCAGCTGCATCCAAGCCTTACATCACCAAGTGCAATGCAAAGCGTCGGATGCCGTGGTGTAAAACACACCGCCACTTTACTCTAAAGTAGTGGAGACATGTTCACTGGAGTGATGGGTTTGGCGTTTGCCAGGAGAATGGTACTTGCCTGACTGTATTGTGCCAAGTGTAAAGTTTGGTGGAGGGGGATTATGGTGGGGGGTTGTTTTTCAGGGGTTGGGCTTGGCTCCTTAGTTCCAGTGAAGGGAACTTTTAAGGCGTCGGCATACCAAGACATTTTTGACAATTTCATGCTCCCAAGTTTGTGAGATGGCCCCTGCCTGTTCCAACATGACTGCACACCAGTGCACAAAGCAAGGTCCATAATGACATGGATGAGCGGGTTTGGGGTGGAGGAACTTGACTGGGCTGAACAGAGTCCTGACCTCAACCTGATATAACACCTCTGGGATGAATTAGAGCAGAGACTGTGAGCCAGGCCTTCTCGTCCGATATCAGTGCCTGACCTCACAAATGTGCTTCTGGAAGAATGGTCAAACCTTCCCATAGACACCCTCCTAAACCTTGTGGACGGCCTTCCCAGAAGAGTTGAAGCTGTTATAGCTGCAAAGGGCGGGGCCAACTCAATATTGAACCCTACAGACTAAGACTGGCATGCCACTAAAGTTCATGTGCGTGTAAAGGCAGGCCGACCAATACTTTAGGCAATATAGTGTATATATATATATATATATATATATATACAGTTGTGTTCAAAATAATAGCAGTCAGACATCACTAACCGGATCAATCACTGTTTTTGGTAGAAATGATATTTCTACATGGCAAATAATTTACTAGTAGGTGTAGCAGAGTAATAGAAATCCAACAGACCCACCAGTCATGACATGCATGCTGCTGATTCTGTGTCATTGAATCACTAATTGAAAGGGGAATGTTCAAAATAATAGCAGTGTGGAGTTCTATTAGTGAGGTCATTCATTCTTTGAAAAACAGGTGGCAATTATTGCCCTTATTTAAGGAAGGAAGGCAGCAAATGTTGTACATGCTGGTTACAGTGCATTTCTCTCTGAAGTTTTGAGGAAAATGGGTCGTTCCAGACATTGTTCAGAAGAACAGCGTACCTTGATTAAAAAGTTGATTGGAGAGGGGAAAACGTATAAAGAAGTGCAGAAAATGATAGGCTGCTCAGCTAAAATGATCGCAAATGCTTTAAAATGGCAACCAAAACTTGAAAGACATGGAAGAAAGCGAAAAACTACCATTCGAATGGATAGAAGAATAGCCAAAATGGCAAGGACTCAGCCAACAATCAGCTCCAGGAAGATCAAAGAAGGTGTAAAGTTCCCTGTGAGTACTGTTACAATTAGAAGACGCCTATATGAAGCCAAGCTATCTGCAAGAAGCCCCCGCAAAGTCCCACTGTTGAAAAAAAGATGTGCTGAAGAGGTTACAATTTGCCAAAGAGCTCATTGATTGGCCTAAAGAGAAATGGCGCAACATTTTGTGGACTGATGAAAGTAAGATTGTTCTTTTTGGGTCTAGTGGCCGGAGACAGTTTGTCAGACGACCCCCAAACACTGAATTCAAGCCACAGTATACTGTGAAGACAGTGAAGCATGGTGGTGCAAGCATCATGATATGGGGATGTTTCTCATACTAGGTTTTGGGCCTATTTATCGCATACCAGGGATCATGGATCAGTTTGAATACATCAGAATACTTGAAGAGGTCATGCTGCCTTATGCTGAAGAGGAAATGCCCTTGAAATGGGTGTTCCAACAAGACAACGACCCCAAACACACCAGTAAACGTGCAACATCTTGGTTCCAGACCAACAAGATTGACGTTATGGAGTGGCCAGCCCAATCCCCGGATCTTAATCCAATAGAAAACTTCTGGGGTGACATCAAAAATGCAGTTTCTGAGGCAAAACCAAGAAATAGAGAAGAACTGTGGAATGTAGTCCAATCATCCTGGGCTGGAATACCTGTTCACAGGGGCCAGAAGTTGGTTGACTCCATGCAACACAGATGTACAGCAGTTCTCAGAAACAGTGCGACTACAACCAAATATTCATTAAGTGATTCAAAGGAAAGCAAAATCTTCAAACATTTTTCAGTTTATATAGTGAATGTTTGAGTTTGTAAAGAAGAATACAAACACTGCGATTTTTTTTAACAGTCTAATATTCACTTTACTTCAATTTTTTTTAGAGGAACAACACAAATTTGATATATTTTTCTTCATGTTTTGATTTGGAATAGAATGTGTAGTGTTCCATTTGTGTGTATGGAAATAAAAGCTATTAGAAGGCTTTTGAGCTTTATTCACTTTTTTCAACACACTGCTATTATTTTGAACACAACTGTATATATATATATAATTTTTTTTAGGCTTTACTACTGTTCTAATGCAAAGTGCTTACTCATGAGCAGTACCTTGCCAAGAGACTCATATTTCTTTTTAGACCTGTCAGGTAGCACAGCCACAATCATGACAATCATGAATCATTTGCATGAGCAAAACAGGCTGATCAAGGACATGCCCGCAGCCTTCTGATTGGACAATACAGGAACAGCATCACAATGATAAATTGTACCAGAAACATGAACGCTGCAGCATGATGCACAATAATTCACTTTCTTTACACAGTAGGAACAGGTTTTGTTCTGACATATTTTGCTCTAGGCACAGCACTTTCTACTTGACAAAGCGCTCTGCTTAGCTCAAAACGTGTCAAAACAGAACTTGTTCCTGATGTCTATTTTAAAGAGAAACTTCAGTCCAGCTAATGCCAGCCCTGCCGTCCCCATACTGGAATCACCATCTCTGAAAGTCCAGTACTGCATAGAAGAGCCAAAGAGCTCTGTCTGGCATTTGGTACTTGGCATAAACCTCCCCAAGCCTGAGAAAACAACATAGATCCAGGACCTCCATAACAATACCATCTTTGTGCATGCATGTAGAATGCCCTGAAGGTCTCTGCTGGGTCTCAAAGGCTGGGTACATCTGAGTACATGTGAAATCCTGCAACACCTCTGTTTTTGTGCTGAGTTTCCTCAAGCCTAAACAGAGAACACAGATCCTGGATTTCAATAAGAGCACCACATTTGCTCATACAAGTAGAAAAACCTTGAAGGTCTCTGCTGGGTCTCAAAGGCTGGGCAGAGACCTTCAGCACATGTGAAGTCCTGCGGCATATCTGTGAGTGCACAGAGGTTCCCTAAGCCTGAGCAGACAACATAGATCTGGGATCTCCATTTTATTTTTTTATTCAATACAGGTACTTATATAGCGCCGTCAATTTACACAGCGCTTTACATATATATTGTACATTCACATCAGTCCCTAACCCTCAAGAAGCGTACAATCTAAGGTCCCTAACTCACATTCATACATACACATACTAGGGCCAATTTAGACAGGATCCAATTAACCTACCAGCATGTCTTTGCATAACAGCACGACCTTTGCTTATGCATGTGGAAAACCCTGAAGGTCTCTGCTGGGTCTCAAAGGCTGAGCAGAGACCTTCGGAACATCTGCGCACACGTGGAATTGAACGCAATGCCATTCTCACCTTGGCTGCAGCATAAAAAAGTCCAAATTATGTCAAAAAAAGAATCCAAATGTGGGAGAAGGTGGAAACTGATGTCTGGTGCAAATAAATAGATTTTCAGGACAAAGGTGTTCTTAAATAAAGGAAGAATATTGCATCTTGTTGGGAGGCATTCCTGTTGCTGGTGCTACTGATGATGATGAGCTAAGCCAGCACCTGAGATGTGACTTGATTTTATGAAATATTTGACATCACAATGGTAACATTATCCCTCTGCTCTCTCCTTACATCAACATGTTCCCTATAAAAGCTGCCCCTCTTCCAGTCTGGGCCACGGATTACATGAGACAGAGCAAAACAGTCAGGAGCTAACATTACTTGCATTTAAAATACATCAATTTTTTCTATATAAATACATAACTGCATCCGTTCATGTTTCTTTCTATCCGCCTGTAGTTTCAAGAGTAGTTTCAGTTTCAAGAGAACAAAGTTATTGGACTTGTTTAATTGTTATCTCAAGCAGCAAAGTGCAGTGATCCATAGCAATCAATCAGCATTCACAGAAGCACTTTGTACCCTTGCTCTGTTTTTCCCGAATAAGCCGAAAAGAGGATGATAATTCAGAAGATAGAAGATCTCACTTGCTGCAAAAACGGCTTTATTGGTTCCATCAAAGTTCCTCTATAAAAGAGTAGATATAAGAATTCCCGGTCCCAATGACCTGAGACCGAGGGATCCTTCATCTGCTGTTTTATGGAGCAACTTTGATGGAACCAATAAAGTCACTTTAGAAGCCATTGATCTGCTATCTTCTATGTCATACAGTTAATGTCAAGTATATTTTATAACAAAGACGATTATATTTCATATAATGATACCTTCTCTAGAGGAAAAGGACTCAGAGCTGTGTTTAGATAAAACTAAAGTAAAAGGTTTAACTGTTCTATAGGATTCAAGATAATATAAATTAAATGTATTTATTTCAGGTACTTACATAGTGCTGTCAATTTATGCGGTGCTTTACATATATATATATATATATATATATATATATATATATATATATATATATATATATATATAATATATATTATATATATACAGGGGCGGACTGACAACTCATGGGGCCCCCGGGCAATAGGGGATCATGGGGCCCCTGTGTCCTTGCCCAAACTCAAAAGAGCCTATGAAAAAGGTACCGGGGGCATCTCATGGGGCCCCCTACTGACCCCAGGCCCTCGGGCGGTGCCCGAGTTTCTAAATGGTCAGTCCGCCCCTGTATATATATATATATTGTACATTCACATCAGTCCCTGACCCTCAAGGAGCATACAATCTATGTTCCCTAAACTACATTCAT